>NC_068448.1:20102661-20409611 GCF_023373465.1 Oncorhynchus keta
CTGGCTGTTAGACTTTACTGGGGACCTGGCTGTTAGCTGTTAGCTGGGGACCCGATGTTGTCTGGCTGTTAGATTTTACTGGGGACCTGGCTGTTAGCTGTTAGCTGGGGACCAAATGTTGTCTGGCTGTTAGACTTTACTGGGGACCTGGCTGTTAGCTGTTAGCTGGGGACCAGATGTTGTCTGGCTGTTAGATTTTACTGGGGACCTGGCTGTTAGCTGTTAACTGGGGACCATATGTTGTCTGGCTTTTAGATTTTACTGGGGACCTGGCTGTTAGCTGTTAGCTGTTAGCTGTTAGCTGTGGACAAGACGTTGTTTGGCTGTTAGACTTTACTGGGGACCTGGCTGTTAGACTTTACTGGGGACCTGGCTGTTAGCTGTTAGCTGTGGACAAGACGTTGTTTGGCTGTTAGACTTTACTGGGGACCTGGCTGTTAGACTTTACTGGGGACCTGGCTGTTAGACTTTACTGGGGACCTGGCTGTTAGACTTTACTGGGGACCTGGCTGTTAGACTTTACTGG
This sequence comes from Oncorhynchus keta, assembly GCF_023373465.1. Taxonomy (NCBI): domain Eukaryota; kingdom Metazoa; phylum Chordata; class Actinopteri; order Salmoniformes; family Salmonidae; genus Oncorhynchus; species Oncorhynchus keta. The sequence continues at coordinate 20,103,188 of NC_068448.1, forward strand.
GGACCTGGCTGTTAGACTTTACTGGGGACCTGGCTGTTAGCTATTTGCTGCAGCGGAGTATGTCATTCTTTACTGGGGTGAAATGTCCTCTCTTTTTATATGCTGTAACAAATCAAAGATTAATGTAAGTTTTGTACAATAGTTATTACACTTTACTACCAGGAATAACTACACAGGGATAAGAACAATGTAATATAATGTAAAGGATTACAGGTATTCTTCTAATTAAGTCATAAACAAAAGGCCTAATGATATGCAAGAAGTAGAAGAGAAAAACCTTCTCAAACATTTGTTCCTTCATGCTTGTTTACAATTCATTTGTTATCATCTTCATGTTGCAATGTCGATCAGCTCCATCAGAAGAGATGAGCTTGTTGTTTTAATTATCACCAGCTGTCAGGTCTTGATGAAGCGTTAAGAAAACAGAAAGGCTTGGCAGAGTTGTTGTCAGAGAGATGCTCACCCAGCTGTGATGTACTGTATGTCATTACATTTATATGACATAAAATATGTGACGCCTCAACAGTCACATCTGAACCACATTTGTGGTGAAAGTAAACAGCTCTTTAAAACCAATGTACAGAGGAAGTACTTTCAAAGAAAATAACACCCTTTCAGCATGTGGTAATAAAGCATCTGGCAGAGGACCTCAATTTAGGTCAGTTTCAAGGTATAGGAACAATGTCACTGTATCAGTGGAGGTTCCTCGGAGGAGGAAGGTTCAGGACCATCCTCTTCAGTGAATTTCTTGAAAAATAAAAATGATGTAACATTAAAAAGTTGTTTTTTAGTTCAAACTATACTAAGTGACTGACCACCTGGTTTCGGGTCCTATGTAGCAACATTGTGTTTTTAACATTGGATAAAATAGAGACTCAGTGCTAGAAAATGTTATATCATGCACTACCGTTGAGGAACAATGGGAAAGAAATTCTGCTTTGAAAGTTAACAAACTTGTAACCCCACTTTTGAGAAAATGGTCCTTGAATTTTTGGTACACCTACTGGAGAGCTCTTCTTTGTCTCCACCCATTCAGAATCGTTCACACCCTCTTAACTAACATTGAACCCTGTTGGATTGATTGAGTCAACTGTAGATTCATACCTTCATGAGTTGGGATTATGGTTCATTGTTAAGATAGTTACATGTCTAAACAAAAGACTCCACTATGCAGGTAACCATTTCACTGTACCATTTAAACCTTTTGTATCCTGTGCATGTGACAAAAAAACATAGATTTTATTCAATACAGTTGAAGTCGGACGTTTACATACACCTTAGTCAAGTGCATTTAAACTCCATTTTTCACAATTCCTGACATTTAATCATTAGTAAAAAATTCCCTGTTTTAGGTCAGTTAGGATCACCCCTTTATTTTAAGAATGTGAAATGTCAGAATAATAGTAGAGAGAATGATTTCTTTCATATTGTATTTCTTTCATCACATTCCCAGTGGGTCAGAAGTTTACATACACTACATTTGTATTTGGTAGCATTGCCTTTAAATTGTTTAACTTGGGTCAAACGTTTTGGGTAGTCTTCCACAAGTTTCCCATAATAAGTTGGGTGAAATTTGTCCCATTCCTCCTGACAGAGCTGGTGTAACTGAGTCAGGTTTGTAGGCCTCCTTGCTCACACACACTTTTCCAGTTCTGCCCACACATTTTCTATAGGATTGAGGTCAGGGCTTTGTGATGGCCACTCAAATACATTGACTTTGTTGACCTTAAGCCATTTTGCCACAACTTTGGAAGTTTGCTTGAGGTCATTGTCCATTTGCAAGCTTTAACTTCCTGACTGATGTCTTGAGATGTTGCTTCAATATATCCACATAATTGTCCTGCCTCATGATGCCATCTATTTTGTGAAGTGCACCAGTACCTCTTGCAGCAAGCACCCCTACAACATGATGCTGCCACCCCCGTGCTTCACGGTTGGGATGGTGTTCTTCGGCTTGCAAGCCTCCTGCTTTTTCCTCCAAACATAACGACGGTCATTATGGCCAAACATTTCTATTTTTGTTTCATCAGACCAGAGGACATTTCTCTAAAAAGTACAATCTTTGTCCTCATGTGCAGTAGCAAACCGTAGTCTGGCTTTTTCATGACGGTTTTGGAGCAGTGGCTTCTTCCTTGCTGTGCGGCCTTTCAGATTATTTCAATATAGGACTCGTTTTACTGTGGATATAGATACTTTTGTACCCGTTTCTTCCAGCATCTTCACAAGGTCCTTTGCTGTTGTTCTGGGATTTATTTGCACTTTTCGCAGGTACCTTCATCTCTAGGAGACAGAACTCCTTCCTGAGTGGTGTGACGGCTGCGTGGTCCAATGGTGTTTAAACTTTTGTACTATTGTTTGTACAGATGAATGTGGTACCTTCAGACATTTGGAAATTGCTCCCAAGGATAAACCGGACTTGTGGAGATCTACAATTGTTTTCTGAGGTCTTGGTTGATTTCTTTTGATTTTCCCATGATGTCAAGCAAAGATGCACTGAGTTTGAAGGTAGGCCTTGAAATACATCCACAGGTACACTTCGAATTGACTCAGATGATGTCAATTAGCCTATCAGAAACTTCTAAAACCATGATCATTTTCTGGATTTTTCCAAGCTGTTTAAAGGCACATTCAACTTAGTGTATGTAAACTTCTGACCCACTGGAATTGTGATACAGTGAATTATAAGTGAAATCATCTGTCTGTAAACAATTGTTGGAAAAATTACTAGTGTCATGCACAAAGTAGATGTCCTAACTGACTTGCCAAAACTATAGTTTATTAACAAGAAATTTGCGGAGTGGTTGAAAAACTGGTTTAAATGACTCCGACATAAGTGTACGGTATGTAAACTTCCGACTTCAACTGTATAGTGTGTGTTTACCAGAGATGGTAATGCGAAGAACATGACCTGCACCGAAGTCAAATCAAGATATAATGTTAGGCCACCAAAACAACATTCGATCCAAGATGGCGTAGCAGTAAGACGTCTTGTCGTGTCGTGTCCCTTGTATATATCGTTTTTTTTCGTTTTTACATATTTTTCTTCGCATATCTTTTAAAACATTTTGCTAAACCTCAACTTCTAAATACTCTCCTGCAACCCGCCTCACCCAATGTAGCTATTTTTCCTAAAGTATTTATATTTACTTCGGATCCGGAACCCCTCAACTGAAGCTAGCCAGCTAACTACCAGCTATCAGTCAGCAAAACCTTGCTAGCGGTCTTCAGCTAACCGGTCATCAGCTAACCTTTAGCTCGGAAAGCTCTCGCCAGTTCGAACAACGCGACTCTAACCAGAGCATAACGGACCTATTATTTTTTTATCCCCGGATTTCCACCGGATTCCCACTGCAAACGGAACATTTTCAGCTGGATCTTCACAACTAGCTATCTAGTTAACCCCAACCCCGGATGATTACTCCTGGCTAGCGTTTCCACCCACTTAGCTTGAAGCTAGCCCGGCCAGAGCTCCTGTGCTACCACCGTAGCATACTCCTGGGCTACAATATCCGGACCCACGACCGGTCTATCGATGTCACCGCATGAAGAGGAATAAACAGACTCACCCCATCGCGACGTCCCCCAAAGGCTAACTCTCTAGGCCTTGCTATCTCCTTGCTTGCTAATTCGGCCTGCTAACTGCTAGCTTGTTTAGCCCCGGTCCGCTAACTGCTACCTTGTTTAGCCCCGGCCTACTAACTGTTAGCTTGTTAGCACAGGCCTGCTAACTGTCTGAATCGCCGCGTCCCAAACACTCACTGGACCCATATTTACTTTCTATCTCTTTTCGATTTTTCATTTGTTTATACCTTCCGGTAACCTGCCTCACCCAATGTGATACGGAATCGCTATTATTTTTAATTTTTAGAACACACTCAAGAACCTCCAGAAGCTAACCAGCTAACTTGCTACAAGCTATTTAGTCATTGTTAGTTTTTTTTTAACCTGGATAACACTCGCCAGTCCAGCTTCCCTGCCCCATCCACCGCTGCCCCCTGGACACTGATCACTTGGCTACATAGCTGATGCATGCTGGACTGTCCATTAATCACAGTACTCCATTCTGCTTTTTTATGTTTTATCTGTATGTCCCAGACGCACTCAGGCTCTGTGTGTAGTTAATCCGAGCCTCCCTGCCTAGTCAACGCCATTTTACCTGCTGTTGTTGTGCTAGTTGATTAGCTGTTGTTGTCTCACCTACTGTTTTAGCTAGCTCTCCCAATTCAACACCTGTGATTACTGTATGCCTCGCTGTATGTCTCTCTCAAATGTCAATATGCCTTGTATACTGTTGTTCAGGTTAGTTATCATTGTTTTAGTTTACAATGGAGCCCCTAGTTCCTGATACCTCCTTTGTCCCACCTCCCACACATGCGGTGACCTCACCCATTACAACCAGCATGTCCAGAGATACAACCTCTCTCATCATCACCCAGTGCCTGGGCTTACCTCCGCTGTACCCGCACCCCACCATACCCCTGTCTGCGCATTATGCCCTGAATATATTCTACCATGCCCAGAAACCTGCTCCTCTTACTCTCTGTCCCCAACGCTCTAGGCGACCAGTTTTGATAGACTTTAGCCGCACCCTCATACTACTCCTCCTCTGTTCCGCGGATGATGTGGAGGTAAACCCAGGCCCTGCATGTCCCCAGGCACCCTCATTTGTTGACTTCTGCGATCGAAAAAGCCTTGGTTTCATGCATGTCAACATCAGAAGCCTCCTCCCTAAGTTTGTTTTACTCACTGCTTTAGCACACTCTGCTAACCCTGATGTCCTTGCCGTGTCTGAATCCTGGCTCAGGAAGGCCACCAAAAATTCTGAGATTTCCATACCCAACTATAACATCTTCCGTCAAGATAGAACTGCCAAAGGGGGAGGAGTTGCAGTCTACTGCAGAGATAGCCTGCAAAGTAATGTCATACTTTCCGGGTCCATACCCAAACAGTTCGAACTACTAATTTTGAAAATTACTCTCTCCAGAAATAAGTCTCTCACTGTTGCCGCCTGCTACCGACCCCCCTCAGCTCCCAGCTGTGCCCTGGACACCATTTGTGAATTGATCGCCCCCCATCTAGCTTCAGAGTTTGTTCTGTTAGGTGACCTAAACTGGGATATGCTTAACACCCCGGCAGTCCTACAATCTAAGCTAGATGCCCTCAATCTCACACAAATCATCAAGGAACCCACCAGGTACAACCCTAAATCTGTAAACAAGGGCACCCTCATAGACGTCATCCTGACCAACTGGCACTCCAAATACACCTCCGCTGTCTTCAACCAGGATCTCAGCGATCACTGCCTCATTGCCTGTATCCGCTACGGAGCCTCAGTCAAACGACCACCCCTCATCACTGTCAAACGCTCCCTAAAACACTTCTGTGAGCAGGCCTTTCTAATCGACCTGGCCCGGGTATCCTGGAAGGACATTGACCTCATCCCGTCAGTTGAGGATGCCTGGTCATTCTTTAAAAGTAACTTCCTCACCATTTTAGATAAGCATGCTCCGTTCAAAAAATGCAGAACTAAGAACAGATATAGCCCTTCGTTCACTCCAGACCTGACTGCCCTCGACCAGCACAAAAACATCCTGTGGCGGACTGCAATAGCATCAAATAGTCCCCGCGATATGCAACTGTTCAGGGGAGTCAGGAACCAATACACGCAGTCAGTCAGGAAAGCTAAGGCCAGCTTCTTCAGGCAGAAGTTTGCATCCTGTAGCTCCAACTCCAAAAAGTTCTGGGACACTGTGAAGTCCATGGAGAACAAGAGCACCTCCTCCCAGCTGCCCACTGCACTGAGGCTAGGTAACACGGTCACCACCGATAAATCCATCATTATCGAAAACTTCAACAAGCATTTCTCAACGGCTGGTCATGCCTTCCACCTGGCTACTCCAACCTCGGCCAACAGCTCCCCCGGAGCTACTCGCCCAAGCCTCTTCAGGTTCTCCTTTACCCAAATCCAGATAGCAGATGTTCTGAAAGAGCTGCAAAACCTGGACCCGTACAAATCAGCTGGGCTTGACAATCTGGACCCTCTATTTCTGAAACTATCCGCCACCATTGTCGCAACCCCTATTACCAGCCTGTTACACCTTTTTTTTATTATCGTCTGAGATCTCCAAGGATTGGAAAGCTGCCTAAGTCATCCCCCTCTTCAAAGGGGGAGACACCCTGGACCCAAACTGTTACAGACCTATATCCATCCTGCCCTGCCTATCTAAGGTCTTCGAAAGCCAAGTCAACAAACAGGTCACTGACCATCTCGAATCCCACCGTACCTTCTCCGCTGTGCAATCTGGTTTCCGAGCCGGTCACGGGTGCACCTCAGCCACGCTCAAGGTACGAAACGATATCATAACCGCCATCGATAAAAGACAGTACTGTGCAGCCGTCTTCATCGACCTTGCCAAGGCTTTCGACTCTGTCAATCACCATATTCTTATCGGCAGACTCAGTAGCCTCGGTTTTTCGGATGACTGCCTTGCCTGGTTCACCAATTACTTTGCAGACAGAGTTCAGTGTGTCAAATCGGAGGGCATGCTGTCCGGTCTTCTGGCAGTCTCTATGGGGGTGCCACAGGGTTCACTTCTCGGTCTGACTCTTTTCTCTGTATATATCAATGATGTTGCTCTTGCTGCGGGCGATTCCCTGATCCACCTCTACGCAGACGACACCATTCTATACACTTCCGGCCCGTCCTTGGACACTGTGCTATCTAACCTCCAAACGAGCTTCAATGCCATACAACACTCTTTCCGTGGCCTCCAACTGCTCTTAAACGCTAGTAAAACCAAATGCATGCTTTTCAACCGTTCGCTGCCTGCTCCCGCACGCCTGACCAGCATCACCACCCTGGATGGTTCCGACCTTGAATATGTGGACATCTATAAGTACCTAGGTGTCTGGCTAGACTGTAAACTCTCCTTCCAGACTCATATCAAACATATCCAATCGAAAATCAAATCAAGAGTCGGCTTTCTATTCCGCAACAAAGCCTCCTTCACTCACGCCGCCAAACTTACCATAGTAAAACTGACTATCCTACCGATCCTCGACTTCGGCGATGTCATCTACAAAATGGCTTCCAACACTCTACTCAGCAAACTGGATGCAGCTTATCACAGTGCCATCCGTTTTGTCACTAAAGCACCTTATACCACCCACCACTGCGACTTGTATGCTCTAGTCGGCTGGCCCTCGCTACATATTCGTCGCCAGACCCACTGGCTCCAGGTCATCTGCAAGTCCATGCTAGGTAAAGCTCCGCCTTATCGCAGTTCACTGGTCACGATGGCAACACCCATCTGTAGCACACGCTCCAGCAGGTGTATCTCACTGATCATCCCTAAAGCCAACATCTCATTTGGCCGCCTTTCGTTCCAGTTCTCTGCTGCCTGTGACTGGAACGAATTGCAAAAATCGCTGAAGTTGGAGACTTTTATCTCCCTCACCAACTTCAAACATCTGCTATCTGAGCAGCTAACCGATCGCTGCAGCTGTACATAGTCTATTGGTAAATAGCCCACCCATTTTCACCTACCTCATCCCCATACTGTTTTTATTTATTTACTTTTCTGCTCTTTTGCACACCAATATCTCTACCTGTACATGACCATCTGATCATTTATCACTCCAGTGTTAATCTGCAAAATTGTAATTATTCACCTACCTCCTCATGCCTTTTGCACACAATGTATATAGACTCCCCTTTTTTTCTACTGTGTTATTGACTTGTTAATTGTTTACTCCATGTGTAACTCTGTGTTGTCTGTTCACACTGCTATGCTTTATCTTGGCCAGGTCGCAGTTGCAAATGAGAACTTGTTCTCAACTAGCCTACCTGGTTAAATAAAGGTGAAATAAAAAATAAAAATAAAAGTAGTTCTAAAATTCTCCGGTAGAATGCCCTGATTTTATTTTGTCACACTCACAACCGTAAGCTATTTTCTGTAATTAGCTCGCCATTAACGTGTAAATAATGATCTTGTTGTGAGTTTATTTTCCTGTAGTAATTAATACAAATGTTTTACTGTAAAGACGTTGTCAGCGATGATATGGTCATTATTTGAAATAACTAGCCAGCTAATGTAACGTTAACATTAGCTAGCTATCCAGCTAACAAGCTATAAATGAACCAAACCATTATTTAGAAAGTTGCTTTGAGTTGCCTGGTTTGCTTGATTGACATATCCTAAATTCATTTTTGAAACGGATGGGTTTGTTGGTGTTAAAATACACCAGTTATGCTATTTTGGACCACCAGGTTGCTGATGTCATGCAGCCTGTTGTTTTTGTGTTTATACTTTTTCATAATGACAACTACAAGTTTGATGTCGGACGACAATAGAATGTTCATGATGTCACTGTGACAACTATCTACAGACATGTCAATAGAATGTTCATGATGTCACTGTGACAGCTGTCTACAGACATGTCAATAGAATGTTCATGATGTCACTGTGACAGCTGTCTACAGACATGTCAATAGAATGTTCATGATGTCACTGTGACAGCTGTCTACAGACATGTCAATAGAATGTTCATGATGTCACTGTGACAGCTGTCTACAGACATGTCAATAGAATGTTCATGATGTCACTGTGACAGCTGTCTACAGACATGTCAATAGAATGTTCATGATGTCACTGTGACAGCTGTCTACAGACATGTCAATAGAATGTTCATGATGTCACTGTGACAGCTGTCTACAGACATGTCCATAGAATGTTCATGATGTCACTGTGACAGCTGTCTACAGACATGTCAATAGAATGTTCATGATGTCACTGTGACAGCTGTCTACAGACATGTCAATAGAATGTTCATGATGTCACTGTGACAGCTGTCTACAGACATGTCAATAGAATGTTCATGATGTCACTGTGACAGCTGTCTACAGACATGTCAATAGAATGTTCATGATGTCACTGTGACAGCTGTCTACAGACATGTCAATAGAATGTTCATGATGTCACTGTGACAGCTGTCTACAAACATGTCAATAGAATGTTCATGATGTCACTGTGACAGCTGTCTGCAGACATGTCAATATAATGTTCATGATGTCACTGTGACAGCTGTCTACAGACATGTAGTATAAACCAGCCTTTAGTCTTGAAGACTTTGGTTGTTTCGCACATGGCCTCATGTGAATCCTTAAAGAGATGGGTGGGGCTAAGGCTTAACTAGATAACATTAGACTATAACTAGGAATTAAAATTGCTTTCTGATGTAAGAATAATATTACTACACAGATCACACATGTAATGTTAGCTAGCAAGCCAGCCAGCTAGATAACAGCATGCTTTAACTTGCAATGAAAACTACAAAATATCTGCATTTTCTGAAAATAGACCTGTCAATAGAATGTTCATGAGTTGAGTTGCCTGGTTTGCTTGATTGACATATCCTAAATTCATTTTTGAATTACAAAATATCTGCGTTTTCTGAAAATGTAGCTAGCTAGACTCTCTTATCCATATACATGGATGAATGCTTCTCCCTCTCTCTCATGGATGCCATGGTTCCCCTTAGTTTGAAGATATAATCCAGAGACAGGTGTTCTCTTTTCGACTCCTTCTGCATAATATTTGCAATCAAACAACATCATTTTCTCCATCTCCTTAGCTCTCTTACTCTGCTTCCACCGGGCACCAAGAGCTCTTATTTGATTTTTAGCTCCATACACTTGGATTTGATGTGCTATGTTGACTGCACAGAGAGAGAGAGAGACAAGTGTGAATTAGATATGAGACATAAATGCAGATATCATTCTTGTATCTATGTCTTGACCAGGAACATCAACACCTACAAAACAGAGATTCACTAATCTAACGATTACACAATTAAACGTTTCTTAAATGGAAGCAAACAGAAAGAACCGGGGATTAACATGACTGAATTTGTCCAATAGAAATTCTCATTTGCAACTGTTGGACTAATGATTATGCCCTAGATCAGCTAGATGCAGGCAAGCGTATGCAATACGGTATTGAATGTGTCACTGTCAGATACCTTGATTACTCAAAATTCTCTTGACCTGTGCACCTACGTTGTGAACTTTCATTCATAGGCTATTCGTAGCAACCTCGTGATAGGTACAGGGAAAATTTGAGTATTATGTAGTAGCCTAAACCTATTGAAGTACATTGAGCTGGGGGAATGGAATATGAGTGACAGTTATCCAATATGCTGTAATAGAAATAAGGCCATGTGTATGCATTCTAAATTGTCCTCCCTCATCTTAAACGGCACCGACCGCCACTGCACTGTATTGTATGCTATTCCATGTCATGCATGAAAAGTTGACTTTGTAGGCCTATTACAAGGGCACAGATGTCTTGTCCAGTGTAGTGAAGCCATAGAGGATGAACCCTGATGAGCTGAATGGTACAGTAGATTTAATACAGTAATGAGTCATTAGCAGAGCTCATTCTTCAGGATGACAGCTCATCAGTGCAATTGAGCTCAATTAAGGTTATATCTGTAGGGGTATAGCCTCATCCTCATCCTCTCTGTGTTTAAATATAGCCTTTCTGCTCCATCGCCTACTCCAGCTGAGAGGGATAGAGGGATAGAGGCATGGAAGGATGGATGAATGAGTCAGCACACCTCTTATTCCACTGTGAAGATCAGCGGGCAGATGGCGCTGGAGCCTGTCAGGGCATGGGAGAACACATGGCCCCCTGGACACAGGGCCAAACTTCACATAAATAAGGATACACCCCCAACACAAATATGCACTCCTCTTCCTGTCTGATAAAGAGGAGGCAATGGAAGCATCAGCCGCCGGAGGAGAAAGGAATCAATTCTGCCCGACCTTTCAATTGAATCACTTGCTTCACTGCCACTCTGCTGCTGAGACTGAGACCTCTAGCACACTGAGACGATGTAGTGGGGTGAGCTGACCGGGTGGGTGAGGGCCAGGGAGCAATGGTGGTGGGTGAGGTTAAATGTGATGACAGTGCTAGAGACAGGACAGGGGTAACTAGTCTTGTATAGTTAAAGAGTGCTGGAGTTGGGAGGGGTGACAGGAGAGGCGGAACTCTTTGTGGCCACAGGGCTGACTGCCTAGACACACAGAGGTGTGGACGGTGAGAGGATCTACACAGGGCTGACTGCCTAGACACACAGAGGTGTGGACGGTGAAGAGGATCTACACAGGGCTGACTGCCTAGACACACAGAGGTGTGGGCGGTGAGAGGATCTACACAGGGCTGACTGCCTAGACACACAGAGGTGTGGACGGTGAAGGGGATCTACACAGGGCTGACTGCCTAGACACACAGAGGTGTGGACGGTGAGAGGATCTACACAGGGCTGACTGCCTAGACACACAGAGGTGTTGACGGTGAAGAGGATCTACACAGGGCTGACTGCCTAGACACACAGAGGTGTGGGCGGTGAGAGGATCTACACAGGGCTGGCTGCCTAGACACACAGAGGTGTGGTCGGTGAAGAGGATCTACACAGGGCTGACTGCCTAGACACACAGAGGTGTGGACGGTGAAGGGGATCTACACAGGGCTGACTGCCTAGACACACAGAGGTGTGGACGGTGAAGGGGATCTACACAGGGCTGACTGCCTAGACACACAGAGGTGTGGACGGTGAAGAGGATCTACACAGGGCTGACTGCCTAGACACACAGAGGTGATCTACACAGGGCTGACTGGACGTGTGACGGTGAGGATCTACACAGGGCTGACTGCCTAGACACACAGAGGTGTGGACGGTGAAGGGGATCTACACAGGGCTGACTGCCTAGACACACAGAGGTGTGGACGGTGAAGGGGATCTACACAGGGCTGACTGCCTAGACACACAGAGGTGTGGACGGTGAAGGGGATCTACACAGGGCTGACTGCCTAGACACACAGAGGTGTGGACGGTGAGAGGATCTACACAGGGCTGACTGCCTAGACACACAGAGGTGTGGACGGTGAGAGGATCTACACAGGGCTGACTGCCTAGACACACAGAGGTGTGGATGGTGAACAGGATCTACACAGGGCTGACTGCCTAGACACACAGAGGTGTGGACGGTGAAGGGGATCTACACAGGGCTGACTGCCTAGACACACAGAGGTGTGGACGGTGAGAGGATCTACACAGGGCTGACTGCCTAGACACACAGAGGTGTGGACGGTGAGAGGATCTACACAGGGCTGACTGCCTAGACACACAGAGGTGTGGACGGTGAACAGGATCTACACAGGGCTGAGGCAGACAGGCAGGTTGAGTTGATAATGCTTAAAGGTCAAGGTAGTGTGAGATGATGTGCTATATGTGTGTTCTGGGCTGTTGAACACTGCAACTAGACAGGCCTGACACTGCACTGTAACGTGGCCATGTTTCAAAGCTCTGTGTCTGTTTCACACCTCTGTAACGGCTCAGAACTGATGTATGAGCTTTCGGGAGAGGAGAAGAAGGAGTTCTACAGATGGTACTGATGCACATTATTCATTTTCTCAGGCCAGTTCTAAAAGATCCATCTCCAAAGACACAAACATGTTTTGATGCATTATGAATCGATCATCAGCAGAATAATTTTGCTGTACAAGTCTTTTTGTTGTCTAGTGGGTGTTTCCACATTCTAATAACTATTTTACAACTCTAAGAGTGAATCTTCCTTGTCCATCCACCATGTTAGTATGCATGATTCATGTACAGTAGTATGTGCATAACATTTATCAAAGAAACCAGGTGAGATCCTTCCCTTACACTCACATAATCCCCTCCGCAATTTCCTCATACTGCTGCCTCCAACCAGACTTTAAATATACCTGTAGTGTAGCTGGAGCCTCTCTAGCAGGCAGGCAGCAGCTACCCTTTACTGAAGGGTGTACACTACAGCCTCGGAATACAGGCAGGGTAAATTGAGTCTCTGAACAGCCTGCTGATAAGTAGGCTATCGCCAGGCCTCCACAACACAGGAACCAGGAGGAGTGTGCCCCTGCAGAAGGTCAATGAAGGAAAGATGTGTGACTGCCCAGGGACTGAGGCTATGGAGGAGGCTGAACTACCCGAGACCAACAGACAGAACACCAGTTAGAGAATGCCATAGTAGATGGCTCTGAGAGTATTCAACTTTCTAAATGTTTTCTGAAACATCTACCATTCCAACATTTTCTCATTATGATACAGAATGTCAAAATAGTGACATTCAACCATTGTAGTTATATGTCACTTCCTCTGACATTATGTTTATGTCACTACTAATAATGACATGATCACGTTTACAGTAAGTCACACATCTGATTGTATCAGTATCTCTAACTAAAGATAGGTGAATTGGATGAACAAAAGACGCCTGAGGGGAGAATAAACAGGCAAATAACATGCAGAGGGCAGCAATGCCATTAATGGCCTCAAGAGGCTGCAATCACCATGCATTCTACTTCCCAGAAGTCAACTAGCACTGTGTGATAAAAGAGAGAGAGATGAACAACAACACATCAGTGTGAGGGTGCTTTAGAGACCGTAGAGTGCTTTAAACAACAGAGTATGAGAGAGAAGACAGAACTACAGAGAGAGAGAGAGAGAGATGAACGACAACACATCAGTGTGAGGGTGCTTTAGAGACCGTAGAGTGCTTTAAACAACAGAGTATGAGAGAGAAGACAGAACTACAGAGAGAGAGAGAGAGATGAACAACAACACATCAGTGTGAGGGTGCTTTAGAGACCGTAGAGTGCTTTAAACAACAGAGTATGAGAGAGAAGACAGAACTACAGAGAGAGAGAGAGAGATGAACAACAACACATCAGTGTGAGGGTGCTTTAGAGACCGTAGAGTGCTTTAAACAACAGAGTATGAGAGAGAAGACAGAACTACAGAGAGAGAGAGAGATGAACAACAACACATCAGTGTGAGGGTGCTTTAGAGACCGTAGAGTGCTTTAAACAACAGAGTATGAGAGAGAAGACAGAACTACAGAGAGAGAGAGAGATGAACAACAACACATCAGTGTGAGGGTGCTTTAGAGACCGTAGAGTGCTTTAAACAACAGAGTATGAGAGAGAAGACAGAACTACAGAGAGAGAGAGAGAGATGAACAACAACACATCAGTGTGAGGGTGCTTTAGAGACCGTAGAGTGCTTTAAACAACAGAGTATGAGAGAGAAGACAGAACTACAGAGAGAGAGAGAGATGAACAACAACACATCAGTGTGAGGGTGCTTTAGAGACCGTAGAGTGCTTTAAACAACAGAGTATGAGAGAGAAGACAGAACTACAGAGAGAGAGAGAGATGAACAACAACACATCAGTGTGAGGGTGCTTTAGAGACCGTAGAGTGCTTTAAACAACAGAGTATGAGAGAGAAGACAGAACTACAGAGAGAGAGAGAGATGAACAACAACACATCAGTGTGAGGGTGCTTTAGAGACCGTAGAGTGCTTTAAACAACAGAGTATGAGAGAGAAGACAGAACTACAGAGAGAGAGAGAGATGAACAACAACACATCAGTGTGAGGGTGCTTTAGAGACCGTAGAGTGCTTTAAACAACAGAGTATGAGAGAGAAGACAGAACTACAGAGAGAGAGAGAGATGAACAACAACACATCAGTGTGAGGGTGCTTTAGAGACCGTAGAGTGCTTTAAACAACAGAGTATGAGAGAGAAGACAGAACTACAGAGAGAGAGAGAGATGAACAACAACACATCAGTGTGAGGGTGCTTTAGAGACCGTAGAGTGCTTTAAACAACAGAGTATGAGAGAGAAGACAGAACTACAGAGAGAGAGAGAGAGATGAACAACAACACATCAGTGTGAGGGTGCTTTAGAGACCGTAGAGTGCTTTAAACAACAGAGTATGAGAGAGAAGACAGAACTACAGAGAGAGAGATGAACAACAACACATCAGTGTGAGGGTGCTTTAGAGACCGTAGAGTGCTTTAAACAACAGAGTATGAGAGAGAAGACAGAACTACAGAGAGAGAGAGAGATGAACAACAACACATCAGTGTGAGGGTGCTTTAGAGACCGTAGAGTGCTTTAAACAACAGAGTATGAGAGAGAAGACAGAACTACAGAGAGAGAGAGAGATGAACAACAACACATCAGTGTGAGGGTGCTTTAGAGACCGTAGAGTGCTTTAAACAACAGAGTATGAGAGAGAAGACAGAACTACAGAGAGAGAGAGATGAACAACAACACATCAGTGTGAGGGTGCTTTAGAGACCGTAGAGTGCTTTAAACAACAGAGTATGAGAGAGAAGACAGAACTACAGAGAGAGAGAGAGATGAACAACAACACATCAGTGTGAGGGTGCTTTAGAGACCGTAGAGTGCTTTAAACAACAGAGTATGAGAGAGAAGACAGAACTACAGAGAGAGAGAGAGATGAACAACAACACATCAGTGTGAGGGTGCTTTAGAGACCGTAGAGTGCTTTAAACAACAGAGTATGAGAGAGAAGACAGAACTACAGAGAGAGAGAGAGAGATGAACAACAACACATCAGTGTGAGGGTGCTTTAGAGACCGTAGAGTGCTTTAAACAACAGAGTATGAGAGAGAAGACAGAACTACAGAGAGAGAGAGAGATGAACAACAACACATCAGTGTGAGGGTGCTTTAGAGACCGTAGAGTGCTTTAAACAACAGAGTATGAGAGAGAAGACAGAACTACAGAGAGAGATAGAGAGATGAACAACAACACATCAGTGTGAGGGTGCTTTAGAGACCGTAGAGTGCTTTAAACAACAGAGTATGAGAGAGAAGACAGAACTACAGAGAGAGAGAGAGATGAACAACAACACATCAGTGTGAGGGTGCTTTAGAGACCGTAGAGTGCTTTAAACAACAGAGTATGAGAGAGAAGACAGAACTACAGAGAGAGAGAGAGATGAACAACAACACATCAGTGTGAGGGTGCTTTAGAGACCGTAGAGTGCTTTAAACAACAGAGTATGAGAGAGAAGACAGAACTACAGAGAGAGAGAGAGATGAACAACAACACATCAGTGTGAGGGTGCTTTAGAGACCGTAGAGTGCTTTAAACAACAGAGTATGAGAGAGAAGACAGAACTACAGAGAGAGAGAGAGATGAACAACAACACATCAGTGTGAGGGTGCTTTAGAGACCGTAGAGTGCTTTAAACAACAGAGTATGAGAGAGAAGACAGAACTACAGAGAGAGAGAGAGATGAACAACAACACATCAGTGTGAGGGTGCTTTAGAGACCGTAGAGTGCTTTAAACAACAGAGTATGAGAGAGAAGACAGAACTACAGAGAGAGAGAGAGATGAACAACAACACATCAGTGTGAGGGTGCTTTAGAGACCGTAGAGTGCTTTAAACAACAGAGTATGAGAGAGAAGACAGAACTACAGAGAGAGAGAGAGATGAACAACAACACATCAGTGTGAGGGTGCTTTAGAGACCGTAGAGTGCTTTAAACAACAGAGTATGAGAGAGAAGACAGAACTACAGAGAGAGAGAGAGATGAACAACAACACATCAGTGTGAGGGTGCTTTAGAGACCGTAGAGTGCTTTAAACAACAGAGTATGAGAGAGAAGACAGAACTACAGAGAGAGAGAGAGATGAACAACAACACATCAGTGTGAGGGTGCTTTAGAGACCGTCAGAGTGCTTTAAACAACAGAGTATGAGAGAGAAGACAGAACTACAGAGAGAGAGAGAGAGATGAACAACAACACATCAGTGTGAGGGTGCTTTAGAGACCGTAGAGTGCTTTAAACAACAGAGTATGAGAGAGAAGACAGAACTACAGAGAGAGAGAGAGAGATGAACAACAACACATCAGTGTGAGGGTGCTTTAGAGACCGTAGAGTGCTTTAAACAACAGAGTATGAGAGAGAAGACAGAACTACAGAGAGAGAGAGAGAGATGAACAACAACACATCAGTGTGAGGGTGCTTTAGAGACCGTAGAGTGCTTTAAACAACAGAGTATGAGAGAGAAGACAGAACTACAGAGAGAGAGAGAGATGAACAACAACACATCAGTGTGAGGGTGCTTTAGAGACCGTAGAGTGCTTTAAACAACAGAGTATGAGAGAGAAGACAGAACTACAGAGAGAGAGAGAGATGAACAACAACACATCAGTGTGAGGGTGCTTTAGAGACCGTAGAGTGCTTTAAACAACAGAGTATGAGAGAGAAGACAGAACTACAGAGAGAGAGAGAGATGAACAACAACACATCAGTGTGAGGGTGCTTTAGAGACCGTAGAGTGCTTTAAACAACAGAGTATGAGAGAGAAGACAGAACTACAGAGAGAGAGAGAGAGATGAACAACAACACATCAGTGTGAGGGTGCTTTAGAGACCGTAGAGTGCTTTAAACAACAGAGTATGAGAGAGAAGACAGAACTACAGAGAGAGAGAGAGAGATGAACAACAACACATCAGTGTGAGGGTGCTTTAGAGACCGTAGAGTGCTTTAAACAACAGAGTATGAGAGAGAAGACAGAACTACAGAGAGAGAGAGATGAACAACAACACATCAGTGTGAGGGTGCTTTAGAGACCGTAGAGTGCTTTAAACAACAGAGTATGAGAGAGAAGACAGAACTACAGAGAGAGAGAGAGATGAACAACAACACATCAGTGTGAGGGTGCTTTAGAGACCGTAGAGTGCTTTAAACAACAGAGTATGAGAGAGAAGACAGAACTACAGAGAGAGAGAGATGAACAACAACACATCAGTGTGAGGGTGCTTTAGAGACCGTAGAGTGCTTTAAACAACAGAGTATGAGAGAGAAGACAGAACTACAGAGAGAGAGAGAGAGATGAACAACAACACATCAGTGTGAGGGTGCTTTAGAGACCGTAGAGTGCTTTAAACAACAGAGTATGAGAGAGAAGACAGAACTACAGAGAGAGAGAGAGATGAACAACAACACATCAGTGTGAGGGTGCTTTAGAGACCGTAGAGTGCTTTAAACAACAGAGTATGAGAGAGAAGACAGAACTACAGAGAGAGAGAGAGATGAACAACAACACATCAGTGTGAGGGTGCTTTAGAGACCGTAGAGTGCTTTAAACAACAGAGTATGAGAGAGAAGACAGAACTACAGAGAGAGAGAGAGATGAACAACAACACATCAGTGTGAGGGTGCTTTAGAGACCGTAGAGTGCTTTAAACAACAGAGTATGAGAGAGAAGACAGAACTACAGAGAGAGAGAGAGAGATGAACAACAACACATCAGTGTGAGGGTGCTTTAGAGACCGTAGAGTGCTTTAAACAACAGAGTATGAGAGAGAAGACAGAACTACAGAGAGAGAGAGAGATGAACAACAACACATCAGTGTGAGGGTGCTTTAGAGACCGTAGAGTGCTTTAAACAACAGAGTATGAGAGAGAAGACAGAACTACAGAGAGAGAGAGAGATGAACAACAACACATCAGTGTGAGGGTGCTTTAGAGACCGTAGAGTGCTTTAAACAACAGAGTATGAGAGAGAAGACAGAACTACAGAGAGAGAGAGAGATGAACAACAACACATCAGTGTGAGGGTGCTTTAGAGACCGTAGAGTGCTTTAAACAACAGAGTATGAGAGAGAAGACAGAACTACAGAGAGAGAGAGAGATGAACAACAACACATCAGTGTGAGGGTGCTTTAGAGACCGTAGAGTGCTTTAAACAACAGAGTATGAGAGAGAAGACAGAACTACAGAGAGAGAGAGAGATGAACAACAACACATCAGTGTGAGGGTGCTTTAGAGACCGTAGAGTGCTTTAAACAACAGAGTATGAGAGAGAAGACAGAACTACAGAGAGAGAGAGAGAGATGAACAACAACACATCAGTGTGAGGGTGCTTTAGAGACCGTAGAGTGCTTTAAACAACAGAGTATGAGAGAGAAGACAGAACTACAGAGAGAGAGAGAGATGAACAACAACACATCAGTGTGAGGGTGCTTTAGAGACCGTAGAGTGCTTTAAACAACAGAGTATGAGAGAGAAGACAGAACTACAGAGAGAGAGAGAGATGAACAACAACACATCAGTGTGAGGGTGCTTTAGAGACCGTAGAGTGCTTTAAACAACAGAGTATGAGAGAGAAGACAGAACTACAGAGAGAGAGAGAGATGAACAACAACACATCAGTGTGAGGGTGCTTTAGAGACCGTAGAGTGCTTTAAACAACAGAGTATGAGAGAGAAGACAGAACTACAGAGAGAGAGAGAGATGAACAACAACACATCAGTGTGAGGGTGCTTTAGAGACCGTAGAGTGCTTTAAACAACAGAGGATGAGAGAGAAGACAGAACTACAGAGAGAGAGAGAGATGAACAACAACACATCAGTGTGAGGGTGCTTTAGAGACCGTAGAGTGCTTTAAACAACAGAGTATGAGAGAGAAGACAGAACTACAGAGAGAGAGAGATGAACAACAACACATCAGTGTGAGGGTGCTTTAGAGACCGTAGAGTGCTTTAAACAACAGAGTATGAGAGAGAAGACAGAACTACAGAGAGAGAGAGAGATGAACAACAACACATCAGTGTGAGGGTGCTTTAGAGACCGTAGAGTGCTTTAAACAACAGAGTATGAGAGAGAAGACAGAACTACAGAGAGAGAGAGAGATGAACAACAACACATCAGTGTGAGGGTGCTTTAGAGACCGTAGAGTGCTTTAAACAACAGAGTATGAGAGAGAAGACAGAACTACAGAGAGAGAGAGAGATGAACAACAACACATCAGTGTGAGGGTGCTTTAGAGACCGTAGAGTGCTTTAAACAACAGAGTATGAGAGAGAAGACAGAACTACAGAGAGAGAGAGAGATGAACAACAACACATCAGTGTGAGGGTGCTTTAGAGACCGTAGAGTGCTTTAAACAACAGAGTATGAGAGAGAAGACAGAACTACAGAGAGAGAGAGAGATGAACAACAACACATCAGTGTGAGGGTGCTTTAGAGACCGTAGAGTGCTTTAAACAACAGAGTATGAGAGAGAAGACAGAACTACAGAGAGAGAGAGAGATGAACAACAACACATCAGTGTGAGGGTGCTTTAGAGACCGTAGAGTGCTTTAAACAACAGAGTATGAGAGAGAAGACAGAACTACAGAGAGAGAGAGAGAGATGAACAACAACACATCAGTGTGAGGGTGCTTTAGAGACCGTAGAGTGCTTTAAACAACAGAGTATGAGAGAGAAGACAGAACTACAGAGAGAGAGAGAGATGAACAACAACACATCAGTGTGAGGGTGCTTTAGAGACCGAACAACAACACATCAGAGTGCTTTAAACAACAGAGTATGAGAGAGAAGACAGAACTACAGAGAGAGAGAGAGAGATGAACAACAACACATCAGTGTGAGGGTGCTTTAGAGACCGTAGAGTGCTTTAAACAACAGAGTATGAGAGAGAAGACAGAACTACAGAGAGAGAGAGAGATGAACAACAACACATCAGTGTGAGGGTGCTTTAGAGACCGTAGAGTGCTTTAAACAACAGAGTATGAGAGAGAAGACAGAACTACAGAGAGAGAGAGAGAGAGATGAACGACAACACATCAGTGTGAGGGTGCTTTAGAGACCGTAGAGTGCTTTAAACAACAGAGTATGAGAGAGAAGACAGAACTACAGAGAGAGAGAGAGATGAACAACAACACATCAGTGTGAGGGTGCTTTAGAGACCGTAGAGTGCTTTAAACAACAGAGTATGAGAGAGAAGACAGAACTACAGAGAGAGAGAGAGAGATGAACAACAACACATCAGTGTGAGGGTGCTTTAGAGACCGTAGAGTGCTTTAAACAACAGAGTATGAGAGAGAAGACAGAACTACAGAGAGAGAGAGAGATGAACAACAACACATCAGTGTGAGGGTGCTTTAGAGACCGTAGAGTGCTTTAAACAACAGAGTATGAGAGAGAAGACAGAACTACAGAGAGAGAGAGAGAGATGAACAACAACACATCAGTGTGAGGGTGCTTTAGAGACCGTAGAGTGCTTTAAACAACAGAGTATGAGAGAGAAGACAGAACTACAGAGAGAGAGAGAGATGAACAACAACACATCAGTGTGAGGGTGCTTTAGAGACCGTAGAGTGCTTTAAACAACAGAGTATGAGAGAGAAGACAGAACTACAGAGAGAGAGAGAGATGAACAACAACACATCAGTGTGAGGGTGCTTTAGAGACCGTAGAGTGCTTTAAACAACAGAGTATGAGAGAGAAGACAGAACTACAGAGAGAGAGAGAGATGAACAACAACACATCAGTGTGAGGGTGCTTTAGAGACCGTAGAGTGCTTTAAACAACAGAGTATGAGAGAGAAGACAGAACTACAGAGAGAGAGAGAGATGAACAACAACACATCAGTGTGAGGGTGCTTTAGAGACCGTAGAGTGCTTTAAACAACAGAGTATGAGAGAGAAGACAGAACTACAGAGAGAGAGAGAGAGATGAACAACAACACATCAGTGTGAGGGTGCTTTAGAGACCGTAGAGTGCTTTAAACAACAGAGTATGAGAGAGAAGACAGAACTACAGAGAGAGAGAGAGATGAACAACAACACATCAGTGTGAGGGTGCTTTAGAGACCGTAGAGTGCTTTAAACAACAGAGTATGAGAGAGAAGACAGAACTACAGAGAGAGAGAGAGAGATGAACAACAACACATCAGTGTGAGGGTGCTTTAGAGACCGTAGAGTGCTTTAAACAACAGAGTATGAGAGAGAAGACAGAACTACAGAGAGAGAGAGAGATGAACAACAACACATCAGTGTGAGGGTGCTTTAGAGACCGTAGAGTGCTTTAAACAACAGAGTATGAGAGAGAAGACAGAACTACAGAGAGAGAGAGAGATGAACAACAACACATCAGTGTGAGGGTGCTTTAGAGACCGTAGAGTGCTTTAAACAACAGAGTATGAGAGAGAAGACAGAACTACAGAGAGAGAGAGAGATGAACAACAACACATCAGTGTGAGGGTGCTTTAGAGACCGTAGAGTGCTTTAAACAACAGAGTATGAGAGAGAAGACAGAACTACAGAGAGAGAGAGAGATGAACAACAACACATCAGTGTGAGGGTGCTTTAGAGACCGTAGAGTGCTTTAAACAACAGAGTATGAGAGAGAAGACAGAACTACAGAGAGAGAGAGAGATGAACAACTTTAAACACATCAGTGAACAACAACACATCAGTGTGAGGGTGCTTTAGAGACCGTAGAGTGCTTTAAACAACAGAGTATGAGAGAGAAGACAGAACTACAGAGAGAGAGAGAGATGAACAACAACACATCAGTGTGAGGGTGCTTTAGAGACCGTAGAGTGCTTTAAACAACAGAGTATGAGAGAGAAGACAGAACTACAGAGAGAGAGAGAGATGAACAACAACACATCAGTGTGAGGGTGCTTTAGAGACCGTAGAGTGCTTTAAACAACAGAGTATGAGAGAGAAGACAGAACTACAGAGAGAGAGAGAGATGAACAACAACACATCAGTGTGAGGGTGCTTTAGAGACCGTAGAGTGCTTTAAACAACAGAGTATGAGAGAGAAGACAGAACTACAGAGAGAGAGAGAGATGAACAACAACACATCAGTGTGAGGGTGCTTTAGAGACCGTAGAGTGCTTTAAACAACAGAGTATGAGAGAGAAGACAGAACTACAGAGAGAGAGAGAGATGAACAACAACACATCAGTGTGAGGGTGCTTTAGAGACCGTAGAGTGCTTTAAACAACAGAGTATGAGAGAGAAGACAGAACTACAGAGAGAGAGAGAGATGAACAACAACACATCAGTGTGAGGGTGCTTTAGAGACCGTAGAGTGCTTTAAACAACAGAGTATGAGAGAGAAGACAGAACTACAGAGAGAGAGAGAGATGAACAACAACACATCAGTGTGAGGGTGCTTTAGAGACCGTAGAGTGCTTTAAACAACAGAGTATGAGAGAGAAGACAGAACTACAGAGAGAGAGAGAGATGAACAACAACACATCAGTGTGAGGGTGCTTTAGAGACCGTAGAGTGCTTTAAACAACAGAGTATGAGAGAGAAGACAGAACTACAGAGAGAGAGAGAGAGATGAACAACAACACATCAGTGTGAGGGTGCTTTAGAGACCGTAGAGTGCTTTAAACAACAGAGTATGAGAGAGAAGACAGAACTACAGAGAGAGAGAGAGATGAACAACAACACATCAGTGTGAGGGTGCTTTAGAGACCGTAGAGTGCTTTAAACAACAGAGTATGAGAGAGAAGACAGAACTACAGAGAGAGAGAGAGATGAACAACAACACATCAGTGTGAGGGTGCTTTAGAGACCGTAGAGTGCTTTAAACAACAGAGTATGAGAGAGAAGACAGAACTACAGAGAGAGAGAGATGAACAACAACACATCAGTGTGAGGGTGCTTTAGAGACCGTAGAGTGCTTTAAACAACAGAGTATGAGAGAGAAGACAGAACTACAGAGAGAGAGAGAGATGAACAACAACACATCAGTGTGAGGGTGCTTTAGAGACCGTAGAGTGCTTTAAACAACAGAGTATGAGAGAGAAGACAGAACTACAGAGAGAGAGAGAGATGAACAACAACACATCAGTGTGAGGGTGCTTTAGAGACCGTAGAGTGCTTTAAACAACAGAGATGAGAGAGAAGACAGAACTACAGAGAGAGAGAGAGATGAACAGTGTGAGGGTGCTTTAGAGACCGTAGAGTGCTTTGATGAGAGAAGACAGAACTACAGAGAGAGAGAGAGATGAACAACAACACATCAGTGTGAGGGTGCTTTAGAGACCGTAGAGTGCTTTAAACAACAGAGTATGAGAGAGAAGACAGAACTACAGAGAGAGAGAGAGATGAACAACAACACATCAGTGTGAGGGTGCTTTAGAGACCGTAGAGTGCTTTAAACAACAGAGTATGAGAGAGAAGACAGAACTACAGAGAGAGAGAGAGATGAACAACAACACATCAGTGTGAGGGTGCTTTAGAGACCGTAGAGTGCTTTAAACAACAGAGTATGAGAGAGAAGACAGAACTACAGAGAGAGAGAGAGATGAACAACAACACATCAGTGTGAGGGTGCTTTAGAGACCGTAGAGTGCTTTAAACAACAGAGTATGAGAGAGAAGACAGAACTACAGAGAGAGAGAGAGATGAACAACAACACATCAGTGTGAGGGTGCTTTAGAGACCGTAGAGTGCTTTAAACAACAGAGTATGAGAGAGAAGACAGAACTACAGAGAGAGAGAGAGATGAACAACAACACATCAGTGTGAGGGTGCTTTAGAGACCGTAGAGTGCTTTAAACAACAGAGTATGAGAGAGAAGACAGAACTACAGAGAGAGAGAGAGATGAACAACAACACATCAGTGTGAGGGTGCTTTAGAGACCGTAGAGTGCTTTAAACAACAGAGTATGAGAGAGAAGACAGAACTACAGAGAGAGAGAGAGAGATGAACAACAACACATCAGTGTGAGGGTGCTTTAGAGACCGTAGAGTGCTTTAAACAACAGAGTATGAGAGAGAAGACAGAACTACAGAGAGAGAGAGAGATGAACAACAACACATCAGTGTGAGGGTGCTTTAGAGACCGTAGAGTGCTTTAAACAACAGAGTATGAGAGAGAAGACAGAACTACAGAGAGAGAGACAGGTGTGTGTTTCTGTAATGATACGACCAAAAGCCAGTCAGGTCAGAAATGACTCCCACCTTCCACTTCTCCTCCCTTAAAGCGTCAATCAGCAGTAGAAACAATAACCACGTGGCCTCCCCACCCCTGGTTCGGTAAAAAGCTGTAGGGGGGATGGGGCTGGAGATATGGATGCAAGAATTGACCATGATGTTAACATTTTTTTTTTTTTTAACCGTGTTTTGGGGCTATAAAGTGTTTGTTTACATTTTCTTTGTTTACAAACATTGGAGTAAAACAAGCGTATATTTTGGATCCTGATGGGGTACAACAGCTCATGAGACATTTATAAGTTACATTCTTCAAGAATCAATGGGTAGATATCATTCATTTCCAAACATTTATGTAGCAACTGCTGATTTCCCCTTTAATATATCCACCAGGTGATTTTGTCTGTTTTTTCTTTTACATGAAATATCACCACCTGTTAGTTCTCAATAATCATTTGCTGCATCCCAGGACACAATGATTTCCCTTGATGCATAAAACCACAATAATGTCAACTCAGTTTCAGAAGTAATATTGGAATCATTTGTTTTTATGTGTCTCCCTGGCCAGAGGAAAATAGCTAGAAATAGGACTTGGTTCAATCTCAGAAGGGGGAAAGAGGGAGCACAAAGCATTTGTAAAAATAGAAATCTGCAAAAGTCACGAGAAATCCCCATCTAATTCAAAAAAAGAAAACAAAATCTGAAGTGAAAATGGTTGTAGTATCATGCGTCCCTCTCTTGCCGAAAGAGACATCCTGGTAATCAGACTGTGTCTTGAGCAGGAACAATATGTCATGTCCTTAACATTGTCTGATGCCTCAATCATAAAGGGCATTTCAGATGCGTGGTATTTGACAATACATTTACATTACAATGAATCCATCCAAGGCAAAGATGAAACTGTTCAGCATTTCAGTTTACAGCATGATGGCGCCGGAGGGGATGGCTGCCGTATTACAGGCTCCTAACCAACTGTACTATTTACTCTGTTTTTTCACATTGTTTGAAACTCATTTTGTACATAATGTTGCAGCTACCGTCTATGACCGAAAAGAGCATCTGGACAGCAAAACAGATATTACTCACCTCGAAGCTCACGCGAAGGATTTACTGCTTTGTCGTGACAAGGCCCAAATCCCAGTCATCCACGTGAAGAAAAGACGGAGAAAAGGGGGGAGGAGGGCGGGGTGCCTTGTAAGAATTCGATGACGAGTAGGTAAACCACCACTACCCTCCGTATATTGGCCAACGTGCAAACACTGGAAAACAAACTGGACAATATGATTAAGATTATCCTACCAATGGGACATTAAAAACTGCAATATCTTATGGTTCACTGAGACAAGGCTAAACAACGATACGGATAATATAGAGCTGGCTGGCTTCTCTGTGCATCGACAGGACAGAGCAGCTACATCTGGTAAGACAAGGGGCGAGGGTGTGTGTCTATTTGTAAATAACTGCTGGTGCACGATGTCTAATATGAAAGAAGTCTCGAGGTATTGCTTGCCTAAGGTAAAATACATCATGATAAGCTGTAGACCACACTATCTACCATGAGAGTTCTCATCTATATTATTTGTAGCCGTCTATTTACCACCACAGGTCCCGGACTTTACTGCAGGCAAACTTTAATCCGTTTTACCTAACTTCTATCAGCACGTCACATGTGCAACCAGAGAAAAAAAAACTCTCGACACCACACACAGAAACGCGTACAAAGCTCTCCCTCACCCTCCATTTGTCAAATCTGACCATAATTCTATCCTTCTGATTCCTGCTTAAAAGCAAAAACTAAAGCAGGAAGTACTATATTGTCACGCCTTGGTCATTGTATTTTGTGTTTTCGTTATATATTTGTTCAGGCCAGGGTGTGACATGGGTTTATTGTGTTGTCATATTGGGGTTTTTGTAGGCATTTGAATTGTGGTTGATTAGGGGTATGTCTAGTTTAGGCTTGGCTGCCTGAGGCGGTTCTCAATCAGAGTCAGGTGATTCTTGTTGTCTCTGATAGGGAACCGTATTTAGGTAGCCGGGGTTTCACTGTGTATTTCGTGGGTGATTATTCCTGTCTCTGTGTAGTTGTTCACCAGACAGGCTGTATTAGGTTTTCACGTTCCGTTTGTTGTTTTTGTATTTATAAGTTATTTTCATGTATCGTCATTTGTTTCATTAAAGACATGAGTAACCACCACGCTGCATTTCGGTCCGACTCTCTTTCGACGAACGAACGCCGTTACATATATACTAGGTGGCGTCAGAGGAAGGCCCAGAGGACCGTCAAGTCTAAGCCCAAAAGTCTCCTTAACAGCTTCTACCCCAAGCCATAAGACTGTTTAGCAGTTAATCAAATGCCCCCCCTTGTTTTTACACTGCTGCTACTCGCTGTTTATTTTCTATGCATAATCACTTTATAAATTACCTCGACTAACTAATTTAGTAAATATTTTCTTAACTCTATTTCTTGAACTGCACTGTTGGTTAAGGGCTTATAAGTAAGCATTTCACGGTAAGGTCTACTGTACACCTGTTGTATTCGGCGCAAGTGACAAATAACATTTGATTTGATTTTCCTTTGTACATGCTGTCTCTGTAGTACTGTATGGCTGATCGGCTTGTTGTCATTACCATCTCAGCTAAAGACTAATATGAACTCAAGATTACCCCTTGCAACAGAAACGGAGAGAGATTGAGGTGTTTTATCTCTGCTGTTTGATGACATAATAAGAGGGTCCACAATGGCCCTGGACATGGTGTGAAATATCAGTGGTGCTCCAAACTCAGTTCACACATCATGTCCCACGCTCACACTGGGTAATTACCAAGCAAACTTTGTAGGGGTGACCCAGCATGAGGTAAGAACAAATTTAAATGACATGTCACAGACAGAGGCAAAGTGGAACTTATTAAAGAGGGGGACAGAGTTTGCTATTTCTTCAGGCCTATTCACGGGTCCATTAACTGTGTCTCCCCTGGTAATCAGATTATAGACTCACTGAAGACTGTTGGAACAGGAGAGAGAGGAGAGTATTCTGTTACTTGACAATGGACTTCTCTGAAAACAAATGCAATAAGGAACAATGGTACATTTCACATCACATCAGACAGCTATGTAAAAGCCACAACACTCCACTTTTCCTTCTCCTCCTGTAGCAACATTTCCTAATTGCTCTGTGCTCCACACTCAAACTGGGCAAATTGGAAACAGATTTTGTCAAACACCACGGACAAGCCTCAAATGAGGGATTGTGAACTTGTTAATTAGATTCCCTGATTTGGAGTGTTTTAATACGTTGTATAAATCTCAGAGATAGGCTAGTGGTGGTTTACAAAGTAGAACAGTATCTCTACTACTAATTTCCAACGAACACAATTAGCTGTGCTGAGATTGTTGCCCGACCCAATTATACAATCTTCTTGATAAAGTCTTGCCTATGTTAAAGCATTAAATTGGTCATAATCATCCATTGCAACTGTGGATGTGCTATGCAAATGAATGTGTTTCTTCTCTTTGTAGCTAAAAAAAATCTTCATGTTGTTGTTCAAGCTACTCACTGGCATAACCATGAAGTGGTTATAATTTGCCTGAACAAATATATCGGGGACTGCGCTTTCCCCGGGTCATTTGTCTGATGACACAGTGATCTTTTGTGGACTAGTGATTGCCTTCTCAGTTTCTCTAGCACCAAGAGGAGGAGTATAGTTGGCGGCACTACAGAGAGTTTAACATCCTCATCAATAGATAAAGCAACTGCCTCAACTCCATTTCTGAACATACCATCTTACAAAGAGATCTTATTCTTCTTTGAGTGTATCTACTCTGTCAGAGTACAGTGCATTCGGATTATTCAGACACCTTTATTTTTCTACATTTTGTTACGTTACAGCCTAATTCTAAAATGTATTTTTTTTAAATCCCAATCAATCTACACACAATACTCCATAATGAAAAAGGAAAAAAAAAAAATAGAATTTTTTGCAAAATGTCTATAAACCTTTTTTCACTTTGTAATTATGGAGTTGTGTGTAGATCTTTTAATTATTTAACACATTTTAGAATAAGGCTGTAACGTAACAAAACATGGAAAATGACAAGGGGACTGAATACTTTCCCAATGCCCTGTAAGTACAATTGTGTATCTATTGTGCCTAACTAAGTTCATTTCCTAAAAGGATAAAAAAATGCAAGTTTAATTTGGCCTCATCACTAGGTTTTCTCTTTCTTGATATTAAAGGACTTTTAGGTCACGTTTGGCTCTTTCAGTGAATCTTCTCTAAACATTATCTTTAGCCGCGGCGATAACAGCCAAGCCCCCGTGCAAGTTAAACTACCTAACAAAATTAGCTTTCAGATTGTACCCCATTATCACAGACTCAAATTCTGCGCCACGCTTCTTTTCCCTCTGATACATTCTGATAGTTCTCCCACATTGAGAGGTTGGGAGTGAAAGACGTGAGAAGCTTGAAGCCTTTATTAACGCTTGGAGCACCTTAACTGTACTACCTTCCTGGATCAAACAAACCCCTATTGGGGTGTCAGGTGTCAGAGGCAGGTCTGGCCCAGTCATGACCTAACCAGGTCTGATCGGAGACTCAAACCAGGTCATAACAAAGACCATGCATCTCATATTGCCCTGTTACGTCAGCATCACACTCAGGAAAGTAAGAGGACAGCTGTAGTAAGATTTGTAGTAACAACCCTAATCAGCAACAAGAACGAATCACTGCTGCGCTAATTGGTTCCCTCAAAGATTTTTATAACTAACCCAAGAGAGACCACAGCCTGTCATTTCCAATGGGATTAAATTAATCATAGTGGGCAGAACAAGCAAGGAGGTGGGCAGAACAAGCAAGGAGGTGGGCAGAGCCAAGCACGAGCTAGTGAGATCCTATTGGCGCATTCTAGTCTGAATTTGTATATTTCTGTTAGGCAATGCATTCTCTCTGAAGTGCTTGTGTGCAATAACTCAATTCGCCCTTGCACTCCTTCTAAACAACACCATTTTTTAAAACTTTGGCAAAGGGTAAAGTCTGAAAAACTTTGTCCACTCTTTTCATAACAGATTCTACATTCGGAAACAGAAAACTGTATTGACATCAAATGTTTCATCAATGAGAACATTTGCAGAATGTCGGTCAAAATTAATCTCACTCAATCTCTCCCTCTCTCTCACGCACACACACACACACACACACACACACACACACACACACACACACACACACACACACACACACACACACACACACACACACACACACACACACACACACACACACACACACACACACACACACACACACACACACACACACACACACACACACACACACACACAGGAGACTAAAGGACTCTGCCAAGGAACGAGAGATGAACAAAATAGAGATTGTAAAGGGGGGAAAAGGGTTTTGTCATCAATGCAAAAACTAATTATCCTGCCATTGTTGTCTCTCTGCCAGTAGACGACGTGGTTCACCATGATTTGTGTTAGGGGTAATGATGGCATTTATCAATGATACATCCAATCTAATGGCTGATGCAGCTATTGTGTCCTGATTATTATAGCATTTATAGATGATGAACCCTCTTAAAAATGATTGCAATCAGACTCATGATGAGTAGCTAAAGAAACCAGAAGACCCACAAGGACTTATTGTTTACTCATTCATATAAATTGCAGGCTCGAAAGTTTTTGGCAACAATGGATTAAGGTGAGAAATGTCTGTAGATAGGTTTCCATCCAATTGGCAACAGATTGTCATGCATATGAAGCAATATGCACATTTTCCCACCAGAGATGTCTCTCCATCAAATTGACTTGTTTGGGATAAAAGGTTGTGTGTTATTTATTTATTTCATATTTATTTAACCAGGTAGGCAAGTTGAGAACAAGTTCTCATTTACAACTGCGACCTGGCCAAGATAAAGCAAAGCAGTTCGACAGATACAACGACACAGAGTTACACATGGAGTAAAACAAACATACAGTCAATAATACAGTATAAACAAGTCTATATACAATGTGAGCAAATGAGGTGAGAAGGGAGGTAAAGGCAAAAAAGGCCATGGTGGCAAAGTAAATACAATATAGCAAGTAAAACACTGGAATGGTAGTTTTGCAATGGAAGAATGTGCAAAGTAGAAATAAAAATAATGGGGTGCAAAGGAGCAAAATAAATAAATAAATAAAATACAGTTGGGAAAGAGGTAGTTGTTTGGGCTAAATTATAGGTTGGCTATGTACAGGTGCAGTAATCTGTGAGCTGCTCTGACAGTTGGTGCTTAAAGCTAGTGAGGGAGATAAGTGTTTCCAGTTTCAGAGATTTTTGTAGTTCGTTCCAGTCATTGGCAGCAGAGAACTGGAAGGAGAGGCGGCCAAAGAAAGAATTGGTTTTGGGGGTGACTTGAGAGATATACCTGCTGGAGCGTGTGCTACAGGTGGGAGATGCTATGGTGACCAGCGAGCTGAGATAAGGGGGGACTTTACCTAGCAGGGTCTTGTAGATGACATGGAGCCAGTGGGTTTGGCGACGAGTATGAAGCGAGGGCCAGCCAACGAGAGAGTACAGGTCGCAATGGTGGGTAGTATATGGGGCTTTGGTGACAAAACGGATTGCACTGTGATAGACTGCATCCAATTTGTTGAGTAGGGTATTGGAGGCTATTTTGTAAATGACATCGCCGAAGTCGAGGATTGGTAGGATAGTCAGTTTTACAAGGGTATGTTTGGCAGCATGAGTGAAGGATGCTTTGTTGCGAAATAGGAAGCCAATTCTAGATTTAACTTTGGATTGGAGATGTTTGATATGGGTCTGGAAGGAGAGTTTACAGTCTAACCAGACACCTAAGTATTTGTAGTTGTCCACGTATTCTAAGTCAGAGCCGTCCAGAGTAGTGATGTTGGACAGGCGGGTAGGTGCAGGTAGCGATCGGTTGAAGAGCATGCATTTAGTTTCACTTGTATTTAAGAGCAATTGGAGGCCACGGAAGGAGAGTTGTATGGCAATGAAGCTTGCCTGGAGGGTTGTTAACACAGTGTCCAAAGAAGGGCCGGAAGTATACAGAATGGTGTCGTCTGCGTAGAGGTGGATCAGAGACTCACCAGCAGCAAGAGCGACCTCATTGATGTATACAGAGAAGAGAGTCGGTCCAAGAATTGAACCCTGTGGCACCCCCATAGAGACTGAAAGAAGGTCCGGACAGCAGACCCTCCGATTTGACACACTGAACTCTATCAGAGAAGTAGTTGGTGAACCAGGCGAGGCAATCATTTGAGAAACCAAGGCTGTCGAGTCTGCCGATGAGGATGTGGTGATTGACAGAGTCGAAAGCCTTGGCCAGATCAATGAATACGGCTGCACAGTAATGTTTCTTATCGATGGCGGTTAAGATATCATTTAGGACCTTGAGCGTGGCTGAGGTGCACCCATGACCAGCTCTGAAACCAGGTTGCATAGCAGAGAAGGTATGGTGAGATTCGAAATGGTCGGTAATCTGTTTGTTGATTTGGCTTTCGAAGACCTTAGAAAGGCATGGTAGAATAGATATAGGTCTGTAGCAGTTTGGGTCAAGAGTGATCCCCCCCTTTGAAGAGGGGGATGACCGCAGCTGCTTTCCAATCTTTGGGAATCTCAGATGACACGAAAGAGAGGTTGAACAGGCTAGTAATAGGGGTGGCAAAAATTTTGGCAGATAATTTTGGAAAGAAAGGGTCCAGATTGTCTAGCCCGGCTGATTTGTAGGGGTCCAGATTTTGCAGCTCTTTCTGAACATCAGCTGAATGGATTTGGGAAAAGGAGAAATGGGGAAGGCTTGGGCGAGTTGCTGTTGGGGGTGCAGTGCTGTTGACCGGGGTAGGAGTAGCCAGGTGGAAAGCATGGCCAGCCGTAGAAAAATGCTTATTGAAATTCTCAATTATGGTGGATTTATCAGTGATTACAATGTTTCCTATCTTCAGTGCAGTGGGCAGCTGGGAGGGGGTGTTCTTATTCTCCACTCCACTTTACAGTGTCCCAGAACTTTTTTGAGTTAGTGTTGCAGGAAGCAAATTTCTGCTTGAAAATGCTAGCCTTGGCTTTTCTAACTGCCTGTGTATAATGGTTTCTAGCTTCCCTGAACAGCTGCATATCACGGGGGCTGTTCGATGCTAATGCAGAGCGCCATAGGATGTTTTTGTGTTGGTTAAGGGCAGTCAGGTCTGGGGAGAACCTGTTCCTGGTTCTAAATTTCTTGAATGTTTATTTAAGATGGTTAGGAAGGCATTTATTTTAAATATCCAGGCATCCTCTACTGACGGGATGAGATCAATATCCTTCCAGGATACCCCGGCCAGGTCGATTAGAAAGGCCTGCTCGCTGAAGTGTTTCAGGGAGCGTTTTACAGTGATGAGTGGAGGTCGTTTGACCGCTGACCCATTACGGATGCAGGCAATGAGGCAGTGATCGCTGAGATCTTGGTTGAAGACAGCAGAGGTGTATTTAGAGGGGAAGTTGGTTAGGATGATATCTATGAGGGTGCCCGTGTTTAAGGCTTTGGGGGGGTGGTACATGGTAGGATCATTGATAATTTGTGTGAGATTGAGGGCATCAAATTTAGATTGTAGGATGGCTGGGGTGTTACGCATGTTCCAGTTTAGGTCGCCTAGCAGCACGAGCTCTGAAGATAGATGGGGGGCAATCAGTTCACATATGTTGTCCAGAGCACAGCTGGGGGCAGAGGGTGGTCTATAGCAGGCGGCAACGGTGAGAGACTTGTTTTTAGAGAGGTGGATTTTTAAAAGTAGAAGTTCAAATTGTTTGGTACAGACCTGGATAGTAGGACAGAACTCTGCAGGCTATCTTTGCAGTATATTGCAACACCGCCCCCTTTGGCAGTTCTATCTTGTTTGAAAATGTTGTAGTTTGGAATTAACATTTCTGAATTTTTGGTGGTCTTCCTAAGCCAGGATTCAGACACAGCTAGAACATCCGGGTTGGCAGAGTGTGCGAAAGCAGTGAATAGAACAAACTTAGGGAGGAGGCTTCTAATGTTAACATGCATGAAACCAAGGCTATTACGGTTACAGAAGTCATCAAAAGAGAGCGCCAGGGGAATAGGAGTGGAGCTAGACACTGCAGGGCCTGGATTCAGCCCCAACATTGCCAGAGGAACATAGGGGGAGTAGAATAAGGGTGCGGCTAAAAGCAATAAGAATTGGTCGTCTAGAACATCTGGAACAGAGAGTAAAAGGAGGTTTCTGGGGGCGATAAAATAGCATCAAGATATAATGTACAGACAAAGGTATGGTAGGATGTGAATACAGTGGAGGTAAACCTAGGTATTGAGTGATGAAGAGAGAGATATTGTCTCTAGAAACATCATTGAAACCAGGAGATGTCATTGAATGTGTGGGTGGTGGAACTAATAAGTTGGATAAGGTATAGTGAGCAGGACTAGAGGCTCTACAGTGAAATAAGCCAATAAACACTAACCAGAACAGCAATGGACAAGACATATTGACATTAAGGAGAGGCATGCTTAGTCGAGTGATCAAAAGGGTCCAGTGAGTGGAGAGGTTGGTTGGGGGTCACGGCGATTTAGACAGCTAGCCAGGCCATCGGTAGCAAGCGAGCATAGGATGGAGGTCTGTTGTTAGCCACCTCTTGCGTTCCGTCAGTAGATTAGTGGGGTTCCGTGTGGTAGAGGGGATTAATCCAAATCACACAACAACAACAAAAAAATAAAACAATAGATATAGTTATAGAGGCCCAAGAAGAAACATAATAATAATAAAAATAAATAAATTGTCCGATTGTCTATTCAGATAGCAGCCGGTAAGACAGCTAACGGTTAATAGGCCGCAGATGGGCGTTCAGGTAACGTCACGACGGAGGAGCCAGCCGGATCTCCTTCGGGTAGATAACATCGGCAGTCCATTTGTGAAGGCCCGGTGGGGCTCCGCGTAGGCAGTAAAACGGGTCCGGATAGGTGACTGCAGCCCAGGAGTGATTGATGGAACTCAGGAGTGATTGACGGAGCTGGCTAGCTCCGGAATAATTTATGTTTGTTCCGGAATCGACGAAAGCCGATAGTCACACGGATAGCAGCTAGCTAGCTGTGAGATCCGGGTATGAATGTCCAGAGAGCAGTTGAAATCCAGGGACATGGAGAGAAAAATTGGTCCGATAGATTTTCGAGCTAAAGGATAGCTGATGACCACAAACCGTGGTTAGCTGAATACTAACGATTTGCCAGTAAAGAAGCTAACTAGCTTCTGAACTAGCTTCTGATTAGCTTCTGGGCTAGCTTCTGGCTAGCTCCTGGCTAGCTTCTGGCTAGTTTCTGGCTAGCTTCTTGGCGTTTCTGGCTAGCTTCTGGCTAACTAGCTTCTGAACTAGCTTCTGATTAGCTTCTGGGCTAGCTTCTGGCTAGCTCCTGGCTAGCTTCTGGCTAGTTTCTGGCTAGCTTCTTGGAGTTTCTGGCTAGCTTCTGGCTAGCTTCTTGGAGGATTACAGATTTGAGGTAAATAATACTTTTTTAGAAATATAAATTGGTGAGGCGGGTTGCAGGAGAGTGTTTTGAAGATGAGTTGATGGAAAATAAAAAATAAAATGTATGTGAAAAAAGTTGTAAATATATATATATATACAGGACACGACAAGACGAGGACAAAAGACGTCTGAACTGCTATGCCATCTTGGTTCCAGTGTGATGATGTAGTGCACATAAAAATACAATTTGAGGTTAAATTCCCATGTACCTAATAAAAAAATACTAGTTAAATTGGTTTCCATCTCTACTGATGGTTTTCTCACACAAAATATGTCCCCACTCTTGTATTGGCACGTTAAATCTAGCCAACAGCTCACAGATACAGTGCAGCCGACATTATGAGATTATTATGGACAAAAGAGCATGATTATTTTTATTTGTCAAATGGCAGCCAAGCATCGATGATCGATAAGACCCTCAATATTTATTGGAAAGTAGCATCAAGCTCATCACCTTGCACTTTCACCACTCTGTGAAGTTCATTATAACATGTGTCATGTTTGTCCTAATGAACTGCATGTGTTCCCGACGAGTCGTAGTGGGAGGACACCGCAACGTGTTATCACGTGACTCCGTACTTCAATATGATGGTTATTATATCAATATTTGCTCATAAAAGCATTACCACCAACATTTCTCGCATAATAGATTTGACAGACACAATAAGATCCCACCTTGTCTAGTGCATTTTGTTTTGTCGACATTTGGAAAGTTTACCAACAAATGTTCCGTTTCCAACAAGCCTGTCATTACATTGTTTATCTGATATGTAAGCTACTTTACTTTAAAAATGATTAGAAATCTATCTGATATACTGTTCATATACAATTCTTAAAACTAATACAGTAGCTATCAATGTTCCATCTAAGCTGCACACATGGGCTCGCAACTCCCCGGGACTGCCGAGCTGAAGAACAAGATTGAACTTCACTCAACCTTCTAGAATTTTCCCCATTAGTTAACACTATCAACATTTCCCTTCACTGGGAATTGTAATCGAATCAACGCAATATTAGCCACTTTTAATGCAACATACCATACCAAAACAAAACTAACCATGCAAGACTTAGTATGCAAAACTAACTATGCAAGAGATTTTGTTGTAGGCAGAACGCATCGGAGTAGGATTCTATTGCAGTAACATGCATGACTCAGCCATACTCTACACAGACCGGTGCAGTATAACCAATCAGAGTAGGAGAGTGATTGCTTCCTATAAGAACACAAAACAAGTATATTTCTAGACTTTGAAAAGCAAGTCTTGTCTTGTGTCTTGAGACAGGCTTGAATAAGCTAAGTAGCCAATAAGCAGAGGGTAGCATAATTTGTCTGATTCTCTGTAATAATGGCATGGGAATAATAATGCATTTTATTTTGGAAAGTGGTTTCTTGCAGCAAACAACACAACAACATTTTGAGTCACCTCCTTGTCTGAAGGACAGGTGGATGAACAGGTTAATGTCAAGCCCTACATGTTTTTTTCAAAAGTCTCATGGAATGTAGGCCTACATTGAACACCACACATTGGCTGCTACTGTAGTCTGAATGATCTAATGTTATTTTGGTATTTTTTGGTATTTTATTAGGATACCCATTAGCTGTTGCAAAAGCAGCATCTACTCTTCCTGGGGTCCACACAGAACATGAAACATAATACAGAGTGACATAATACAGAACTTCATTAGACAAGAACAGCTCAAGGACAGAACTACATACAATTTTTTAAAAGCACACGTAATCTACATATCAATGTATACACACATCTAGGTCAAACTTTCCTGCAAACTTGCAGTGTATTTGAGGTTTTAAAAGGCTTCTGAAGTTTGTAATTTCCACTTTGAAATTTCAGACTTGATTTTCCCTTACGAAAAAAAGAACAACCCATACAACAATTTACATTATTTATAATCCACATAATAATTCACATTTTCTATTGCTGCAGAGTTCTTTTCCTGCTGTAGGAAACTGGCTCAAATGAAGATCCTACATCTGCCCATAGTACAGCTGCAGCAACATGCCCTGTCCTGTTTGCATTCCATGCCACAACCCTCTCTCTGCAGCACTGGTGCTGGAAAATTATAACATGAGTCGAGATGGGCAGATGTGGGAGGTATAGAAAAGAGAAACATCCCACTAGGGCACAGACGTCAATTCAACATCTATTCCACGTTGGTTCAAAGTCATTTCATTGAAATTATGTGGAAACATTCTTGATTCAACCTTTGTGCCCAGGGGAATTGCTCAAGTCTTTGACTATTTTTGAAAGGTGAGACTTCGTATAGTACATGTATAGCACAGGAGGCTGCTTAGGGGAGGACGGCTCATAATAATGGTTGGAATGGAGTGAATGGAATTAATCCATGCTTTTGTCACTTCTAGGTTAGACTACTGCAATGCTCTACTTTCCGGCTACCCAGATAAAGCACTAAATAAACTTCAGTTAGTGCTAAATACGGCTGCTAGAATCCTGAAAATTTGATCATATTACTCCAGTGCTAGCCTCCCTACACTGGCTTCCTGTCAAGGCAAGGGCTGATTTCAAGATTTTACTGCTAACCTACAAAGCATTACATGGGCTTGCTCCTACCTATCTCTCTGATTTGGTCCTGCCGTACATACCTACACGTACGCTACAGTCACAAGACGCAGGCCTCCTAATTGTCCCTAGAATTTCGAAGCAAACAGCTGGAGGCAGGGCTTTCTCCTATAGAGCTCCATTTTTATGGAATGGTCTGCCTACCCATGTGAGAGACGCGAACTCGGTCTCAACCTTTAAGTCTTTACTAAAGACTCATCTCTTCAGTGGGTCATATGATTGAGTGTAGTCTGGCCCAGGAGTGTGAAGGTGAACGGAAAGGCTCTGGAGCAACGAACCGCCCTTGCTGTCTCTGCCTGGCCGGTTCCCCTCTTTCCACTGGGATTCTCTGCCTCTAACCCTATTACAGGGGCTGAGTCACTGGCTTACTAGGGCTCTTTCATACCGTCCCTAGGAGGGGTGCGTCACTTGAGTGGGTTGAGCCACTGATGTGATCTTCCAGTCTTTGTTGGCGCCCCCCCTTTGGGTTGTGCCGTGGCGGAGATCTTTGTGGGCTATACTCGGCCTTGTCTCAGGATGGTAAGTTGGTGGTTGAAGATATCCCTCTAGTGGTGTGGGGGCTGTGCTTTGGCAAAGTGGGTGGGGTTATATCCTTCCTATTTGGACCTGTCCGGGGGTGTCACTTGGACCTGTCCGGGGGTGTCACTGTGGCCCCTACTGTCTCAGCCTCCAGTATTTATGCTGCAGTAGTTTATGTGTTGGGGGGCTCGGGTCAGTTTGTTATATCTGGAGTACTTCTCCTGTCCTATCCGGTGTCCTGTGTGAATTTAAATATGCTCTCTCTAATTCTCTCTTTCTCTCTTTCTTTCTCTCTCTCGGAGGACCTGAGCCCGAGAACCGTGCCTCAGGACTACCTGACATGATGACTCCTTGCTGTCCCCAGTCCACCTGGCCGTGCTGCTGCTCCAGTTTCAACTGTTCTGCCAGTGATTATTATTATTTGACCATGCTGGTCATTTATGAACATTTGAACATCTTGGCCATGTTCTGTTATAATCTCCACCCGGCACAGCCAGAAGAGGACTGGCCACCCCACATAGCCTGGTTCCTCTCTAGGTTTCTTCCTAGGTTTTGGCATTTCTAGGGAGTTTTTCCTAGGCACCATGCTTCTGCACCTGCATTGCTTGCTGTTTGGGGTTTTAGGCTGGGCTTCTGTACAGCACTTTGAGATATCAGCTGATGTACGAAGGGCTATATAAATACATTTGATTTGATTTGATCAAAGACATGGAAACCATGTGTTTGATGTGTTCAACACCATTCCATTAATTTGTTCCAGCCATTACTAAGAGCCTGTCCTCCCCTATCCCCTAAGGCACCACCAGCCGTCTGTATAGTATAGTATAGTATAGTATAGTATAGTATAGTATAGTATAGTATAGTATGGAAGTACAGTACAGTACAGTATCGCATAGTATGGTATTCAATAATACACAGTGGAAGAGACATTATGCACTATTCCATCTACAGTATACATCAATGAATTAGAGTCAAAATGATCAATAGGCCTGTCAACTAGATATCACCCTGTATGACACACAGTACCCATACAATGTTGATGAGTCCATGACTCAAGGCAATTAAGCCATTAATATGTCACCACAGCTTTGCTCCTGGAAAAATATGAATGTATCAATACTTCAATACCACTGAACACGCTACTTACTATATATTGTTCCACAGTATGAATCATGCAATGAGCCATAAAATGATGCAATTGTTACGAGCCAAATCCATACTAAAATTGTAAAATGTCATAAATCTGTATATCTTTGGCTTGATCCTGAAATAGTAATTTATTCCAGGGCTCCCCACCATCACTCCAGCAAAAAAATGGAAAGAGAATGAAATATATATTGTAGATTAGACAGGGATGCATTCAAAATAACCCAGGGAGAGCCTCACTATTTTTCTTGTTCAAATGTAAAGTTCTGTATTCCGATCTCCGTGCTCCGTATTTCACTGTGATATATTAGCAGTGGTGAGGTTATACCTTCTTTGTTACCCTCTTGGTAGATAAAGATCTTGGCCTATAAAGAGAAATCAGCATCAGGGGTAGAAACATCATTTAGTTTCCCAGCCTGCTTTATCCAACCTTTGCCACCAAAGAAATACTGTATCTGTTTCTCAAAAAGTGGACAACTCATTATTCATTCAAACACACCGAAGCCAGAAAATAGCCAATACCAGATTGCATTCTGTAATTTAATGCCAATAAGTTCCTGCTGTATCTCGGGAGACATTACTTTCTTTGAAATACTTCCACTTTTTATTAAAGGGGAATACATACAAAAGCCCATAAGCAATTTTGACAGTCTCTGACGATTTGTCTTTTTGCAAAGACTAAAGAAGACCTTTGAGTAGAAACACAGTGCATGCCTCCCTATTTGAACATTGCTCTCCTGTCTAAACCTTGTGCCAAGGGGGATATATTATATCAGCCATACCATAACAGTCCATAAAGTATAGTAGCAGTGCCCTTTGTTGGTTGATCTGGGATCATCTCCTCTTAGACACTCCTGCCACTGAAAATTTAGTCCTGTCACTAATGTGCTTCTGCTAGCTCAGATAATCCCATAGCTCTGTCTATAGCTGAAGTCTATACTGCTGGAGTAAGTCTCTCATTTAAGGTCACTCGGCTGCCCTCAACAACATACTATTTTCCTCATGAAAGTAGCACAGTTGGTAGAGCATGGTGCTTGTAATGCCAGGGTAGTGGGTTCGATTCCCGGGACCACCCATACGTAGAATGTATGCACACATGACTGTAAGTCGCTTTGGATAAAAGCGTCTGCTAAATGGCATATATTATTATTATTATATATTATTATTATATTATTAGAAAAGGAAACTATCAACATCAAAACCTCTCTCTGGGCACAATGTGGGAATTGTGACGATATATTGTCAGTGGTGTATTACTCCCTCTCAGGAAAATCTCTATGGGAAATATAGGTGTGCCAGCATTCTTCACCATCTGTGTCCTGAGGAGGGAATAAAGGTCCCAAATGGATGGCCCCAATGTTCCCAGAGCACACATTAACAGCACAGTCTGCGATATTTCACTGCTGTTCAATAATCATGGCAAACAGAGTGGAAGGTCAGTCAGTTGAAATGGCAGACTGTAGCTTTGACTCTGGCCAGATCCATCAATCTCCACACAGCTGAATGAGTGACAGGAGAGGAGGAGAGGGCTGGACAGGGTTGAGAGAGGTAGTCAGTAATCCGAGGGAGTTCTTTCTCTCTCTCTCTCTCTCTCTCTCTCTCTCTCTCTCTCTCGCTTTCTCTCTCCTCCAGCAATTCAATCTGATATTAATCAATGCACAGGAGGAGAAATGATAGCTTTCTCATATTGCTAGCGCCCCTCACATACACATTTTCAAACGTTACTTCTCGATGAGCACTTTTAATAACAAGGCCAGTTTCATTTTCAGTTGATGCCGCCATCCATCTACACAACGTTTACACCTCCAAAAGAGGCAATTGAGTTCTATTTTTTACTGATGCAGCCATCAATGTTGGTGTCGAGGGGGTGTGTGATTAATTTGACAGAATCTGTGAAGCTTACATAAGTATAGCCTATGTGCCATGATCCATGTTGCGTTTGGAACAAAGAGAATAGTAAGAGAATGACATGTATTATTATGCATGTGTCCAAAAATGAAATGAGTGGGTTTGAGATTCCCACCAGAATTACGGTAACACCTATTTTCTCACACCGAGAGCCGTATTGAAAAGTAACATGTACCGAAACATCAGAAACAAACATATAACCCTAAAAATACATCAAATAATAAGTGTGGTATCTGATAATTTGACAAATATTAGAATAGAATACTTTGCAAAAACAGGAGTGATGAAGATAATAAACTGCATTTTGCCATTTTCTCTCCCAAATATGGTAAAATGCCAGACCAGGATTTTTGTACTGGCAATGACACCTTACCCTGCCTCTTATAAGGTTACAGGACTTATCTCATGTTTTTTTAAATCATCAAATATGATAGGTACAGACCAGACCAACTGTCAACCTTCCATTGTTGGACTAACATACTATAGTAGCCTTCCATTTACATACATCATTTTTGTATGAACAGTGTTGTTCTATGTACGATGCAGGGTACCATCTCTATGTTTTAATGACAGCATGGGTGGCAGAACTCCTTCTATAGTTCTTTACTCACCATGACAGTTCATTTGCGCACATAGTTGTGATAACCAGTGAAAAGCGAGACAGGCAGCGCTCACAGAAACCCCTTTCTCAGCTTTCTATAGCGTATTTTATCTCTGGATTACCTCCTGACCGCAGAGGTACAGGAATCTAAATTGCCTTTCTACTGCAGAGGTACAGGAATCGAAATGACCTCCTGACCGC
The DNA here is from genome assembly GCF_023373465.1 of Oncorhynchus keta. Lineage (NCBI taxonomy): Eukaryota > Metazoa > Chordata > Actinopteri > Salmoniformes > Salmonidae > Oncorhynchus > Oncorhynchus keta. Next base: position 20,145,314 of record NC_068448.1, read on the forward strand.
AGAGGTACAGGAATCTAAATGACCTCCTGACCGCAGGGGTACAGGAATCTAAATGACCTCCTGACTGCAGAGGAACAGGAATCTAAATTGCCTTCTGACTGCAGAGGTACAGGAATCTAAATTGCCTTCTGACTGCAGAGGTACAGGAATCTAAATTGCCTTCAGACTGCAGAGGTACAGGAATCTAAATTGCCTTTCTACTGCAGAGGTACAGGAATCTAAATTGCCTTTCTCATGCAGAGGTACAGGAATCTAATTTGCCTTTCTACTGCAGAGGTACAGGAATCTAAATAGCCTTTCTACTGCAGAGGTACAGGAATCTAAATGACCTCCTGACTGCAGAGGTACAGGAATCTAAATGACCTCCAGACTGCAGAGGTACAGGAACCTGAATTGCCTTTCTACTGCAGAGGGACAGGAATATAAATGACCTCCTGACTGCAGAGCTACAGGAATCTAATTTGCCTTTCTACTGCAGAGGTACAGGAATCTAAATGACCTTTCTAATGCAGAGGTACAGGAATCTAAATTACCTCCTGACCGCAGAGGTACAGGAATAGAAATAACCTCCTGACTGCAGAGGTACAGGAATCTAAATGACCTCCAGACTGCAGAGGTACAGGAACCTGAATTGCCTCCTGACTGCAGAGGTACAGGAATCTAAATTGCCTTCTGACTGCAGAGGTACAGGAATCTAAATTGCCTTCTGACTGCAGAGGTACAGGAATCGAAATTGCCTTTCTACTGCAGAAGTACAGGAATCTAAATGACATCCAGAATGTAGAGGTACAGGCATCTAAATGACCTCCTGACCGCAGAGGTACAGGAATCTAAATGACCTCCTGACCGCAGAGGTACAGGAATAGAAATAACCTCCTGACTGCAGAGGTACAGGAATCTAAATGACCTCCAGACTGCAGAGCTACAGGAATCTAATTTGCCTTTCTACTGCAGAGGTACAGGAATCTAAATGACCTCCAGACTGCAGAGCTACAGGAATCTAATTTGCCTTTCTACTGCAGAGGTACAGGAATCTAAATTGCCTTCTGACTGCAGAGGTACAGGAATCTAAATTGCCTTTCTAATGCAGAGGTACAGGAATATAAATTGACTTTCTACTGCAGAGGTACAGGAATCTAAATTACCTTTCTACTGCAGAGGTACAGGAATCTAAATTACCTCCTGACTGCAGAGGTACAGGAATCTAAATTACCTTTCTACTGCAGAGGTACAGGAATCTAAATTACCTCCTGACTGCAGAGGTACAGGAATCTAAATTACCTCCTGACTGCAGAGGTACAGGAATCTAAATGACCTCCTGACTGCAGAGGTACAGGAATCTAAATTACCTTCTGACTGCAGAGGTACAGGAATCTAAATTGCCTTCTGACTGCAGAGGTACAGGAATCTAAATTGCCTTTCTACTGCAGAGGTACAGGAATCTAAATTGCCTTCTGACTGCAGAGGTACAGGAATCTAAATGACCTCCTGACTGCAGAGGTACAGGAATCTAAATGACCTCCTGACTGCAGAGGTACAGGAATCTAAATTGCCTTCTGACTGCAGAGGTACAGGAATCTAAATTGCCTTCTGACTGCAGAGGTACAGGAATCTAAATTGCCTTCAGACTGCAGAGGTACAGGAATCTAAATTGCCTTTCTACTGCAGAGGTACAGGAATCTAAATTGCCTTTCTCATGCAGAGGTACAGGAATCTAATTTGCCTTTCTACTGCAGAGGTACAGGAATCTAAATAGCCTTTCTACTGCAGAGGTACAGGAATCTAAATGACCTCCTGACTGCAGAGGTACAGGAATCTAAATGACCTCCAGACTGCAGAGGTACAGGAACCTGAATTGCCTTTCTACTGCAGAGGGACAGGAATATAAATGACCTCCTGACTGCAGAGCTACAGGAATCTAATTTGCCTTTCTACTGCAGAGGTACAGGAATCTAAATGACCTTTCTAATGCAGAGGTACAGGAATCTAAATTACCTCCTGACTGCAGAGGTACAGGAATCTAAATGACCTCCTGACTGCAGAGGTACAGGAATCTAAATTGCCTTCTGACTGCAGAGGTACAGGAATCTAAATTGCCTTCTGACTGCAGAGGTACAGGAATCTAAATTGCCTTTTTACTGCAGAGGTACAGGAATCTAAATTGCCTTTCTACTGCAGAGGTACAGGAATCTAAATGACCTCCTGACTGCAGAGGTACAGGAATCTAAATTGCCTATCTACTGCAGAGGTACAGGCATCTAAATGACCTCCTGACCGCAGAGGTACAGGAATCTAAATGACCTCCTGACCGCAGAGGTACAGGAATAGAAATAACCTCCTGACTGCAGAGGTACAGGAATCTAAATGACCTCCAGACTGCAGAGGTACAGGAACCTGAATTGCCTCCTGACTGCAGAGGTACAGGAATCTAAATTGCCTTCTGACTGCAGAGGTACAGGAATCTAAATTGCCTTTCTAATGCAGAGGTACAGGAATATAAATTGACTTTCTACTGCAGAGGTACAGGAATCTAAATTACCTTTCTACTGCAGAGGTACAGGAATCTAAATGACCTCCTGACTGCAGAGGTACAGGAATCTAAATTACCTTTCTACTGCAGAGGTACAGGAATCTAAATTACCTCCTGACTGCAGAGGTACAGGAATCTAAATGACCTCCTGACTGCAGAGGTACAGGAATCTAAATGACCTCCTGACTGCAGAGGTACAGGAATCTAAATGACCTTCTGACTGCAGAGGTACAGGAATCTAAATTGCCTTCTGACTGCAGAGGTACAGGAATCTAAATTGCCTTTCTACTGCAGAGGTACAGGAATCTAAATTGCCTTCTGACTGCAGAGGTACAGGAATCTAAATTGCCTTTCTACTGCAGAGGTACAGGCATCTAAATGACCTCCTGACCACAGAGGTACAGGAATCTAAATGACCTCCAGACTGCAGAGGTACAGGAATCTAAATGACCTCCTGACTGCAGAGGTACAGGAATCTAAATGACCTCCTGACCACAGAAGTACAGGAATCTAAATGACCTCCAGACTGCAGAGGTACAGGAATCTAAATTGCATTCTGTCTACAGAGGTACAGGAACCTGAATTGCCTTCTGACTGCAGAGGTACAGGAATCTAAATGACCTTCTGACTGCAGAGGTACAGGAATCTAAATAGCCTTCTGACTGCAGAGGTACAGGAATCTAAATAGCCTTTCTACTGCAGAGGTACAGGAATCTAAATGACCTCCAGACTGCAGAGGTACAGGAATCTAAATTGCATTCTGTCTACTGCAGAGGTACAGGAATCTAAATTGCCTTTCTACTGCAGAGGTACAGGAATCTAAATGACCTCCTGACTGCAGAGGTACAGGAATCTAAATTGCCTTTCTACTGCAGAGGTACAGGAATCTAAATTGCCTTCTGACTGCAGAGGTACAGGAATCTAAATTGCCTTTCTACTGCAGAGGTACAGGAATCTAAATTGCCTTTCTACTGCAGAGGTACAGGAATCTAAATTACCTCCTGACTGCAGAGGTACAGGAATCTAAATTACCTCCTGACTGCAGAGGTACAGGAATCTAAATTGCCTTCTGACTGCAGAGGTACAGGAATCTAAATGACCTTCTGACTGCAGAGGTACAGGAATCTAAATTGCCTTCTGCCTGCAGAGGTACAGGAATCTAAATTGCCTTTCTACTGCAGAGGTACAGGAATCTAAATAGCCTTCTGACTGCAGAGGTACAGGAATCTAAATTGCCTTTTTACTGCAGAGGTACAGGAATCTAAATTGCCTTTCTACTGCAGAGGTACAGGAATCTAAATTACCTCCTGACTGCAGAGGTACAGGAATCTAAATAACCTCCTGACTGCAGAGGTACAGGAATCTAAATTGCCTTCTGACTGCAGAGGTACAGGAATCTAAATTGCCTTCTGACTGCAGAGGTACAGGAATCTAAATGACCCCCTGACTACAGAGGTACAGGAATCTAAATTGCCTTTCTACTGCAGAGGTACAGGAATCTAAATTACCTCCTGACTGCAGAGGTACAGGAATCTAAATGACCTTCTGACTGCAGAGGTACAGGAATCTAAATTGCCTTCTGACTGCAGAGGTACAGGAATCTAAATTGCCTTTCTACTGCAGAGGTACATGAATCTAAATTGCCTTTCTACTGCAGAGGTACAGGAATCTAAATGACCTCCTGACTGCAGAGGTACAGGAATCTAAATGACCTCCTGACTGCAGAGGTACAGGAACCTGAATTGCCTTTCTACTGCAGAGGGACAGGAAAATAAATGACCTCCTGACTGCAGAGCTACAGGAATCTAATTTGCCTTTCTACTGCAGAGGTACAGGAATCTAAATGACCTTTCTACTGCAGAGGTACAGGAATCTAAATTGCCTTTCTACTGCAGAGGTACAGGAATCTAAATTACCTCCTGACTGCAGAGGTACAGGAATCTAAATGACCTCCTGACTGCAGAGGTACAGGAATCTAAATTGCCTTCTGACTGCAGAGGTACAGGAATCTAAATTGCCTTCTGACTGCAGAGGTACAGGAATCTAAATTGCCTTCTTACTGCAGAGGTACAGGAATCTAAATTGCCTTTCTACTGCAGAGGTAAAGGAATCTAAATTACCTCCTGACTGCAGAGGTACAGGAATCTAAATTACCTCCTGACTGCAGAGGTACAGGCATCTAAATGACCTCCTGACCGCAGAGGTACAGGAATCTAAATGACCTCCTGACCGCAGAGGTACAGGAATAGAAATAACCTCCTGACTGCAGAGGTACAGGAATCTAAATGACCTCCAGACTGCAGAGCTACAGGAATCTAATTTGCCTTTCTACTGCAGAGGTACAGGAATCTAAATTGCCTTCTGACTGCAGAGGTACAGGAATCTAAATTGCCTTTCTAATGCAGAGGTACAGGAATATAAATTGACTTTCTACTGCAGAGGTACAGGAATCTAAATTACCTTTCTACTGCAGAGGTACAGGAATCTAAATGACCTCCTGACTGCAGAGGTACAGGAATCTAAATTACCTTTCTACTGCAGAGGTACAGGAATCTAAATGACCTCCTGACTGCAGAGGTACAGGAATCTAAATGACCTCCTGACTGCAGAGGTACAGGAATCTAAATGACCTCCTGACTGCAGAGGTACAGGAATCTAAATTACCTTCTGACTGCAGAGGTACAGGAATCTAAATTGCCTTCTGACTGCAGAGGTACAGGAATCTAAATTGCCTTTCTACTGCAGAGGTACAGGAATCTAAATGACCTCCAGACTGCAGAGGTACAGGAATCTAAATTGCCTTTCTACTGTAGAGGTACAGGCATCTAAATGACCTCCTGACCACAGAGGTACAGGAATCTAAATGACCTCCAGACTGCAGAGGTACAGGAATCTAAATGACCTCCTGACTGCAGAGGTACAGGAATCTAAATGACCTCCTGACCACAGAAGTACAGGAATCTAAATGACCTTCTGACTGCAGAGGTACAGGAAACTAAATTGCCTTCTGCCTGCAGAGGTACAGGAATCTAAATTGCCTTTCTACTGCAGAGGTACAGGAATCTAAATAGCCTTCTGACTGCAGAGGTACAGGAATCTAAATAGCCTTCTGACTGCAGAGGTACAGGAATCTAAATAGCCTTTCTACTGCAGAGGTACAGGAATCTAAATGACCTCCAGACTGCAGAGGTACAGGAATCTAAATTGCATTCTGTCTACAGGGGTACAGGAACCTGAATTGCCTTTCTACTGCAGAGGTACAGGAATATAAATGACCTCCTGACTGCAGAGCTACAGGAATCTAATTTGCCTTTCTACTGCAGAGGTACCGGAATCTAAATTGCCTTCTGACTGCAGAGGTACAGGAATCTAAATTACCTTTCTACTGCAGAGGTACAGGAATCTAAATTGCCTTTCTACTGCAGAGGTACAGGAATCTAAATGACCTCCAGACTGCAGAGGTACAGGAATCTAAATTACCTCCTGACTGCAGAGGTGCAGGAATCTAAATTACCTCCTGACTGCAGAGGTACAGGAATCTAAATTACCTTCTGACTGCAGAGGTACAGGAATCTAAATTGCCTTCTGCCTGCAGAGGTACAGGAATCTAAAACTGCAGAGGTACATGAATCTAAATAGCCTTCTGACTGCAGAGGTACAGGAATCTAAATAGCCTTTTTACTGCAGAGGTACAGGAATCTAAATTGCAGACAGGAATCTAAATTACCTCCTGACTGCAGAGGTACAGGAATCTAAATGACCTCCTGACTGCAGAGGTACAGGAATCTAAAATGCCTTCTGACTGCAGAGGTTCAGGAAACTAAATGACCTTCTGACTGCAGAGGTACAGGAATCTAAAACCCCCTGACTACAGAGGTACAGGAATCTAAATAGACTGCAGAGGTACAGGAATCTAAATTACCTCCTGACTGCAGAGGTACAGGAATCTAAATGACCTTCTGACTGCAGAGGTACAGGAAACTAAATTGCCTTCTGCCTGCAGAGGTACAGGAATCTAAATTGCCTTTCTACTGCAGAGGTACATGAATCTAAATAGCCTTCTGACTGCAGAGGTACAGGAATCTAAATAGCCTTTTTACTGCAGAGGTACAGGAATCTAAATGACCTCCTGACTGCAGAGGTACAGGAATCTAAATGACCTCCTGACTGCAGAGGTACAGGAATCTAAATTGCCTTCTGACTGCAGAGGTTCAGGAAACTAAATGACCTTCTGACTGCAGAGGTACAGGAATCTAAATGACCCCCTGACTACAGAGGTACAGGAATCTAAATAGCCTTTCTACTGCAGAGGCACAGGAATCTAAATTGCCTTCCTACTGCAGGGGCACATGAATCTAAATTGGCTCTCAGTTAACCTTTCAGTCAAGGCACAGTGATTTCCTTTTAATCTAGACATGCTTTGTGCTGCTGGGGCCTGGTGTCCAATCCCCTGCTCTATCAGGTGGTCTTACGGAGTACTTTCTAAGACTTTTAACAATAGAGAGAGTTATTTGAATGGGTAAAGCATGTTGTAAATAGTTAATAAAAAACACTCCAGTATATTCCAGTAAACAGACTTCAAAAGTGTGGCATTCCATCTCAAAGCTGCTCTGTGCTTTAACCGGTTTCTCACTGTTCTGAATCAAGTCAAATGATTGCTTTCTGGAACTTGGGGAGAGGTGTAGAGTAGGAAAGATGCTGAGGTGTATAGGCTTTCACCTATGTCATAAGAGGAGAGATATTTTGACCTGTGTCACTAGAGGAGGGAGGTTTTGACTTGTGCTGAGTTCACAGTGTCACTGTCCTTTTCAGGAGCACAAAGAACATCTCAAAGCAGACCTCAACTAATCAGCACCTCATACCCAATTGGAATGTCCTACTGTGTCAGTCTCTATAGAAACAGAACAGTGACGATGGCTCGGTGAAACAGCAGGTTTCAACACAGTGCAAGCCCAGACTCCCTCACGGAGGCCAGTGCTCACTGGGATGAGAGGGGGAGGAGTGGAGTGCTTAGCAAAGTGCTCTGATACTGTGCAGACACACGTAGAGCTATAAGCTCTTTCACAAATATAGAATAACTACTAATCTATGAACGGCACATATTCACACAGTCGCCTTCTATCTGTCATGTAGACCCACCTACTGTGTACACAACAAATTACAGTGGACTGGAAGCTAACTTTTATAAAACAAAGAATGAGTAGTTCAAGTATTATTCAACAGAGATCAATTAGCTCATATGTTGTCATGTGTTTTCTCTTCAACTGTATATTAAATATTAGGAAGCCAAATTGCAAAAGAAATCAAAATAAACTTGGTCAGGTATCTCTGTCTGTGTCTTCAACGAGGATTGCACTGACAAGTCGTGGTAGCTTCCATCTAATTAATAATTTTATAGAATCTCTTGGTAGCTTCACTAATATTCTGATATCCTGGTAGCTTCCATATAATTAGTAATTTAATAGAATCTTAATGGTAGCTTCACTAATATTCTGATATCCTGGTAGCTTCCATATAATTAGTCATTTAATATAATCTTAATGGTAGCTTCACTAATATTCTGATAATCTGGTAGCTTCCATATAATTAGTCATTTAATATCATCTTAATGGTAGCTTCACTAATATTCTGATATCCTGGTAGCTTCCATATAATTAGTCATTTAATAGGATGTATTTGGTAGCTTCACAAAAATGCTGATATCCTGGTAGCTTCCCATAGAATTAGTAATTTAATAAGATCTCTATAGTAGCTTCACTAATATTGTGATTAGGCCCAGAGTGCCTGAGGGATCTGCTGTGATGCAATTCATCCTCTGTTATTTCTGAGTGTTCCATTACACCATGTCAGAGAGAGGAGACAGATAAACACAGGTTTCTAACAGCCCCCCTGCCAGAAAGTCCAATATGAGACTCACCAGACAGATACTCTATGAGAATCATGTTGGAATAAAAGTTTGATAACTTTTAGGATTCCATTCATGTGTTAGTTTGAAAGTTTCTCAAGAGATCAGGGCATCAATATCTATCTTGGTACCTACTCTGTCACGTTCTGACCTTAGTTCCTTTGTTTTGTCTTTGTTTTAGTATGGTCAGGGTGTGAGTTGGGGTGGGCAGTCTATGTTCTTTTTTCTATGATTTGGGATTTCTGTGTTTGGCCTGGTATGGTTCTCAATCAGAGGCAGCTGTCAATTGTTGTCCCTGATTGACAACCATACTTAGGTCGCCTGTTTTCACCCTTGAGTTGTTGGTGATTATTTTCTGTTTCGTATCTGTACCAGAGAGAAATGTTTCGGTTTTCATTTCGTTCTCTTGTTGGTTTTGTTCTGAGTTCTATTAAAGAATATGAACACTTACCGCGCTGCGCATTGGTCCTCACCTTCTTCCACCATAGACAAGCGTTACATACTCAAATGAACTCAAATTGTATTTGTCACCTGCTTCGTAAAAAAACACTTCTATACTAACAAAGAAATGCTTACTTCTGGGTCCTTCCCAATAATGCAGAGAAAAAAATATGAACATAAGGAATAAATAAACAATGACTAAAGATAACTTGGCTATATTCACGGGGTAACGGTACTGAGTCGATGTGCAGGGGTACGAGGTGATTGAGGTAGATACAGCGCATTCGGAAAGTATTCAGAGCGGTTGCCTTTTTCCACATTTTGTTACGTTACAGCCTTATTCTAAAATAGATTACATAATTTTTTCCCTCATCAATCTACACATGATACCCCATAATGACAAAGCAAAAACAGTTTTATTTTAATTTGACAAAATGTTACAAATTTGACTTATTTATGTAAGTATTCAGGCCCTTTGCTATGAGACTCGAAATTGAGCTGAGGTGCATCCTGTTTCCATTGATCATCTTTGAGATGTTTCTACAACTTGATTGGAGTTCACCTGTGGTAAATTAAATTGATTGGACATGATTTGGAAAGGCACACACATGTCTATATAAGGTCCCACAGTTGACAGTGCATGTCAGAGCAACAACCAAGCCATAAGGTCAAAGGAATTGTCCGTAGAGCTCCGAGACAAGATTATGTCAAGGCACAGATCTGAGGGAGGGTACAAAACAGGAACACAGTGGCCTCCATAATTCTTAAATGAAGAAGTTTGGAGCCACCAAGACCCTTCCTAGAGCTGGCCATCCAGCCAAATTGACCAATCGGGGGAGAAGGGTCAGGGAGAGCTCCAGAGTTCCTCTGTGGAGATGGGAGAACCTTCCAGAGGGAAAAAAACATCTCTGCAGCACTCAACCAATCAGGCCTTTATGATAGAGAGGCCAGACAGAAGCCACTCCTCAGTAAAAGGCACATGACAGCCCGCTTGTAGTTTGTCAAAAGGCACCTGAAGGACTCAGACCATGAGAAACAAGATTCTCTGGTCTGATGATACCAAGATTCAACTCTTTGGCCTGAATGCCAAGCAAAAGTGCAAATCAATCCCAGAACAACAGCAAAGGACCTTGTGAAGATGCTGGAGGAAACAATAGCAAAAGTATTCTATATCCACAGTAAAACAAGTCCATATCGACATAACATGAAAGGCTGCTCAGCAAAGAAGAATGCTCCAAATCCGCCATAAAAAAGCAAAACTATGGTTTGCAACTGCTCATGGGTACAAAAGATTTTGGAGAAATGTCCTCTGGTCTGATGAAACAAAAATACAACTGTTTGGCCATAATGACCATCGTTATGTTTGGAGGAAAAGCTGGAGGCTTGCAAGCCGAAGAACACCATCCCAACCGTGAAGCACAGGGGTGGCAGCATCATGTTGTGGGGGTGCTTGCTGCAGGAGGGACTGGTGCACTTCACAAATAAGATGGCACCATAAGGCAGGAAAATTATTTGGATATATTGAAGCAACTTCTCAAGACATCAGTCAGGAAGTTAAAGCTTGGTCGCAAATCAGTCTTCCAAATGGACAATGACCCCAAGCATACTTCCAAGGTTGTAGCAAAATGACTTATGGACAACAAAGTCCATCACAAAGCCCTGAGCTCAATCCTATAGAAAATTTGTGGGCAGAACTGAAAAAGCGCGTGTGAGCAAGGAGGTCTACAAACCTGACTCAGTTACACCAGCTCCGTCAGAAGGAATGGGCCAAAATTCACCCAACATATTGTGGGAAGCTTGTGGAAGGCTACCCGAAACGTTTGACCCAAGTTAAACAATTTAAAGGCAATGCTACCAAATACTAATTAGTGTATGTAAACTTCTGATCCACTGGGAATGTGATGAGATAAATAAAAGCTGAAATAAATCATTCTCTCTACTATTATTCTGACATTTCACATTCTTAAAATAAAGTGGCGATCCTAACTGACCTAAGACAATTTTTACTAGAATTAAATGTCAGGAATTGTGAAAAACTCAGTTTAAATGCATTTGGCTAAGGTGTATGTAAACTTCCGACTTCAACTGTAGGTGTGAATAAAGTGATGGGATAGATAATAAACAGTAACAGCAGCATATGTGATAAGTCAAAAGTACAGAAAAATATATGAAAATGTACTCACTACTGTAAGTTGTTCTGGATAAGAGCATCTGTTAAATGACTAAAATGTCAAATGTAAATGTGAAAGAGTTAGTGCAAAAAGGATAAATTCAATGCAACTATTGGTTAATTATTGAACTAACTATTTAGCAGTCTAATAGCTTGGAGGTAGAAGCTGTTCATGGTCCTGTTGGTTCCAGACTTCGTACATCGGTACCGCTTGCAGTCGTAGTCAATTTCCAAATCAGTGTGATAAAGGGAAACGGATAGGAAAGGATAGTTCTGAATGTAAGACCTCATAATGTGCATATAGAGATTGTGAATGTTCTAGAGTAAATTTGCAACGGGTTTATAATGATGGTTTAAACTCTACAAAATACAAATGGACCTTTTCTGGATTAATGTCCTAACTTTCCAACAGCATCTAAAGAGGACTGATAACAAGATTACCTCACACACACACACACACACACACACACACACACACACACACACACACACACACACACACACACACACACACACACACACACACACACACACACACACACACACACACACACACACACACACACACACACAAACATATTCACTGCGGGTGCACCTCATTTTCCTAGTGAGAGATAGCTTATTTGTATTTCAGCCGCCACATCTTGAAATCTGCATCCAAATGGATAGTGAAATATTTATGCTGCAAAATGACGGCACACTTCATTGTCAATTTACTGGGACATAAAAGTGCATTTGATGGCTGGTGCATTCTTGCTCGGGCGAGTCAGAACAGACTCACTAAACGAGGCATCAGATTTCCATCAGTGGCTGGGATAGAGAGATGAGGAGAAAGGGAAGAAAGGGGAGAATGAGGGGAGAGAGAAGAAGACAAACAGGGGAGAAAGAGGGGAGAGAGAGGAGGACAGAGGAAAGAGAGGATAGAGATGAAAGAGAAAGGAGAGAGAGGAGGGAGAGAGGGGGCAAATGCAGCAGCAGGGGTCCAGGTTAAAGACTATGGACAGGGCCGAGCCCCCATATGCCCAGTCGTCTTGAAAACCCCACCCAGGCAACAGTGATTAGGGTCTGGTTTCAATGACGGATTATTTTGGCAACTTCCATAAGTGAAGACAGACAACTCTCCCAACAAACCATGTGGCAGACAAGCCAGAACTACGCAGTTTGCAGGCAAAACCTTTGCAATGGTTTTAGTGAAGGTAGTTGATACAAACTAGCCACTAATGCTTAGACACTCTGTGATCTGACTAATTATTCCTGAGTGGACTTATTTAATGATGTTGGAGGTGTGGTTTTGGATTAGGTCTTCACTATTCAAGCCCATTGTAATGGAAGAACTAGAAGATTCAGATAGAGATACCATGTATTGTCCTTTCATTAAGAAAATATTTTTGCCATGGCCCCTTTAACAGGATAGCCTCATCTAAAAGAACTGTAGTACATCACTCATTACATAACTATTCAATTGGTATGATTTGCTTAGTACACAGTATCTAAAAGATTGAGACACTACTTTTGACACAGTGCACTTTTACATATCAGTGTGTGGCTTCAGAGTGATAGAGAGGCTTTACATAAACCATTCTCAGAACTCACTGCCTGAAGGGCTCTGCTCACATTCTTTCCTGACTGTAGCATGTTCAGACACAGCCTTTACTTCGGAGGGAGTTGCCTTCACGGCATGGCAGTGCTGAAATCCACCATCTCCTCAGTCCTCACATCTCTCTTTCTCTTTCGTTCTCTCTCTTTCTTTCTTTCTTTCTTTCTTTCTTTCTTTCTTTCTTTCTTTCTCTCTCACAAACACACACACATCTCTCTCTGTCTCTCTCGTCATCTCTCTCGCTCACTCTCTGTGGGTCTGTGGGTCAGTGCTCTCCCTGAATCAAATGAATAACAAACACCTTCCTTCCAGGCTTTCAATGAATCCTGCTTGTTATTTGAAGATAAATAAGCCACCCAAACACTGAACACTGTTGCTAAGACACATCATGTTCTATTGGCCAACATGTCAACTAGGTCTGAATCATTACTATACAGTAACAACGTGTCCTCCTCATCACTCCTCACCAGGTACGGCTATCAATGGCTGTGTTCCCTTGCCACTGACCAGGCTTGCCGTCATCTCTAAACTCTGTCAAGCTTCCTCTGGACATGTAAACAACAGATTTTCTCTGGAAACATTGATGGATGTAGGAGTTGACCAATATTCTATGTGGTCTATTCTGTGGTACTCCAAAACAAAGGTTGCTAAAAGGACAAAGAGCTGATGACACCTTGGGGTTAACTTCTGACCCTTATACAGCGTCAGTATGTGGTAGGATGTTGACCTAAGCATGGAGTAATGCCATCCAACAACTCACAAACATGAGTGTGTTCAACCCAATGGGATCGTTTAAACAGCCATAGGAGGACTGTGAAATATATGTAATGTAACCCTTCTTTTCAAAATGCTCTACAAAGCTTTTCGTTCTATAGGCAACACTGTTCTGCTGACTTTCCCTTTGCATACCTCCACCCCCTATCCCTTATGGTAACACCTGAGCTATTTTATCTCATTTGATCTGGGACGACTCCCCAAAGTTACAGAATCATCACTGAGGTCATCAAGAGAGGGGGAAAGCAAAGGCCCAACCTCAGTGTCTGTCCACTGACCAATGCCTTGCTTCTCTACACCATGTAGTTCTGTTCTGTTGTGCTGTGAGCTATTTGTTCTTGTGATAAAAAGCGAGACAGAGTTATCTCTAATCGGAGAGCTTTTACAGGCTCCTTTTTCTCCTGTCACTTCTCGCTCCTTGAGATTACCCTGAAAAGCGACAGTATGCATCCCAAATGGCCCCTATTACCTATGTAGTGCACTACTTTTGACCAGGACCCATAAGGCTGTCCCTGTCCAGGCCTATCAGGCCCACACTACCCCAGAGTGTGCCTGTCTGAGGAGAACAACACAGCCCATAACTCAAAGATATTGGTGTCCTTGTCAATAAAATCACATAAAAAGAAGATTGGTCTCAAATGAATGTGCTCTCTCAAGAGAAATATATTGTCAGCTGAGGCTTGGTGCATATAGAACTCAGGAATGTGTTAGAACTGTCCCCCTCCTCCTCCATCGCTCCCTCTTCCATCCCCCTGTGCTCCCCCTGTTCCCACCATTGTCTGGGGGTGGAATTCCTTTCAGGGAGCCACAGCCTTTTAAGAGTGAGGGATGTTGTCGGGTGTCGCCCCATTTCACTAAGTTTGAGAGGAAGAGTTAGAGCTATAGAGTTCGCTGGTAATGTTACCAAGAAGTTGCCAGAATGTTCTATATTTCTATGAAGTTAGTTGCTGCTGAAATTGAAAAGTTATTAAACTGGACATTACAATAAACCAAAGCCTGCATGAAAAATAACTCTATTGTTGAATTAGTATGTTAATATCCCATTTATATGTGGATTATAGTAATTCTAGGGGATAAATGCCGCTAAGCATTTGAACAGTCATGGTTGTCGTTAATTACGACGACACAAATTATTCCTTTTGACAAACCCTATGCAATTATCTCTCCAATTTTGCTATGAGAATTCATACGGGTACAAAGAAGCCGTGGATTACAACACAAAATAACCCGTTTAATGAGGAGAGTGATATACTCTGATGGGAAGGAGCAGAATGAGCAGAGTTTCAGCAGCACATTACTATGAGCAGAGCTCTACATTACTACGATGAGCAGAGCTCTACATTATTATGATGAGCAGAGCTCTACATTATTATGATGAGCAGAGCTCTACATTATTATGATGAGCAGAGCTCTACATTATTATGATGAGCAGAGCTCTACATTACTACGATGAGCAGAGCTCTACATTACTACGATGAGCAGAACTCTACATTACTACAATGAGCAAAGCTCTACATTACTACGATGAGCAGAGCTCTACATTATTATGATGAGCAGAGCGCTACATTACTATGATGAGCAGAGCTCTACATTATTATGATGAGCAGAGCTCTACATTATTATGATGAGCAGAGCTCTACATTATTATGATGAGCAGAGCTCTACATTACTATGATGAGCAGAGCTCTACATTATTATGATGAGCAGAGCTCTACATTACTACGATGAGCAGAGCTCTACATTATTATGATGAGCAGAGCTCTACATTATTATGATGAGCAGAGCTCTACATTATTATGATGAGCAGAGCTCTACATTACTACGATGAGCAGAACTCTACATTATTATGATGAGCAGAGCTCTACATTACTACGATGAGCAGAGCTCTACATTATTATGATGAGCAGAGCTCTACATTACTACGATGAGCAGAGCTCTACATTATTATGATGAGCAGAGCTCTACATTATTATGATGAGCAGAGCTCTACATTATTATGATGAGCAGAGCTCTACATTATTATGATGAGCAGAGCTCTACATTACTACGATGAGCAGAGCTCTACATTACTACGATGAGCAGAACTCTACATTACTACAATGAGCAAAGCTCTACATTACTACGATGAGCAGAGCACTACATTACTATGATGAGCGGAGCTCTACATTATTATGATGAGCAGAGCGCTACATTACTATGATGAGCAGAGCTCTACATTATTATGATGAGCAGAGCTCTACATTATTATGATGAGCAGAGCTCTACATTATTATGATGAGCAGAGCTCTACATTACTATGATGAGCAGAGCTCTACATTATTATGATGAGCAGAGCTCTACATTACTACGATGAGCAGAGCTCTGCATTACTACAATGAGCAGAGCTCTACATTACTACGATGAGCAGAGCTCTACATTATTATGATGAGCAGAGCTCTACATTACTACGATGAGCAGAGCTCTACATTACTACGATGAGCAGAGCTCTACATTACTATGATGAGCAGAGCTCTACATTACTACGATGAGCAGAGCTCTACATTACTACAATGAGCAGAGCTCTACATTACTATGATGAGCAGAGCTCTACATTACTACGATGAGCAGAGCTCTACATTACTACGATGAGCAGAGCTCTACATTACTACGATGAGCAGAGCTCTACATTACTACGATGAGCTTAGCTCTACATTACTACAATGAGCAGAGCTCTAAATTACTATGATGAGCAGAGCTCTACATTACTATGATGAGCAGAGCTCTACATTACTACGATGAGCAGAGCTCTACATTACTACGATGAGCAGAGCTCTACATTACTACGATGAGCTTAGCTCTACATTACTACAATGAGCAGAGCTCTACATTTCTCTGATGAGCAGAGCTCTACATTACTATGATGAGCAGAGCTCTACATTACGACTGTACGATGAGTAGAGCTCTACATTACAACTGTACAATGAGTAGAGCTCTACATTACAACTGTACGATAAGCAGAGCTCTACATTACAACTGTACGATAAGCAGAGCTCTACATTACAACGATGAGCAGAGCTCATTGTGACTGTACGATGAGTAGAGCTCTACATTACAACTGTACAAGGAGTAAAGCTCTACATTACTTAGATGAACAGAGCTCTACATTACTACGATGAGCTGAGCTCTACATTACTACGATAAGCAGAGCTCTACATTACTACAATGAGCAGAGCACTACATTACTACAATGAGCAGATCTCTACAATACTACGATGACATTAACATGATGAACAGTGCTCGACATTACTACGACGAGCAGAGCTCTACATTACTACGATGAACAAAGCTCTACATTACCATGATGAGCAGAGCTCTACATTACTACAATGAACAATGCTATACATTACTATGATGAGCAGAGCTCTACATTGCTACGATGAGCAGAGATCTACATTACTACAATGAGCAGAACTCTACATTACTACGATGAGCAGAGCTCTACATTACTATGATGAACAGAGCTCTACATTACTGCAGTGCACAAATAGAACCGATCAAATATATGGCCCTAAGCCCTGGGTACTATTCATTCAATGTTCAATACAATGTCTCAATTTTCCATTTTTGAATGAAAGATTCCAGGAATCCAGAGGTGTAGCATAATGAGAATAGACTGTAAAACAATACCACATAGAAGGGTGTGGCTCCTCTATAACGGAGAGGAGGGTGGGGGTAGGCCTTATTTGGGGGGCTGATATCCCATTGGTCGATGCTGGCCCTCTAAAATAGCATTACCTGAGTCAGGTAGAGAAGTAAAGTCAGTCTGAAGAAAGTTTCTATTTTGTTCCATTGGTAACATCACTCTTTTGTATTCAGTTTCTGTTTGCATCTGTTTGTGTGAGAAGATTTTTGGCTGTTCTCTAACTAATTTCCTCATTTGGTTTTCGCTTCTGCGTTCATCTACAGAAGGTGTGGACTAAAACACCAGCAAGCTGAGTGAGGTGAGTGAAATATCTATATTAATTAGCAATGTTGAAAGTGTGAAAAGTCTTAAAAACTCCTCCATGCTATTTCAATCTTGTTTTTATTTGGAAGTAGTGTAGAATTGGAAAATAATTTGTTTGCAGATATCTTCATAATCATAGCAGAATCATGGATTTCACGCAATTCAATGCTGTGGAGAAATGACATATTTGTTATGAAATAACAGCTCATTAGAAATCAGAAAGGAGGTGACTGAAAACATTAAGAACCTAATAAAAATGTGATACTAATCTAACAATCTCCATGTAATTAACACAAATGGTACATTAGAACCTGAGGAGGAGTTGTTTGTCATGTAGGTGTGTGTGTGTGTGTGTGTGTGTGTGTGTGTGTGTGTGTGTGTGTGTGTGTGTGTGTGTGTGTGTGTGTGTGTGTGTGTGTGTGTGTGTGTGTGTGTGTGTGTGTGTGTGTGTGTGTGTGTGTGTGTGTGTGTGTGTGTGTGTGTGTGTGTGTGTGTGTGTGTGTGTGTGTGCATGGGTGTATGTGTGTGTGCGCATGGGTGTGTGTGTGTGTTTGTGTGTGTATGTATGTGTGGGAGGGAGGGAGGGGGATCAGTATCGAAGCTCTTAAGCTGGTGTGCGAAGCAGTAGAGGGACGGTGATGGTGTTGAGGGTGTTTGGTTTCCTCAGGAGGGGGCTCAGGGGCAGCGGTGGTGGGGAGCGCCTTGGAGGTGGCAGGGCTTTGTGAGAGATGACAGATCCAGCCAGAGCAAGCACTCAGGCAGGCCTGTGATTGTGTGCCAGAAAGAGGCCAGGTTCTGCTCCTTGCATGCCTGGAGCCCTGGAGCCCTAGAGCAGTTACAGGGCAGGTCTGGCCTCGCTCTTGATCAGACTCATGCTGATAGGGAGAGGCCAAATTACACTCCCTGCACTGCTCTGCTCCATTCCCTGTCCCTGCCACCTCCACAACCTCACCCCTTCACCCCAACCCCCCTACACCTACTGATTGGAGTCACAAATCACTCAGGGCTCTACATGCAGCCGCTCCCTGGTGCCAGGCCAAGCTTTCCAACCCTCTGATCTCAGCATTTGTGCATAATCCAGAAGCAGTGAGAAAGGGTGTGTTGCTGCAGTTTTGTTCTCCATAATAGGAGAGAGGGGGGGTTAATGAACTGTGTTAACTAGCCTAAACGAAGTTACCTCAATTGTTCATTTGACACATCTTTTGTTTATTTTATTTCAGACTGCTGGAGCCCTACTGTATCTGCAAGAACATTCTGTGCATTCTATCCTTCATTCCACCGGAGTCTGTGTCTTTATCAAAACAGATTTCTGTGAAGTGAAGTGTAAGAGACATGGAACTCGAACCTCACAACCTTACTGAGCAATTGAGTCCATTTCCAAAGTGCTGCTGCAAGAAAAGTAATATGTACTAAGTCTAATCATTTACACCTAACAATATCAATGGAAAACATGGATTGTGTATTATTGATCGTGCACTGGGAGGAATGTCATTGCACTTTACAACAGCTGCTTATGTAAAAGGGGCTTTATTCATCATAAATGTAAGTGTTTTGCAATCTGATTCAAATTCTTATTCCATCTCTTTGTTTGCTGAATGGCCTAAATGTATTTTGTCTCTGATCCTGTCATTTTTGCAAGAGCTACTCAAAAACATTTCCACAAATTTACATTCAGCCATTTACAGCACCCACGCACTTTGGTGTAACACACCAGATCTCAATGCCACAAACATGTTTTTTCATCAGCTGATATGGACCATCTGAGACCAGCCCACACACAAACACACAATGCTAAAGTTCAGCCAATGAAGTTTAGCTGAGAGGCCTCAGAGTAACTGCCTATTTCTATTATCTATTCAGAATGTGCTACCCAGACTAACCTTCCTGCAAAACAATGATTACAAATGTATCGCTACTTGAGATGCATCTCTGTTGAATGCCAACTGGCACCCTGATTTCTGCATAGTGCACTACTTTTGACAGTAGCCCTATGGGCCCTGGTCAAAAGTAGTCCACTATAAGGGAGAGTGGGGTAAGTTGAGAAATGTTTTACTCTGTCAAGGGAAATATATTATTCTTTCTAACAAACATTACAGTTTTGAAAACATAGCTTGTCCAAAAAAGTGGTCTCCTAGCACAACTTTCCCTGGTACAGGTTCAGAGTTAAGCCGCATAAAAATGTCTGTACTGAATATAATATTACCACGACCTTGTTAAAACCATGTAAATCTTTATTTCCCAGTTCCCAGTTTCCTTCCAGTTCCAGAATTGCAAAAATCACTGAAGCTGGAGTCTTATATCTCCCTCTCTATCTTTAAGCATCAGCTAGCAGAGCAGCTTACCGATCACTGTACCTGTACATAGCCAATCTGTAAATAACACACCCAACTACCTCATCCCCATATTATTACTTAACCATTTGCTCTTTTACACCCCAGTATTTCTACTTGCACATCATCATCTGCACATCTGTCACTCCAGTATTAATGCTAAATTGTCATTATTTTGCCTCTATGGCCTAGTTATTGCCTACCTTATTGCCTACCTCCATACTCGTCTTCAATTGCAGACAGATTTGTCTCTTTTTCTTTTCTATTGTGTTATTGACTGTACGTTTATGTGTAACTCTGTGTTGTTATTTTTGTCGCACTGCTTTGCTTTATCTTGGCCAGGTTGCATGTCGCAACTTGCTCTCAACTGGCCTACCTGGTTAAATAAAACAAATACAAATATCCCAGGGATAATGCCTGTAACGGCGTTCTTCGTTTGTAGAAAGAGAGTCGGACCGAAATGCAGCGTGGTGGTTACTCATCACTTTAATGAAAAAAGCGATACATGAAATAAATATACAAATACAAAAACAACAAACGGAACGTGAAACCTAATTACAGCCTATCTGGTGAAACTACACAGAGACAGAAACAATCACCCACGAAATCCACAGTGAAACCCCGGTTACCTAAATACGGTTCCCAATCAGAGACAACGAGAATCACCTGACTCTGATTGAGAACCTCCTCAGGCAGCCAAGCCTATACAACACCCCTACTCAGCCGCAATCCCAAATACTACAAACCCCAATACGAAATACAACAAAATAAACCCATGTCACACCCTGGCCTGACAAATAATTAACGAAAACACAAAATACTAAGACCAAGGCGTGACAATGCCTTGCATTACGCCTGGAAAGAAAACACTTACAGTGGGGCAAAAAAGTATTTAGTCAGCCACCAATTGTGCAAGTTCTCCCACTTATTAAAAAAATCACATTGTAGGATTTTTTATGAATTTATTTGCAAATTATGGTGGAAAATAAGTATTTGGTCAATAACAAAAGTTTATCTCAATAGTTTGTTATATACCCTTTGTTGTCAATGACAGAGGTCAAACGTTTTCTGTAAGTCTCCACAAGGTTTTCACACACTGTTGCTGGTATTTTGGCCCATTCCTCCATGCAGATCTCCTCTAGAGCAGTGATGTTTTGGGGCTGTTGCTGGGAAACACAGACTTTAAACTCCCTCCAAAGATGTTCTATGGGGTTGAGATCTGGAGACTGGCTAGGCCACTCCAGGACCTTGAAATGCTTCTTACGAAGCCACTCCTTCGTTGCCCGATCATTGTCATGCTGAAAGACCCAGCCACGTTTCATCTTCAATGCCCTTGCTGATGGAAGGAGGTTTTCACCCAAAATCTCACGATACATGGCCCCATTCATTCTTTCCTTTACACGGATCAGTCATCCTGGTCCCTTTGCAGAAAAACAGCCCCAAAGCATGATGTTTCCACCCCCATGCTTCACAGTAGGTATGGTGTTTTTTGGATGCAACTCAGCATTCTTGATGAACATGACGAGTTGAGTTTTTACCAAAAAGTTATATTTTGGTTTCATCTGACCATATGACATTCTCCCAATCTTTTTCGGGATCATCCAAATGCCCTCTAGCAAACTTCAGACGGGCCTGGACATGTACTGGCTTAAGCAGGGGGACACGTCTGGCACTGCAGGATTTAAGTCCCTGGCGGCATAGTGTGTTACTGATGCTAGGCTTTGTTACTTCGGTCCCAGCTCTCTGCAGGTCATTCACTAGGTCCCCCCATGTGGTTCTGGGATTTTTGCTCACCGTTCTTGTGATCCTTTTGACCCCACGGGGTGAGAGCTTGCGTGGAGCCCCAGATCGAGGGAGATTATCAGTGGTCTTGTATGTCTTCCATTTCCTAATAATTGCTCCCACCGTTGATTTCTTCAAACCAAGCTGCTTACCTATTGCAGATTCAGTCTTTCCAGCCTGGTGCAGGTCTACAATTTTGTTTCTGGTGACCTTTGACAGCTCTTTGGCCCTTGGCTCAACTTTCCCCAAGGAAAACATTTTGACTACATTAGCCCACATAGCTACAAATATGTACTTTCATGCTAGGTTTAAGACCTCATATTGAAGGTTATAGAGACCCAACTGATGAAATGTACAATGTTAAAATGATCTACTTTGGTTTAGATACAAGCACCATGAAACCTCTAACACAATAAATTAATTTCATTTGGTAAAAATCTGTTTTTTGGACCCAACTTGATTACCACTTTTTCCATGTGGTTACTTCCTTCACAAACTCCATGAAATGATGACCTCTTTCTAAGTATTTGGTCAAATGAAGAAACAAGGTGGTTAAACTTACCCTGTTTGCTCAACTTATCCCACTCTCCCCTATAGGGAATAGGGTGCCATTTGGAACGCAGCCATAGAGTGAAAGTAGAACACAACCATTTAATGTCCGCTGACCCACTGGTGTGCTGTGGGTTGCAGCATCCCTCCTTGTTGTCATTTGTCTTTTGATTATTACATTTCAAACCCAATCAAAATGTGTCCTTAAATAGTGAACTGTAGTGGAACAAGACTCATATGTAATCTTTGGTCTTTCACAGAGTAATGTGTTCTCTGAGCTCAAACTCAGTAGCTGTAGGTTTTCCACCAGACCTGGTCAGGCTAAAGCTTTTATGTTCAATAGTATTTGGGATAAAGCAAAGCATTCCATCTGGGGGTTTTAACCTGTGACCTTTGCTACAGTAGTGGCATTTCTTTGTTTTGGTTGCCGTTTAATCAATTCCCCTTCGGAGAGTTTCTAAATTAAAAAACAAAAAAATGAATCCAAAAAGCAAAGAAACAGATATTCAGCCCAGGGTTACCCCTGTGGCTCCTCTCATTATAACAATAAATGCACCCTCCTGCTCTCATTAGCATGGAAACATTTTCTCTAGGCCTCAAACAGAGTCTGAGCAACTAAACGACGGCAGGCTTTCATGTACAATGTTATTTTACACAGAGACAGCAATGCTAGGCTGTCAAACACACAAAAACACACATAACAGGAGAGTGCTGGCTTTGCTGAAGCAGGGATGTGATTGATAAAGTAATCAACTGCCTGTTTTCCTGTCTAATGCAAAGGTGGACACCAAACAACAACAAAACATGAATAGCTTAATGTTCTGTGTTGTGAACAAAATGCCAATCACCATTGACAGACTCGTTCTCTCATACTGTGTTGAACAGGTCCTACATAAAACAGAGAAGGTAACTCACTGTTCCAGTGTCTTGTGACTATGATTTCTGGATCACTGCAATGGTTTGAAAATAGCTTCTACTGTAGCCAGGGAGCACGTCCTGTACTGTACGTGGACTGGACACTAGTACTGCTAGAATAATCATGCCAGTCAGGGGAGCTCTCTCACTTCTCTTCCTGCTCTTCCTGAGCCCCAGCCCGAGCCTATGGGAAGACAGGCTAGAACCTAAAATGTTCCAAACGCCTGGTACCGTGCTAACGAGAACATCTCTTGGAAAACTCGTCTTCAGTTATAATGACTCTATTTAATTGTCATTGTAAAAGCGAGGGAAATGAGTTCTCGTCACACGTAGAGTAGTTTCTAATTGGTAGCAAGTTAAACCCCTACCTGACATGATGATAATTAGCACTAGATTTAGTCAAATCTGTTCCCGTAATGACATACCTGTAGGCATTGTCACAATGGTTATATCATAGCAAAGTATTAATGCATCATGCCCCAGCTGGACCTCCAGAAGAGAGACAAGACAGACACAGGTACTGCAACGCTGACAGTACATCACAACCATTAGCTCAGATGATACACTTTGCAAACTCAACTATGTCTACACCGTACATTTACCGTACTTTGACACATTTCTGTGTATTGAAAGGAGTCTTAGAGCAACGCAGCAATCAAAGGGTGACTGTGATATGTGGTTGTCTCACCTAGCTATCTTAAGATGAATTAAGTAAGTCACTCTGGATAAGAACATCTGCTAAATGACTCAAATGTAAATGTACCTGAATACACAGCACACAATGATGTTGTTGTTTATCCCAGTCTGTGAGGACTCAGAGGAGAGTGAGCGGTCTGTTCCCCCTGTGTCCTGCTCTGTTTGCCTGTTCCTAGTTAGCTGCAGCAGCGTGGCTGGGCCTACTGTCTGACAGACATTTGCTGTGTGTTTACCAGAGAGGGACAGTGAGGCTCAGTGCCGGACAACTCTGGCAGACTGGCTGCTGAAGCACGGAGAACAGATGTACTACGACAGGCTGTCTCGCGGCCTGCAATACGTCGGGCGGACGGACATCGCCATAGGTCAGACACAGACGGACTGACAGATTGACAGACAGCCATGCCGTTCAGATGATATAGACACAGCACTGATGATGTCTCATTGAAAGCAGTCATCAAAGATATGGGATTCAGTTGCCAGAGTAGAACAACATAATACATTAAGTTGAACATTTGATTTGGAAATGGTTTCACATAACAAGGCTTCAATGACAATGTCTACATAATTACTTCATAACAACAAGATCCGTTTTAATTAGAATTTTTTTATATATATATATATTGCGCACAATGACTGTCTCTGGCATGTGGTGGGGTCCAGTTTGGAAGAGACTCCACAGTTGAATACCGATGGATCAGAGGTGGTGTAAATGATCTGACAGAGGACTCGGTGGAGTGACACCACATTCACTATGAACCATCTGCTCCTTTCATCATCAGAGAGAGACAGACAGAGAGAGAGAGAGAGAGAGAGAGAGAGAGAGAGAGAGAGAGAGAGAGAGAGAGAGAGAGAGAGAGAGAGAGAGAGAGAGAGAGAGAGAGAGAGAGAGAGAGAGAGAGAGAGAGAGAGAGGGTAGATATGGAGAGATAGAGAGGAATAAATCCACTTTTACACAGCAACTTGGTATGTTTGTTTATATTTACAGTCAAAAAGAGATCAATTGCGGAACTCATTTTATTTACACTACCTAAAGCATGCTTAGTTCAAGTCCATTAACTTATGGAGGGCACCCAACACATGTTGGTGTGATTTTAAGCGATTTAAAAAATATTTTTGGTATCACAGATCCAAACTTAATTGAGATGAAGGATGTTTACCATGCTTTGTACATTTTATCACAAACAATATTTGGGAAAATCATGATGAAAGTGTGCCCTTTGGGGGTAACCCTTCTGGGGTTATATGTAAAAACCATTCCACTGAGGGTTCTAACTGAAACAAAAATAAGGATCTACCTGGAACAAAAAAAATGGTTATCCTAAGGGGACAGAAGTAGAACCCTTTTGGAACCTGTTTTTCTAAGAGTGTATAGGTCTAAAAAGGGCCTGCAATGGCCACTTTAATCATGATTTTCTCAAAAATAGCATATCAAACATCCTTCCCCCCCAATTAAGTTTCTATGTGAGAAATGCCAGAAAAATCTAAGATATGAAAAGTATATTATTTTCAGCAAAATCCTTTTTTGATAGGATGTTTTCTGTGATTCTTAATGTAAACATTTAGGGCAGTAGTGTATCTGTACAGGCACTCCAGTTATCAGTTCCGTCATATATTACAGACAGGAATGTTTAATCATTCAAAGCACCAATGCTCTGATGTTCTTTCAGACGAAGGGAAGAACACCAACCAGAACAAACACCTGAAGAAGTATGTGGTGGAGTACCATCAGAGAGTTACAGGCCTCTCTCATCTTTTTAAGTGGGAGAACTTGCACAATTGGTGGCTGACTAAATACTTTTTTGCCCCACTGTACATAAGTATTCTGACCCTTTACTCAGTACTTTGTTGAAGTACCTTCGTCAGCGATTATAGCCTTGACCAAATATGGGGACTTTGGCACACCTGAATTCTTAGCTTGGCACACCTGAATTCTTAGCTTGGCACACCTGAATTCTTAGCTTGGCACACCTGAATTCTTAGCTTGGCACACCTGAATTCTTAGCTTGGCACACCTGAATTCTTAGCTTGGCACACCTGAATTCTTAGCTTGGCACACCTGAATTCTTAGCTTGGCACACCTGAATTCTTAGCTTGGCACACCTGAATTCTTAGCTTGGCACACCTGAATTCTTAGCTTGGCACACCTGAATTCTTAGCTTGGCACACCTGAATTCTTAGCTTGGCACACCTGAATTCTTAGCTTGGCACACCTGAATTCTTAGCTTGGCACACCTGAATTCTTAGCTTGGCACACCTGAATTATTAGCTTGGCACACCTGAATTCTTAGCTTGGCACACCTGAATTCTTAGCTTGGCACACCTGAATTCTTAGCTTGGCACACCTGAATTCTTAGCTTGGCACACCTGAATTCTTAGCTTGGCACACCTGAATTCTTAGCTTGGCACACCTGAATTCTTAGCTTGGCACACCTGAATTCTTCTCTGCAAATCCTCTCCAGCTCTGTCAGGTTGGATGGGGAGTGTCTATGCACAGCTATTTTCAGGTCTCTCCAGAGATGTTTGATCGGGTTCAAGTCTGGGCTCTGGGTGGGCTACTCAAGGACATTCAGAGTCTTGTCCCGATGCCACTCCTGCGTTGTCTTGGCTGTGTGCTTAGGGTCATTGTGCTGTTGGAAGGTGAACCTTAGCCCCAGTCTGAGGTCCTGCGCATTCTGGAGCAGGTTTTCATCAAGGATTTCTCTGTACTTTGCTCCATTCTTCTTTCCCTCGATCTTGACGAGTCTTCCAGTTCCTGCCGCTGAATAACATCCCCACAGCATGATGCTGCCACCACCATGATTCATCGTAGAGATGGTGCCAGGTTTCCTCCAGACGTGACGCTTGGAATTCAGGCCAAAGAGTTTAATTTTGGTTTCATCAGACCAGAGAATCTTGTTTCTCATGGTCTGAGAGTCCTTTAAGTGCCTTTTGGAAAACTCCAAGCGGGCTGCCTTGCTTTTTACTGAGGAGTGGCTTCCGTCTGGCCACTCTACAATAAAGGCCTGATTGGTGGAGTGCTGCAGAGATGTTTTTCCTTCTGGAAGGTTCTCCCATCTCCACAGAGTAACTCTGGAGCTCTGTTAGAGTGACCTTCAGATTCTTGGTCATCTCCCTGACCATTGCTCAGTTAGGCCGGGCGGCCAGCTCTAGGAAGAGTTTTAGTGGTTCTAAACTTCTTCCATTTAAGAATGATGCAGTCCACTGTGTCCTTGGGGATATTCAATGCTGCAGAAATGTTTTGGTACCCTTCCCCAGATCTTTGCTTCAACACAATCCTGTCTCAGTGTTCTATGGACAATTCCTTCGACCTCATGGCTTGGTTTTTTGCTCTGACATGCACTGTCAACTGTGGGACCTTATATAGACAGGTGTGTGCCTTTCCAAATCATGTCCAATCAATTGAATTTACCACAGGTGGACTCCAATAAAGTTGTAGAAACACTTCAAGGATGATAAATGAAAACAGGATGCACCTGAGCTCAATTTCAAGTCTAATTACAATGGGTCTGAATACCTATTTGAATAAGTTATTTCTGTTTTTTATTTTTAATACATTCGCAAACATTTCTAAAAACCTGGTTTTTGTCTTTGTTATTATGGGGTATTGTGTGTAGATTGATGAGGGAAAAATAAATATTTTATCAATTTTAGAAAAAGGCTGTAATGTAACCAAAATGTGGAAAAGTTCAAGGGTTCTGAATACTTTCCGAATGCAGTGTATTACTAATAATCAGCATCAACCTGATGTTTCCCCTGACACCTCACTTTGACTAACTACTTTTCCCAGGGCACTTGCAAATTCAAAATGCAATTATCACATGTGTAACCCTCTCACCAGGCTCGAATTTGAATCTCACGATATTAACTTACGTAGAATATCTCAACAGCATGGGATGTTAGGTGAGAAGGACATCTCCAATAAGAATCCCTATTGTAAACTATCTAGGGTAATGACAATTAGGGTATTAACTTCAGTTGGAATGATTATAGATTTTTGTTATTGTATAAGGATATGCTTTCCCATGCATTAAATTAAATTGAAATAGTAAATGACTCCAAGGCAACATACATAAGGTTCAAGATGTGTATTATTACATTTTCAAAGCACCACATCAAAATAACAAAAATAATAAACCCCAATTAGTCATGCATAACCCCTGTCTCAATTATTTAAAAGCTTGCTTAACCCATTGGCGCGCGCTGGAGCTCAAAAAAACGACCTCAAGGCTGTCAAATACCTCCACGATGAGACGGTAGCTTCAGTCTTGACTAAGTCTTTCTTAACAAAATTATAACAATTCTCTTATAAAATAAAATTGGTTTTCCCTTCAAAACTCGGTAGGTATGGGTTTTGTTCTATTTTTATCGTCTTCCTTTATAATTAATCTTCATCAACGGTCATAATGTAATGTCCGTCCTTTTCTCGACGTCGCTCTCCCTCTCTTTTCCCCCCAGGCCTCCCGTTAACCAGGTCACCTCCCATTGGCCACAGCTTAACAAGCAACCTTATTGGTCAAAACTTAAACTTAAAAGTAAACCAACCTATTCACTTTTACATTACCAATTAGTTATAACAAATCAACTAAATACTTGGTTCTACCAAGGGTATTACACCTGTCAAAAAAGATTCTGGAGATTCTCACAGGCACGAAGGCCAAGTTCTCACGGGCATGGAGGCCAAGTTAAAACAAAACAAAAACAGGTGTTTGATTCTCCTCTGATTTGGATTGATTCTCCTGTGCTTTTGTTGTTTGTCACTGTCAGTAAAGGGATCTGTTGTTGTGCTTTTGTTGATTGGCAGGCAGTAAGAGATCTGTTGTTGTGCTTTTGTTGATTGGCAGGCAGTAAGAGATCTGTTGTTGTGCTGTTGTTGATTTGCTGGCAGTAAATGGATTGGTTGTTCTGCTGTTGTTAATTGGTTGGCATTAAGAAATATGACAGTTCGAAATATGCCAATGAGGGACATGACGTGGAGTGATCTGGAGCTGGAACTGGTGGTGGAGAGGGCTCCTGTCCAGCCATACCTGCGGCGCTTGAATGACGGGGCATGGCTCCTGGTGTGGGAGGTCCTGCTAGGCTTCGCAGAGGCCTTCTTCATGGGGGTACCCATCCTCCTCTTCCTCCTCCTTCACACCTCTCTAACAAAACCAGAGGACCGTCATCATCATCACATAAAGCCACATAAAGCCAGAAAAACACGGGTATGGCTGGAGATGTGACATCAGCAAAAATGTCCACCGATAAAGTAACTTGGAAAGGTTAAGGGATTCAAGCCAGGGACCTTGGTGCCCTTGCCAAGTCAAGACAAATATCCACTGAGGTACACATAAAGAACTGAAGAGAGTTTTTTAAAAGTGTTGCAACTGCTTTCAACATTACTTGCCCTGAAGTTAATAGGTGTTATCGACAAAGATCAGAGGGAGGACGATCGTGTCATGCTGACTTTCTCTGACTGAAAATGAATCAGATGATGAGGAAATCCCTGACTTAGGCAAAAACATTTTCATTGCACCAGACATTGTAGAGTCTTCTGATGACAGTGATGAGGAAGAAGTGGTGATCAACAGTGTTGTTGTCCTGGAAGAAGGTAACCGGATTTTGAAATCAGTGGAATGCTCGGTGGAAGCAGAGACATGATTGCCAAATATGTAGAGAGTCGAAAAGAGAATACAGAACGCTGTCGTATAAAACACCTGTCAAAATTCAGTATATATCCCCAAAATGTCCATTTATTTGGCGCGTTTGATTCAGAACAACTTTCCTAATCCAACTTTAGATATTTTTAAACGTAAATAATCTATCAAATTCAACACGGAATGAACTGTGTTCAATACCAGACGAAAACAAAGTGGAGCGAGCTTTCAGGTCGAGTGCCCCAACCACAACAGTACACTTAGTCGACTCCCAGAAAGGAAATGGCTACTTCTTCATTTCTCAAAGGAAAAACATCAACCAATTTCAAAAGACTGTTGACATCTAGTGGAAGCGATAGGAACTGCAAGCAAGTGCCTTGGAAATCTAGTTCCCCATAGAAAACGAATTGAAAAGAGAGTGACCCCCCCAAAAAATTGTCCTCAGGGTTTCGCATGCCAAATAAGTTATGTTATACTCACAGACATAAGTTTAACAGTTTTAGAAACTAGAGTGTTTTCTATCCAAATCTACCAATTATATGCATATGCTAGCTTCTGAGCCTGCATAGCAGGCAGTTTGCTTCGGGCACACTTTTCATCTGGACGTGAAAATAGTGCCCCCTAGCCTTAAGAGGTTTTAAGGAGTCTTTTGGTCCTGGACTTGGTGCTCCAGTACCGCTTGCTGTGCGGTAGCAGAGAAAATAGTCTATGACTTGGGTGGCTGGAGTCTCTGACAATTTTATGGGCTTTCCTCTGACACCGCCTATTATATAGGATTGCAGGCCCCAGTGATGTACTGGGTGGTACGCACTACCCTCAGATGCTGAGCAGTTGCCATACCAGATGGGGATGCAACCAACCATGCTCTCGATGGTGCAGCTGTAGAACTTTTTGAGGATCTGGGGACCCATGACAAATCTTTTCAGTCACCTGAGGGGAAAAGGGTTTTGTCCTGCCCTCTTCACGACTGTCTTGGTGTGTTGGGACCATGATAGTTTGATGGTGATGTGGACACCAAGGAACTTGAAACTCTCAACCCGCTCCACTACAGCCCCACCTGCTCGGCCCGCCTTTTCCTGTAGTCCATGATCAGCTCCTTGGTCTTGCTCACATTGAGGGAGAGGTTGTTATCCTGGCACCACACTGACAGTTCTCTGATCTCTTCTGAAAAGGCTGTCCCATCGTTGTCGGTGATCAGGCCTACCACCGCTGTGTCATCAGCAAACTTAATGATGGTGTTGCGTCTGAGTTTCCCTTTGTAGTCCGTAATTGTTTTCAAGCCCTGCCACATCCGACGACCGTCAGAACCGGTGTAGTAGGATTAAATCTTAATCCTGTATTGACGCTTTGCATGGTTCTTCTGAGGGCATAGCGGGATTTCTTATAAGCGTCCGGATTAGTGTCCTGCTACTTGAAAGCGGCAGCTCTAGCCTTTAGCTTGATGCGGATGTTGCCTATAATCCATGGCTTCTGGTTGGGATATGTACGTATGGTCACTGTGGCGACTACCTTCATCATGCACTTATTGATGAAGCCGATGACTGAGGTGGTATACTCCTCAATGCTATTGGATGAATCCTGGAACATATTCCAGTTTGTGATAGCAAAACAGTCCTGTAGCATAGCATCCGCGTCATCTGACCACTTCCGAATTGAGCAAGTCACAGGTACTTCCTGCTTTAGTTTTTGCTTGTAAGCAGGAATCAGGAGGATAGAGGGTTGGGGAGAGCCTTGTATGTGTCTCTGTGTGTGGAGTAAAGGAGGTCTTGATTTTTTTCCCCCTCTGGTTGCACGTGTGACATCCTGGTAAGAATTTGGTAAATTTGATTTAAGTTTGCCTGCATTAAAGTCCCCAGCCACTAGGGGCACCACTTCTGGGTGAGCAAAAGGCCATTGTTTGCTTATGGCCGTATAGAGTTGGTTGAGTGCGGTCTTAGTGCCAACATCGGTCTGTGGTGGTAAATAGACGGCTACAAATAATATAGATGAGAACTCTCATGGTAGATAGTGTGGTCTACAGCTTATCATAAGGTAGTCTACCTCAGTCGAACAATACTTCGAGCCTTCTTTAATATTAGACATCACGCACCAGTTGTTATTGACAAAAAAACACACACCTCCACCCCTCGTAGCTTCTCTGTTTTACCAGTGAATGGAAAATCTCGCTAGCTCTATATTATCTGTGTTATTGTTCAGCCACGACTCTGTGAAACATAAGATATAACAGTTCTTAATGTCCCGTTGGTAGGATAATCGTAATCGTAGGTCATCAATTTTATTTTCCAATAACTGCATGTTAGCAAGTAGAATGGAGGACAGTGGGAGTTTACTTGCTCGCCTACAGATTCTCAGAAGGCAGCCCGATCTGCATCCTCTTTTCCTCCGTCTTTTCTTCATGCAAATGACAGGGATTTAGGCATGTTCCTGGGGGAGCATTATATCCTTCTCGTCAAACTCAAAGGAAAATGCTTCTTCCAGTTCGTGGTGAGTCATCACAAAAAAACTAACAAAATAGCGCAGTTGGTTAGGAGCATGTAAAACGTCAGCCATCCTCTTCGGCGCCATCAAACATATCCAGGTGGTGGGTCACATGTGAAATATACACTCACTCTAGATCAGGGCTGGAGAGCTCCTGTCCTGTAGGTTTTCACTCTAACCATAATCTAGCGCACCTGATTCTAATAATTAGCTGCAATAATCAGCATTATTTTATTCCACCATTAACAATAAGTAATGTCCTATAATACTAATATTAATCCAATCACTGCTATCAGCAGTAGCCAATAAGTAATGTCCTATAATACTAATATTAATCCAAGCACTGCTATCTCCAGTAGCCAGCCCCTCGTCCTCCAACCAATGCAGGTGGACATTTACTTTTGTACTACACCGCTCCTAATTATGATACAAGACGATAATAATAAAGCACTTTCCGATAAACTACTAATAATCCATTCTGTGTTTGGTGAGATAATAAGCATTACCGTCTTGCCAATGGTTAGATGAGATGAGTGGTGTGACTATGATAGATGCGTTGGAACCGTTGGATCCCAGCCCTCACGCCAAAGGTGGTCCAGTGTTCCTGTGACAAACATGTCACTTCCCATCTCCCTCCCGGTGACGGGCGGCACCATGCCCACCTTTACCTCCCAGTGGCGGTGACGGCGGTGTGCCCGTCTTGCGTTGAGGAGCAACTCATTATAAAGCCTGCCGCCTTCTCCCTAGAGAATGTCTGCCTATCCATACCTCCACAGACAGTCCTATCCCAAACACTAATAACAATGACAACGCTAGCAGACAATGAGACACAGCTTGGCAGTGACAACGACATGGCAGCCTCTCTGAGAGACAGAGAGACAGAGTTCGAATGGAAAATAAGAAACTAGCTACAAGGCCCACAGAAAGAACAATGTATCGTGTAGGTGAGTAAATTGTAGGCCTACAGTAGCTGGGACCTAGATGTTACAAAGCTGAACATGACAAGGATTACATTTCACAGAAATATCTATTAGTGATGGCGCAAACTCAAACTGCATGGCAGCACGCCATTGTCTTAAAGCAACCAATTCATTACATGCAATGTAACATTTTGCTTGCAAAAAAACCTTTGACATATAGAATACTGCTGAGACAAACACTTTCAGAATATCCCAACAGTAGGCTACCCTCGCAGCAATGAAGTGGGCTTAGTGCTTAGTGCATCCATACTTTTTATAGTTCGTATATACAGTAAATTAACTAATTACTTAATTATACAAATGTGTCTTAATGTGCTTCAGGAAGCAGGCGGCTCAGATTAATAGTACTACTAAGCAGCAATTAGAGGCAATTAGTTCATAAATCAACATCTAAACAAATTATAGTTTGCTGGAGTTGGATCTGTGTGTGCCCAAGAGGGCATGGATGTAGAACACATTGCAGAAGTCAAAGGGAGAATGTTCTGACAACAGTTATCACAACTAGTTTAACTGTGGTGTCTACATGAGGAGACTCCAGATGGTTTAACCACATAGTATTTTTAACACTTTTTTCCTATGTTGGAAACAGAAGTGAAATAATATATCAAGCTGATTTGAGGAAAGGAATCATATTTTCTGATACAATAACTTTACTAAGATATCATGAAGAACTGATGGAACCCTAGAACCCAAGAAGGCAAACCCTTTGACCAAAGTAAACTTTTGGCCCTCCCTGACAAAATATTATTTAATCCTGAAGAATGGTAAAACCCTGGTGATACTAGTGACAGTGACAGGCTCAGCCACTGCTGTGGGCTCACCTGTGTTGCAGTAACCAGGGGAGAGGAGAGTTGGTGTTCTCTATGTCAGAATGAACCACAGACAAGACAACATCCCACCTGGGGCCCGTCTCTCACAGTAGACACGCAGACAGAACAGACACAGTGTGTTGTCACACCAGGGTATAATGTAGACCTACAAGAGTGGCCTACAATTTATTTTTAAAGAATGGAGAAAATGCATCCCATAACATTTTAACATGGAAAGAGCTGTTATTCAGCCAACAGTAGCAGCCAATGTGTGGTGTTCAATGTAGGCCTACATTCCATGAGACTTTTAGGAAGAAAAATGCAGGGCTTGACATTAAACGGTTTATCCACGTGTCCATTAGACAAGTGACTTGATGTTGTTGTGTTGTTTGATGCAAAAAAAAACTTTCAAATGCATTATTTTTCCCATACCATTATTACAGAGCGTCAGACAAATTAAACTAACCTCTGTTTATTGGCTACTTAGCTTTTTCAAGCCTGTCTCAAAATACAACACTGCCCCTTTAGGACAAAAAAATATCTTTACCGACTCGCTTTTCATAGATGTCTAGGAAACAATCACTCCCCCATTGCTGACTACAAATGATCTATAACTGGGCTAATAACTCACTAACTAGCAAAGTACATGAACAAATGTGCACAAGTGGCTACATGCAGCTCTCGCTATGATCTCAAAACTAGCACATCTACTCACGACCGCTCATGCTGTTAACACAGTCCAGTTAAAGTGAATGGCACAGATCCATATACGGCAATGGTCTATTTGCATATAGGCCTACTGTAGCTCTGATTGGTTATGCCGCACCAGTCTGGGTCTGTGTAGAGTATGACTGAGTACTGTTTCAATGCAATGGAATCATACTGCGATGCGTTATGCCTACAACAAAATATCTTGCATAGTTTGTTTTGTTTGTCCCATTGAAAGTGGCTAGTATTGCATTGATGTGATCAAAATTCCCACAGTAAAAGAAACTAGTAAATTGAGTGAAGTTCAATCTCGTGCTTCTCTGCACGGGCTGATATTTCTTCTGCATGGCTGTCCGGGGGGAGCTGTGCGCCCACGCACATGCGGAGCTTAGAGGGAACATTGCCTGAGAGATGGAGATGTGAAGATTGTTCAATTCATTTTACTATAAAATTTCAGCAACCTCAAATATTTAGATTGGAGTATGGTCTGATTGTTTGTGTGATTGTTTGGACATTTGAATGCATTCCCTCTCTACAAGTTCAGGCCTTGTACCATGATGAAGTATGCCTAACCTTAATTTCCAAGTTCTCTCATTCGAAGAAGCAATAACAGAACTCACAGTTGGAAAGAGACAGTAAAATCTGACATCAAATTGACATTTATCTCTGAAGCACAGAAAATGAGAAAGACGACACTTTTCAGGCACATCCATCCGTTCTTATGTAGATCAACTTTCTTTTATGATGTTTTCTTGTGGTTATTATCAGCCTGCAGAGCAGAGGGCTCATCAAACAGGATTCTCTATTCTCCGAAGAGAGCACATCTTTCTCCTGTCTTCGGCTCTGCTCAGCAGAAGGAATCAGAAATGCTTGTCGGGATAAAACTAAAGATCGACGGGATGTGAGGCGTGCCGAGGAGATTCTCAGGCTGGGGCTAAGACAGAAGAGGCTGGTGTGTCCTTGATATGCTGAGTGTGGAGAGCCCCGGGTGTAGCCGGGTCTCTGGTGTGTGCTTAGTGTCATTAAAAGCTTTAACTTCCTTCCCCTCCCTCCATTTGCATTTCCAGTGATCCTGCAGCCCTTGCTGGCCCAATCCCCCCGCTCAGCCATCAGCTACCTCTCGGTGAGTCCTGACTCCCACCCACCAACTCACCCCTGGCTCAATACATATGGATCACAGGAAGAAAATATCACATTTACATGCATCTTCTTTAAAGACATGCTGTTTTAATCACCTCAACCTCCACTTTTGTGCTCCATTCTTTTTCTCTCTTTCTGCTTTCCTTTGGGGGAATGAGACACTTCAGCAAAGTTTCTATTCCTGATCAGACCAGCTGGTTGAGTTTACAGATGAAGCCACAGTGCTCTCCTGTGGTGATGTTTAGTCACTGCAACAGGTGACAGTGCCTTGACAGGGCAATGAAATTGACAGTGTGAGGCTTCAAAAACCTTTATGCTACGTTGTTAGCCAGTTTATAGTAGCAATAAGGCACCTCTGGGGTTGTGATATAGAGCCAATATACCATGGCTAAGGGCTGTATCCTAGCATTCCGCGATGCATTATGCCTAAGAACAGCCCTTAGCCAAGGTATATTGGCCGTATATCACAAACCCCCTTGGGCCTTATTGCTTAAGTGTAAAGTACACCTTAACTAATTGATAATCCTATTGTTTATCCAGAATCATATTTACTCTTATTGATTTAGTTGTTCCCTGGTTTCTTGATAGGGATTCATTAAATCCTTGTCCAGAAAAAGTATTCATAGCGCAATGTGTCCAATCCCAAGATAACCAGCAAGTGTCCATAATAAAAATCTCATTACAGAGATTCCAACTCACTGTTCCAAGCTAAAATGTGATACTATACTGTAATTTGTGGAAATGGGCCAACTATTCTACACCAGTTCATTATCAGACGACTGAATCAATTTACCCCAATAAGTGAATAAGTCAAAAGATCAGACTTGACCAATGCATTACATTCTAACACATAATGAATCAGCAACAATATAAGTCGTGAATCAGAGTTATCAAATCAAAACTAAATCAAATCAAACATTATTTGTCACATGCGCCGAATACAAGTGTAGACTTTACCATTAGAGTAAACCAGTTTGATTTGACAGGCTCTAACATTGAAATACTCTCAAAGAACAACAGGTTAGTTACAAGGCCCATCTTCTTCACTTGTTTTGCTGGCCAAATAGAAAACAGATTGTACAGTATTTTACATCAAGCCATGGGCCAATGTCGTGATCGTATAATTGGACGTTAAATAATTAACCGGCCTCTTACCAGAAGCAGCATCTGTAATTTTATACCTTAATTAATCACCCGGGAAACACTCCATTCTTATAACCATTTAATTACCAAAGGAGTAGTGGAGGAAGACAATAGGCAACATTAATGAATATTAGATATCAGTGGTCAGATGTGCCCCCAGCCAAGACTGTAAATAAACCCTGTCCAAAAGGCGCGGACTGCCACAGCATTTTCCTGAAATGGCACAATCAAGATTAATGATCCCCTTAGCTGTAAACTTTCCTGTTAACGAAGCTCCATAGATCTCCCTCAGACCCACAAGCCCTCTATCCCAGGCCCACGCATATCCATAAGACGAACCGTAGACTGTTGATCAATGTCAAGTGACTGTTACTTAAACTTCTAGTTGTCTAGTTGTTGTTCATCCTTAGGCGATGTAGAAATTGGGATAACTCTGGCTGTATTTAATGGCAGGCTGATACCCAGATTGCCTATATCCCATTTTGGCAGCAGTGGCATCGAATGTGATCCACCCCCCTCCTTGGCTTGTTATTCAAGTGCTGCATGTTTCAAATTCAAAGGTCAAACGTAACATTTTGCTAAAGAAGGCAGCTCCAAAAGAAGTCTGAGTAACAGTCTACAGAAACAGAAACAGTCTACTCTCACGTACCAACAATCGATGATCTATAATTATCTAATCGAGTGGCTGATTTAATCGAATGGCTGATCTAATCGAGGGGCTGGTCTAATTGAGTGGCTGATCTAATGCAGTGGCTGATCAAATCGAGTGGCTGATCTAATCGGGTGGCTGATCTAATCGAGTGGCTGATCTAATCAAGTGGCTGATCTAATTGAGTGGCTGATCTAATCCAGTGGTTGATCTAATCCAGTGACTGATCTAATCGAGTGGCTGATCTAATCGAGGGGTTGATCTAGTCCAGCGGTTAATCTAATCAAGTGGCTGAACTAAACGAATGTCTGATCTAATGCAGTGACTGATCTAATCCAGTGGTTGATCTAATCCAGTGGCTGATCTAATCCAGTGGTTGATCTAATCTAGTGGCTGATCTAATCCAGTGGCTGATCTAATCGAGTGTCTGATCTAATCGAGTGTCTGATCTAATGCACTGGCTGATCTAATCGAGTGGCTGAACTAATCGAGTGGCTGATATAATCAAGTGGCTGATCTAATCGAGTGGCTGATATAATCCAGTGGTTGAACTAATCCAGTGGTTGATCAAATCCAGTGGTTTATGTAATCCAGTGGTTGATCTAATCGTGTGGCTGGTTTAATCGAGTGGCTGATCTAATACAGTGGATGATCTAATGTAGTGGCTGATCTAATCCAGTTGTTGATCTAATCGAGTGGCTGATCTAATCGAGTAGCTGATCAAATCGAGTGGTTGATCTAATCCAGTGGTTTATGTAATCCAGTGGTTGATCTAATCCAGTGGTTTATGTAATCCAGTGGTTGATCTAATCATGTGGCTGGTTTAATCGAGTGACTGATCTAATTGAGTGGCTGATCTAATCGAGAGTCTGATCTAATCAAGTGGCTGATCTAATCGAGTGGCTGAACTAATCGAGTGGTTGATCTAATCGAGTGGCTGATCTAATGCAGAGTCTGATCTAATTGAATGGCTGATCTAATTTAGAGTCTGATCTAATCTAGTGGCTGATCAAATGAAGTGGCTGATCTAATCGAGTGG
The DNA here is from genome assembly GCF_023373465.1 of Oncorhynchus keta. NCBI lineage: Eukaryota > Metazoa > Chordata > Actinopteri > Salmoniformes > Salmonidae > Oncorhynchus > Oncorhynchus keta. The sequence continues at coordinate 20,183,567 of NC_068448.1, forward strand.
CTTAAATAATGCAGTGGCTGATCTAATCCAGTGGTTGACTGTAGCCCAGGGGTATACATTCCTCATGGAGTCATGTATATAGGCTACACACAGGGAGCACAACATCTGGAGGAATCAGTCGTGGCAGGACAGCTGTATAAGGGGTATTACACTAAACACTAACTATATTATTTCAGGTTACCTACGAGTAGTTGATTAAGCAGTGATTACATGAGAAAATATACATTAATTATTGGGTAAAATTACACTACAATGGTCATCTGACTTAAAAATATGAAATGCCCAGTGTCCTTACATTGAAATTCAATCATTATTTTATGTGCTGATTCTATTCTGGTTACCTATACGAGTAGGTAATAAGTAAGTAATTACATGATAAAATGGAAATTCATTGTAAAGTGCAGAGAGGAGCTACAGTACCACGGTACATCACTTTTAATGGAACAAGTGAATGGAATGGAATGGCATTCCATTAAACTCTAGAACCCTGTATAGCACACTCCCACCATGACTCACAATCAGATTGTAACGTCTTTCTTCGTTTGTTGAAAGAGAGTCGGACCGAAATGCAGCGTGGTGGTTACTCATGTCTTTAATGAAGAGATCGCGATACATGAAATAACTGTACAAATACAAAACAACAAACGGAACGTGAAACCTAATTACAGCCTATCTGGTGAACACTACACAGAGACAGGAACAATCACCCACGAAATACAAAGCGAAACCCAGGCTACCTAAATACGGTTCCCCATCAGAGACAACAAGAATCACCTGACTCTGATTGAGAACCGCCTCAGGCAGCCAAGCCCATACAACACCCCTACTCAGCCGCAATCCCAATAACCACAAAACCCCAATACGAAATACAACAAAACAAACCCATGTCACACCCTGGCCTGACCAAACAATCAACGAAAACACAAAACACTAAGACCAAGGCGTGACACAGATTGCTTTCATTAGTTTATTCTCTCACTGCCATTTAAAAGGGTTTAGCTATCTTGGAATTAAGAACATTTCCAAGAAGAAATCCAATAACATTATTTTCAAGAATCAAATTTATTCTTACTTTTTACTTAAGGAAAAACATAAGAAATAAAGTAAGAACATTTCCAATAACCTTTTTGAGGAATAGCAACTTTGCTTAACTTTCTTCATAAATCTATTGTTAAATTAAGAAGACATTTCTTCTTAAGAGGGTTGTACTGTAGCTTACCAGTGACACCTGCTGGGTCTAGGCCTGGCTGCTATTACTAGAAGAAAAAAACAGCGTGATAGAGTTAAAGCCATTAAAAAGTGGAGTGGCTCGTAGTGGCTCTCCCACGACTCCTGATTAAAGCTGATGGCCCTAGGAGCTCTGTAATTACTTATGGTGCCAATTTGCTCCGGAGAGGAGGGAGGCCACAGGACCTGGTGAGCCAGTATATTTTAGGATGATTTCTTAATAGCTTCATAAATCTATTCATGCATCTCAAGCATACCAACAGCATACCAACATCCGCTGACTTCCATCCACTGACTGCCAATGGGATAGAAGGATTAGATGCACCTGCAATCAACATGATGCAGGGATTCAGTTATAATAATTATGAATAATAATTTGGTGGGTGTTTATATTTGTCCTATTTCACACATGTACAAATGTGTATTAATGCATATTAATACAGTACCATTCAAAAGTCTGGACACAAATCAAAATATATTTTACATTTGAGATTCTTCAAAGTAGCCAAACTTTGCCTTGATGACAGCTTTGCACACTCTTGGCATTCTCTCAACCAGCTTCACCTAGAATGCTTTCCCAACCGTCTTGAAGGAGTTCCCACATATACTGGGCACTTGTCGGTTGCTTTTCCTTCACTCTGCGGTCCAACTCAATTAGGTTGAGGTCGGGTGATACTGGAGGACAGGTCATCTGATGCAGAACTCCATCACTCTCCTTCTTGGTCAATTAGCCGTTACACAGCCTGGAGGTGTGATGGGTCATTGTCCTGTTGAAAATGTAATTATTGTCCCACTAAGCACAAACCAGATGGGATGGCGTATCGCTGCAGAATGCAGTGGTAGTCATGCTGGTTAAGTGTGTCTTCAATTGTAAATAAATCACAGACAGTGTCACCAGCAAAGCACCCGCTCACCATCACACTTCCTCCTCCATGCTTCACGGTGGGAACCACACATGCCGAGATCATCCGTTCACCTACTCTGCGTCTCACAAAGATACGGCAGTTGGAACCCCCAAAAAATCTAATTTGGACTCAGACCAAAGGACAGATTTCCACCGGTCTAATGTCCATTGCTCATGTTTCTTGTCCCAAGCAAGATGTCCTTTAGTAGTGGTTTCTGTGCAGTAATTCGACCATGAAGGCATGAATCACACAGTCTCCTCTGAATAATTGATGTTGAGATGTGTCTGTGGCTTGAACTCTGTGAAGCATTTATTTGGGCTTCAATTTCCGAGGCTGGTAACTCTAATGAACGTATCCTCTGCAGCAGAAGAAACTCTGGGTCTTCCTTTCCTGTAGCGGTCCTCATGAGAACCAGTCATAGCGCTTGATGGTTTTTGCGACTGCACTTGAAGAAACATTTTCCGGATTGACTGACCTTCACGTCTTACAGTAATGATGGACTGTCATGATGTAATGATGGACTTGGTCTTTTACCAAATAGGGTTATCTTCTGTATACATCCCCTACCTTGTCACAACACAACTACTCAAACGCATTAAGAAGGAAAGAAATTCCACAAATGAACTTTTAACAAGGCAGATCTGTTAATGAAAATGCATTGACTACCTAATGAAGCTGGTTGAGAGAATGCCAAGAGTGTGAAAAGCTGTCATCAAGGCAGAGGGTGGCTACTCTGAAAAATGTCAAATATAAAATAAGTTTTGATTTGTTTAACACCTTTTGGATACTACATGATTCCATATGTGTAATTTCATAGTTTTGATGTCTTCACTATTATTCTAAAATGTAGAAAATTGTAAAAATAAAGAAAAACCTTGAGTAGTAGTTTTTTATATCCCACTCTCCCTGAGACACCCTCAGAGAGTGTGGTCACGGCCAGGATCTGCCATTGTTAACGGCGACCCTGGAGCAATTAGGGTTAGAAACTAGCGACCTTTCAGTTACTGGCCCAACACTCTAACTGCTATAGACTCACTGCCACCCTCGCTATGTGAGTTGGCACTCGCTATGTTGTATCTGTCATTACTGTGAAGGTATTCCTGTGTCATTACAATACAATCAATCACATCTGCTCATACATCTTAAATTGCAACTTAATTCTACATTTAATAACATTTCAAAGATTCTGCCATGATGAAGCCAATTGGAAATGAATTAGTTCGATATTCCAATGTCATTAGCTGTGACAATCTACTGGGAATCAGAGGGTAAGAGTAGACTAGCTGGGATAAGGTTCAGAGTAGACTAGCTGGGATAATGTGATTGGGGAATGATGTGTACACACACAAACATCCATCTCCTCATAATTTAGAACATCATTTAAACTCAATCATGTTGCTCCACATCAGGCCCAGGTGCTAGGCCCCATGTGCTAAACATTACAGTTTTTCTCAATTGCTAAAACACTAAAACCCATTGGCTGAACAAAGTTCTCAGTTGCCTGGACTCATTTAGCTAATTATGCAGTCTGTTGTCAATACCTTAAACCATTTCACATGGTAAAACACAATTTGCAGATTAGATTTAGACGTTTCAGCAAAACTCTAAACACATTCTCATTCTCAAAACACATTCTGCACTCTAATGCACATGTCATCCATACTGGTAAATACAAGTGGCAACAATCAAATACAAATAGAGAACATATGTCATTGATTGAACACAACCACTCAAAATTGATTTACAGTTTTTTTGGATTGCTTACACACTAAAATTAAAAGTAGTACACTATTAGCAAAACCTTACACTCAAGAAGCAAAACATCAGCCCATATTTGCACAACTATAAGCACATTGTCAACCTCACACTTGTTGCAAAACTCTACACACAGTGATTTGCAAAACACTAAACACACTTAACATACATTACACACAAAAATCTATCATGAAGTCACGTCCTTGCAATACCAAAGCGCTGACTGTCAAATTACCACACCGTCCAACCAATTGGTTCAACACAGTTATCAGGTGTGGAGGAGGAGGACCACGACGACGACGACGACGAGGCGGACGAGGAAGAGGAAGAGGAGGAAGACAAGAAGGTGCTCAAAGAGGACCGACTCTGACAAATGAAATCCGCGCAACACTGGTTGACCACGTTGTCAACCACGGCCTGACGCTGAGGGAGGCTGGACTGCGAGTACAGCCAAATCTAAGCCGATATACAGTGGCAAGTGTGATGAGAACATTTAGACTGGAAAATAGGTATTGTAAAAATATCATCATATCAAAAACATCTGCACGGTTTCAGTAACTGCTTACAGTACTGTATTTTATGCACTATCAGCACTTCTGTTACCTTTTCCTGTGAAATTACTGTACTATTGTATACTTTTTTTTCTACATAGGATTGAGGGTCAGGGACGACAAAAGGGAAGGCCTCCTATGTTCACAGAACAGCAAGAGAGGGAGATAGTAAACATGGTTTTGACCAACAATGCTATAACACTCAAGTAGCTCCAAGCTAACATTGTCAATAACCACGCCATTTTCAACGATATCCATCAGGTCTCAACATCAACACTGGCACGCACCCGGAAAAAAAACATATTCAAATGAAGCAAATTTATCGAGTGCCTTTCGAGCGCAATTCCGAAAGGGTGAAACGACTGCGGCATGATTATGCAGAGGTATGTATTCACTTTAGCAGTGTGATCTTGCATACTGTCTCATAATCTTTTACTGTACTGTAATATGTATACTAGATCTACACTGAATTACACAATTTTGCCTGACACTGTTTTTCAGAGAGTTTCACGAATGGATGGAGAGGAGATCCAGCATGAGTTCATTTACATAGATGAGGCTGGGTTCAACCTGACGAGAACGCGAAGGAGGGGAAGAAACATCATTGGCCACAGGGCTATCGTCAATGTCCCAGGGCAACGTGGGGGTAATATAACACTCTGTGCAGCCATTACACAGAATGGGGTCCTCCACCGCCAGGCCCATATGGGCCCTTACAACACAGCACTCATACTTACATTCTTGGACCAATTGTACAACATAACAGCAGCAAATCAAATCGATCATATGCAATACATTGTTGTCTGGGACAATGTGTCTTTCCACCACTCTGCTCTGGTTCAGAACTGGTTTCAGCAACATCCACATTTCACCGTCCTATATCTTCCACCATACTCTCATTCCTCAACCCTATAGAAGAGTTTTTCTCGGCATGGCGGTGGAAGGTATATGATCTCCGTCTCCAGGCTGAGGTACCCCTCATCCAAGCCATGGAGGCCTGTGACCAGATGGAGGTAGCAGCAATAGAAGAATGGATTCGTCATTCTGGACGTTTCTTTCCAAGGTGTCTTGCTAATGACAACATTGCCTGCGATGTTGATGAAATTCTCTGGCCAGATCCAGCTAGGTGAAGAGACAATGTCTAGTTGTTGTTTTTTTTAAACTTACAAAAAGTAAAGTGACGTTTGGTTACAGTATTATGAATCTCCATGTCAACATTTTGGGCAGAAATAAATTAGTTTCTTCAGTCTGCAACATTGGTATTGTGTAGTGTTTGGTGAATTTACATTATATTTGTACTTTGTTGATAGTAGCCTACTCTAATCATAGGGAAGTAGAAGTGCTAAAAGGGTTTTAGGTTTATCACAGCAGAGTGTAACTCGTGCAAACAGAGTATAGTAATGTGAAACGTGTGTGTTTCATATGGTAACATAGTGTGGTTTTTAAAAAGAAGTGTATAGTTTTTACAAGAGTGTTTAATTTTGCAAAGGATCTGTGGTGTTTTTCTAATTGGGTGTGTGGTTGTGCTAATTGTGTGTAGTGTTTTGAAAACACGGGCCCTGTTTTGAAAATCGTGCTTAAGCAATAAAAAAAAACTGTAATCTGTTTCAAATGATGCAACACAACCAATATAAGCCAGTTCAGAGAGCAAACATGTTGTTGAAGGTAGGAAGGAGAAAGTCTGAGAATGGATACTGTAGTACAGTGCATTGTAGGCTGTATACTGTACAATGGACAAATTGTATTGCCCTGAACGTTGTGCTTTCCATTTATTAACAGTACTGACTGCTCAATAGATTTTGACTGGTTGCAGGTTCATATCAACAAAGAACAAGAATTACAGTATCACAGAGACAAAGGACAAGTTTGGGAGATGCAGGGTAAAGTACTGTAAAAAATAGGGGTACAAGGAGGAGGAAGAACAAAAAACAAAATTTCAAAGAGCAAAGCAGAGCAGTAATTTCTGATCAATTTTGAGCTACTATGATAGAACATGTTTTCGTTCATCAAAAGACAATGACGGAAAAATATATATATTTTTTTAAATTAAAAATGTACTTCTCCCTCAGAATTATATGTTTTGAACAGTGTGTTTTCTATTTTTCGGTGTATTGTTTACTGACTGCTTGAGAGTGTATATCATTTTGATCACTTTGTTTATGATTTGAGAGCAGTGTTTGATTTTGAACACAGGTAAAACTGTTTTGAGGCGAATGTTTCATTTTGCAAGAGGAGTCAGAGGTTATGTAAATAGTGCTTGAAGATGAGGTTTTGTGTTTAATGTTTTCAGGAAATGGAGCAAGGTTTCAGAAATTGTGTTTTAGCAATTGAGAAAAACTGTAAGAGGGTTGGTGGCACTGTTGTCCCCTTGGACATATACTAAATATGAGTGGGATACATCTATACTAGTATATGAATACACAATGTAACGTAATCATATATCTCTTATGCATTTCACATAAGACTGTGTTCTTGGCTTTAGAACTGAGCAAGGAAGGATGTTTTAAAACTGCAGTCAAACTGATAAAATGGCTCTTGTTAAATACCACAATACAAGTAAAATAGTATGTTCTCCCAGTCTGCAGGAGTATACACAAAAACTTTATATGTATTTATGTTCTCCTTAACTTATTTAATTGTGCCATGACATTGTCAGGTTACAGTATGTTAATGGGTACTCCAGAACAAGCCTCCACGCTACGTTGAGACTAGACTATATATCAACCCAATAGGGATATAATGCTGTACTATTTAAACAGACCAGCGAGGAAAATAATGTCATATGAAAGTGCTGATGCCAAGTTCCTCCGCTCACTCTACAGCCTGCCCTTGCTTCTATACACTCCACAGAGACCAGCCGGATCTCTCCTCTCCACAGCTGCTTTCATAGATGCACACTCAGACTGTCTCTGTTAATTACAGGAAGACCACTGTCTTACCATGCAGCAGATGGGTTTAGTCAGCAACTTCTTGAAACAACATTTGTAGGCTAGATGTTCCTGGGCCCATACTGTCTGATTTGTGTTTGTCTTATACTGTAGTATACTGCCCCCTGCAGTGTCAACAATAACTATGACAGAAAATACTCATCAACAACCAATTTTTCCTGACTAGAATTATGACGATAACGAGACGAGATGTCCTGGTAAAAACAATAACTACTACAAATTACTTTTCATTTTAGTCCACAACAATGTGATGAGAGAAGAATTCCATATAATACTAATGGACATTTAATTGGACACAAAGTTCATTTTTATATGTTTTGTCCAATCCTAAGCATGCATGCATGCAGAATATTTCAGTGGGAGAGAGTAAGAGAGAGTAAACATTGTTTCCAGAATATTCCAGCCCCACTGACCTTCTCCAACAATTGGTTTTGAGAGGGAGGCAAGGAGAGAGGAGAGAGGAAACGAGAAGTATGCAATTGAGATTCCCTGTAAGAAACTATGATCTCTGGACCCCAGTCTTTCCTGCATACTGAACTCTGACGTTGAAAATAGCAACAAACATGGCCGTGATTTCGGCTGTCAATGGTGAGAATGGTTCTTGCAGCCCATATGAGCTCCGAGTACATGAATGCTCCAAGTCATTACTCCGAAGTAGACAAGCCGTTCCTCCGATCACTCAGACATGATGTGAACGTGCATAAAGACAGAGCCCAGAAAGACCACATCTTGTTTTGTCACACTGATCTATATTTTACACCTAATACACAGCAGATTGGCCAGTGTTACCTAGTGTTGATTTTGTAGTGTAACATTTCTAGTGTTGAGTCAGCTGTTAAATTAACACTGTAAGTGTTAAAATAACAGCCATTGGTGAAAAATAACCTCCGTGTTGGTGTTAATAACCAGTGTTAACCCAAACCCAAGCCCATCATTATCATATTGTCCAGCATACTCCACTGCAGGTTGATTTTTAGAATTGTTTGTTTCAATATCTATGTTTTTGCATGTACATTAAATAATGAATCAATCTTATGTTACTCAAATATAAATAACATACATTTTTCTAAACTAATCCAAAATGTTACTTCTAACTATCCATTACTGAAATGGTTGATCCAGTTGAGATACAGGTCATTTTGCATTCAGCTAGATTCCAATATCAATTACACATCACTTTGCGAACCATCATAATCTGATTTGCAAGCTAGAAAACCCTGAGTTTCAGGCCACTGTATTATGGTGAACTAGGCCCTCAAAATTAGGCCTTATTAAATAAAGAATGACATTTTAATGATATCATATTCACTTGGGATCTCACTTTGTGAAGGCCACAGGACTGAAAATTGATGAATCCAACAACCATTTCTCTATCACTAACAAATAGTCATGGGTGGTAACTCTACAATTCACTCGAAAGGCAAGGCACTCTTGGAAGAACGAAAATAAGGCTTTAACCTAAGCAGTTTGTTGATTCAGCACTTAAAAGAGTGGACCTGTATAGACACTGGAACAGTGTTAAATGACACACTGTCAGTGTTACCAACATCTTCCACAGTAATAAACCTGGGGGTAACTCCGGAATTCAAAGAGCTCCTCAACCAGAATTGTTTTATTTTAAATCAGGTGGCAGTAAAGAGGATATTCAGACAGGACTCAAAAGTAAAATCAAGGAGTGAAAGGGAGCATACAAAGAAAAATGAGGAAACCTTTCAAAATGAAGGACAAGGACATTAGGGAAGCCTTGCAAGGGCTACAGACCATTACAGGCTTCAAACCAAAGAGACTTTGTATGACCATTGAAAATTACCTTGTTTTTGCAAATGATTTGAACAGTTTCTATTGTAGGTTTGAATGGTTCTGGACAGTTTAGACAACATACTATTGATACTATATACAGATCTCTGTGAATGACATCAAGCAATTCTTTCAAGTGTTAACCCACAGAAATCATATGGTCCGGCAGCAGCAAGGCACTTCAGGCCAGTGTAGACCACCTCGCATTACCATTCCAAAAGCTTTTCCAGCTGTCACTGGACAGTGGGATATTTCCAGATTTATGGAAAAAGTTGCTGATTGTTCCAATACCCAAAAACAACAGGCCCAGAGAAAAATAACGATTTCCGCCCTGTTGTGAAAAAAATAACTCAAAAACAAATTATCTTTAGTCTCTCATCTCAATTAGATCCAAATCAATTTGCCTACTGTGTCTTCAGCGGTGTTGATGATGGGTTACTGGTCATACTCTACAATATCTATGAACACTTATAATAGGCAAATAGCCTAGTGAAAATTGTATTAATTGACTTCAGTTGTGGGTTTAACACCATCCAACCCCACCTACTGATGGATAAACTAGTGAATTTGGGTGTCAACTCTAACCGAGGTAACGACAGATTCAGGTAGGATATTCAACAAATATTCACCTGTAGTTTTCCTTACGTTCACAAACAGCAGTTAGGGACCATCAACATAGTGACAAATTAAATTATTTAAATTTCAATAGCTCTTTAACCATTACTCATACAATTTTAAAAACTCATAAAACTTTAAAAATTCCAGAAAATGATGTCATGGCTTTAGAAGATTCTGATAGGCTAATTGACATCATTTGAGTCAATTGGAGGTGTACATATGGATGTATTTCAAGGCCTACCTTCAAATTCAGTGTCTCTTTGCTTGACATCATGGGAAAATCAAAAGAAATCAGCCAAGACCTCAGAGAAAAAATTGTAGACCTCCACAAGTCTAGTTTATCCTTGGGAGCAATTTCCAAGCCCCTGAAGGAACCACATTCATCTGTACAAATAATAGTACGCAAGTATAAACACCATAGGACCACGCAGCCGTCATACCACTCAGGAAGGAAACGTGTTCTGTCTCCTATAGATGAAGGTACTTTGGTGTGAAAAGTGCAAATCACTGATCCAGACTACGGTTTGCAACTGCACATGGAGAAATGTCCTCTGATCTGATGAAACAAAAATAAAACTGTTTGGTCATAATGACTATCGTTATGTTTGGAGGAAAAGGGGGAGGCTTGCGAGCCGAAGAACACCATCCCAACTGTGATGCACGGGGGTGGCAGCATCATGTTGTGAGGGTGCTTTGCTGCAGGAGGGACTGGTACACTTCACAAAATATCATGACATCATGAGGTAGGACAATTATGTGGATATATTGAAGCAACATCTGAAGACTTCAGTCAGGAAGTTAAAGCTTGGTCGCAAATGGGTCTTCTAAATGTACAATCACCCCAAGCATACTTCCAGAGTTGTGGCAAAATGGCTTAAGGACAACAAAGTCAAGGCATTGGAGTGGCCATCACAAAGCCCTGACCTCAATCCCATAGAAAATTTGTGGGCAGAACTGAAAAAGCGTGTGCAAGCAAGGAGGCCTACAAACCTGACTCAGTTACACCAGCTCTGTCTTGAGGAATGGGCCACAATTCACCCAACATATTGTGGGAAGCTTGTGGAAGGCTACCGAAACGTTTGAACCAAGTTAAACAATTTAAAAGGCAATGCTACCAAATACTTATTGAGTGTATGTAAACTTCTGACCCACTGGGAATGTGATGAAAGAAATAATAACCAAAATAAATCATTCTCTCTACTATTATTCTGACATTTCACATTCTTAAAATAAAGTGGTGATCCTACCTGACCTAAAACAGGACATTTTACAAGGATTAAATGTAAGGAGTCTAAATGTATTTGGCTAAGGTGTATGTAAATTTCCGACTTCAACTGTATGTAGCACACCCTTTTGTTAATCCATTTGCATCTCACACGATTTTACATTAATTTTCAATGTTTTTCATTGTTTCCAATTTCAATAGCTCCTTGGTCAGGTGGCCAAACTACTTTCAGAACATCCAGTCACTAGCCTTATATATTGCACACCGTTTAGTTCTTCCATTGCCATCTCAGGTGATTTTACATTAATTGTTCTGTTTTTTATTGTTTTGAAGTTCAATAGCTCTCTGGTCATGTGACCTACAACCCTCAAACTGCAGTCAGAATGTCCACAGACTACCCTTCTATATTGCACACCCTTTAGTTTGTCCATTTTCATCTCACACGTTTTTACATTCATTTTTCAAACTTTAGAATTTCAATAGCTCCTTGGTCATGTGACCTGGTGACCTCAAACAAGGTTCAGAATGTGCACTCAGTGGGCCTACACATTGCACACCCTTCGTTTGTCCATTTTCATCACACACATTTTGAGATGAATTTTGTAAACTTTCTAATTTCGATAGCTCCTTGGTCATGTGACCTACTGACCTCACCCAAGGTTCAGAGAGTCATTGTTACTCCTGCCGTTTACCTGCACTTCATCAAATGTATTCACTTTGACATTCAGAGCACTGGTCAGACATCACATCACGTCAACACCCACCCCGAGCCTTCGCGAGGCTTTGTTTTAATTAACCAGTCAGATTCTCCTGGTCCGCACTAGTTCTAAGTCAGCCGATGCAACCCGCCGGGGACCCAGCACGAATGGGGCCGGTCCAGAGTCGCCGCCACCAACCACCGGTCCGCCTTTGGCCCGCCTTTGGACACCACGATGAACCCCGCACGCAGCCCCTTGCAAGACTACGCACCGTGGGAGACCAATAGGCCAAATCTTATTCCGAAGTTACAGATCTGACTTGCCGACTTCCCTTATACATAAGGATTGTTCTAACATGCCAGAGGCTGTTCATCTTGGAGACCTGTTGTGGATATGGGTACAGCCCGGCGCAAGATTTATACCCTCTCCCCTCAGTCACGGCAGCAGCCGGGCAAGGGGAAAGAGACTTCTTCAAAAGAAGATCAAAACAGATAGATATGGGGACTCTTATTTCAACAGCCATAAGGCTGTACAATGGATAGTCTGTTGGTCCCTCGAGTACACAGCATATTGTACTTTCAGTGTAAATGTGTAGGATATAGCACTTTCAATTACTTATATTGTGTAGTATCTGTGTGTTCATGTTTTATGTATCATCTTTTTAAGCACATGACCAAATTAATTTCCCCCTGATGTGATAATAAAGTTGACCTGAACCTGAACTTGTAGAATTTATTATGTCAAATAAGATGAGGGTATTTTATTTTATATGGTATGCTTTGTCAACACGTTTAGTAATAGAATATTATCAATTCAATTATAATTAATTTCACACATTTGAATCTCTTCCAGTGTTGTATTACAGCATATTAGGTTAGTGGCAAGGCCTCAACGTTTTTGGCATATCCCAACCCGAGGAAAAACACAACACAGCAATGTTTTTTCACATCTCTAATGTCTCCCATTTATGAAATGGATGGTTGTGAAAAATATTTTACTGCAAAAGTGATTCATATTTATAGGTAGTGACACACACCCTAAACTAAAAATGCGCAGAATAAACAATGATAAATGACAAACAATACATACAGTTATACATGTTTTATGATGTTGTAGCTATTGTACTCTGCTCTGAGATGAACAAGTGGGCTCAGACATCAAAATTACAGAAAATATGTTTATGTAGATGAGAGGCATTTCTTCAGCATTGTGTACAACACTCATAACCATAAAGGCTGTTTTGGTATGAATATATTTTATTCCGAATCATATTGCCAACATAATTACACTCAAACATGTTTTCCTGCAAATACATTTCCATGGTTTATTTAGTATTGTGTTATTCTGTCTTCTAAAGGGTTTCATGTGGCTCTTGTTATAACTAGGACTATGAGTGGCACTGACATACCTCTGTTGTGTTTGAATAGCTGAAGCCAACTAGCTTTTCAATGTGTGTTCATGTTTTTCAAGACACAAGCACATAGTAGCGTTACCAAGTTACAGGAAAGCAACCTGTAATACAACAGTCAGCCACTCTAGTAGCGTATGTGTGCAGCTCTAACATCTCCCCCCTATTTTCTCCACTGAAACTAAGTGTGCAAGGTTGATTCATATTCGTTGAGGTGACCAGGACATGAGTGTGTCGTAACAGGGTGAGGAGACAAAGTAGCCAGTAGTGGTTGTAGTTTTGGAACCTGACCAGGTTGCACAGCTAACTGGTCATTCTGGGCAAGCTACAGCGACAAGGGCTGTATCCTTCCTGTATGACTGGTAGGCTATTCAGGGCTGTGTGATCAGTTTCCATTTCTACAACAGTTGGATGCAGGCACTGGGCAGATGCAGCTTGCATGCCAACTAGACCCATTGATTAAATGTTATCTCAGCCTGAATGAAGCTGGGGATACTCCAGTAGTGGAATGGTTGGTTGTCTGGTTGTGAAGGATAATCTGTGAAAGACTGTCACATACAGCCCTGCCCTTAGATCTTTCCAACACCTGATTGACCTGTGATTGGAGTTTTTTTATGTTGAATGTGGCAAAAAAAAGTCCTTTAGGTCACAACCTACATATTTCATTATATTATTTTGGACGTCGGGTAGGATGATTATTCGGCTGATATTTACTGTGGGTAGTTGGCTGGGATTATGGTCTGGGGCAGGCCCATACGGAGATGAGGAGAATGACAGAATCTCTGAGGGTGACCTCCGTTTACCTAGAGTTTTCTTAGCATGTAGGTCATAGACTACGACTATGAAGTGTCCGTTTTGAGGAGTATAGCACAGCTCCACACACATATACATTTGAAGATGATCCCTGGGCTTTGATGACAGGAAAAAGGGGTTGTAGAGATGGTGGATCACAGTCAATCCCCAGCCACGATCACATAGAGCATATTTGTTTAAGTTTGACCATCCTTGTTTTATAGGGATGTTGGGCTTACTGAACAGTTTCCCAGACCAATGCACGAGTCACATCAGCATGAGAGCTCATTCTTTAAATGCAAGTCCAGTTCAGGTGTCACATGGGCCAGCCAGCCATGGTTGTGGTAGCAAAAATAGGTACATATGAGGGCATTGGACAACAGCACTTTCCAGATGGCATTTTAGTTGTTGAATGGCCTGCTGCCAGTCCAGTTCCATGGGCTCTCGTTCTTTATTACAACAAATCGAAGTTCATGGCTGTGTACACAGATTTTAAGGTGTTATAGTAGGTGCATGTAATGAACCCAAGGGGAGACAGAGAGCTGGTTTCAAGTGCAGGGCGCAGCAGGTGTTTATTGCAAAGGACCACAGGAGGAGGCAGGTAGCTGGTTCCAGGGGCAGGCAGAAGGTCATACACAGGAGGAAGCAGGTAGCTGGGTCCAGGGGCAGGCAGGTCATACACAGGAGGAAGCAGGTAGCTGGTTCCAGGGGCAGGCAGAAGGTCATACACAGGAGGAAGCAGGTAGCAGGGTCCAGGGGCAGGCAGAAGGTCATACACAGGAGAAAGCAGGTAGCTGGGTCCAGGGGCAGGCAGAAGGTCATACACAGGAGGAAGCAGGTAGCAGGGTCCAGGGGCAGGCAGAAGGTCATACACAGGAGGAAGCAGGTAGCAGGGTCCAGGGGCAGGCAGAAGGTCATACACAGGAGGAAGCAGGTAGCTGGGTCCAGGGGCAGGCAGAAGGTCATACACAGGAGGAAGCAGGTAGCAGGGTCCAGGGGCAGGCAGGAGGTCATACACAGGGGGTCCAAAAGGACAAAAGTACAGGCAGGGAAAAGGCTAGTAAAGTAGTCTGGGAGATCAGGCAATAGGTAGATAACAGGAAAGCAAAAATACAGGCAGGGATTAGGCAAAACTATCATACACAGGAGTCGTAACTCACGGGAACCCCAGCGCTCTGAAAGCCATGTGTCCCAAAACAAACAATACCTCACAGTGAGGGGTGCAAAGAACTGAACTAAATAGTGTGTGATAATGACATACAGGTGTGTGAACAGGTGATTAGAATTCAGGTGATTGGTATCTGAGCTGTGTTCAGGGGATCTAGGTGTTTGAGAGTGTGAGCTGGAAAGTGGGCTGGGAAGTGAGCTGCATTCAGGGAATCTACGTGTTTGAGGTTGTGAGTTGGAAGCAGACATTACAGTGCATTGAAATGCTTATGTTACTAGCTCCAACACTGCAGTAAAAAGGAACTATGACATTAATGGAGTGGGGTCCACGTCCCGAGCCGGAGCCGCCACCATGGACAGACGCCCACCCGAACCCTCCCTATGGTTTTGAGGTGCGTCCGGGAGTACGCACCTTGGGGGTTCTGTCACGCCTTGGTCTTAGTATTTTTGTGTTTTCTTTAATTATTTGTTCAGGCCAGGGTGTGACGTGGGTTTATTGTGTTGTCGTATTGGGTTTTTGTATTATTGGGATTGTGGCTGATTAGGGGTGTGTCTAGTATAGGCTTGGCTGCCTGAGGCGGTTCTCAATCAGAGTCAGGTGATTTTCGTTGTCTCTGATTGGGAACCATATTTAGGTAGCCTGGGTTTCACTGTGTATTTCGTGGGTGATTGTTCCTGTCTCTGTGTAGTTGTTCACCAGACAGGCTGTATTAGGTTTTCACGTTCCGTTTGTTGTTTTGTATTTGTATAGT
Organism: Oncorhynchus keta; assembly: GCF_023373465.1. Lineage (NCBI taxonomy): Eukaryota > Metazoa > Chordata > Actinopteri > Salmoniformes > Salmonidae > Oncorhynchus > Oncorhynchus keta. Next base: position 20,199,410 of record NC_068448.1, read on the forward strand.
TATTTCATGTATTCGCTATTCGTCATTAAAGAACATGAGTAACCACCACGCTGCATTTTGGTCCGACTCTCCTTCAACAAACGAACGCCGTTACACGTCCTTGATAAATCTTCTTGGCCTTCATTTGACACTGAGTACTGTAAATGTAAATATACTGCCAGAGGGGGACTGAGTGTGGAGTGGGCTTATCAAGGACAGTTCTGAGATTCAGGTGAGGTGTGTTCAGGTGTGTTGGTTCAATGTGGTGAACACCTGCTGTATAAGCTTGTCATCATAGGTGGTTGCATCCTCCTCATAAACCATAATGTCACCAAGTCAACATGTACAGCAACTCCAGGGACGACTGGGAGATTGACATTGATATGCACAATTTCTATTACATGTTAAGGCTCAAGTTGATGGCATTTCTTGTCAATGAGTGTCAGGTTGAATTTGTTCATTGTAGTGAAAACCTGCCTTATGTGCTTATCATCATGTGTGGTTGCATCCACCCCATACACCACCTACGGCAACTCCAGGACAGCCAGGATGGTGGCAGCTCAACCCAAACAGCCTAAGAGTGCAACGGAACATCCCAATGCACATCACGAATAAAGTGAGCAAGCGAAAGGTCATGTTAGATTTCAGGCAGCCGTATTGGACTAGCAATGAATCCAAGCTTACATTTAAATAATGAGGTGACTTTTAAGAGCCCAGTCCTGGAGGCACAAGTTATACCACAGTTGGTACACCGCAAGTTGTAGAGCTAGGGAGAGGGTGTACAGGGTTCTCTTTCCTTTCATTGATCCTCAAAGAGGCTAGTGACTTGGAATACTTTGTTGTTGCCATGCCAAGCAGTCTGCTGCCTTTTATATATCCAGACAATGGTGTTTGAGTGTCATTATGGAAGGCCTACTGGATACCCAACTTAATTGAATTAAATGAAAATGGTATTGAGTACAGGTCATAAGTACAGTACACAAATCTGAAAGACGTCTCTAATTTAAAACATGTGTATACAGGTGATTAAACCACCATTTATTGGTATTGTGGCAGCCATATTGGATTTTGGATGCCATAATGGATTTGGAGTCAAATCTAGGTGGGCCCCTAATATAATTGCAGGCTGAAAATATCAAATCTACAGAGAAATGACCGTTTTCACTCTCAGCTCACTTGTTTTCCTTAAAGACGATTAGATTACAATATAGCCACAACATCCTAAATCATGTGTAACTGGGTGTATTTCTGTCAGACAGAACCATACAGCACTGAATGAGAGCACATTTGACTTGGAAAGTTGCCTATTAATCAGCTACCAAAAAGTTACGCTTACATTCATCCTAAATACATAGTTGATATTTCCACCTAGTGTACCTCTGTGTTTACAGGTCTATATTTCACTTGCAATAATGGGTTACATAAGCTAATATGCCACCCGTATTGATTAATCACTTGATTTTGTGCATACAATTTTTTAAATATGATTCAAACATGTTTCAGCAGACTATCTGAAATATAACAAAATGGTGTGATAAAATATTTATATTTACTAATGCTGGCAGTAGTAAGTAAGCTCATGTTGAGAACTCTACATTGTGATCATTTGTTCAGAGAAAACTGACATTCCACAGGTAGCCTGAGGCTGCATTTAGACAGGACAATTCTGATATTTTTCCACATCAGATCTTTTTCAGAGCTGATCTGATTGGTCAAAAGACCAATTAGTAAAAAAGAAAATCTGAATTTGGCTGCCTGTCTAAACGTAGCCTAATTAGCCTACATACCGACAGTATTGCTGCCTGTAAGCCAGTTAAGACAACTGTTCTCCTGTGTTTCTCTACACCAGCGAATTAATAAAACATTTGTGAAGGTTTCACTTCAAATTAAGAAAATAATAACTACATATTCAGCTCAAGAAGAAAATTGGCCTAATAGGCTAATCACAACACTGTCTGACCTCTTCTTCAAACCGTCGCACAGGTCATGACGCTAGCATCTTATCCAATCAAATTCCTTTGGCCTGTAATCCATTTTTGTAGTTCTGTAATATACAGATGTATTTTTCACAGTTGTGAACTCAGGTAACATGACTTGGACTAGAGTCATATGTCTTGGACTAGAGTCACAAATTTGATGACTTGAGACTCAACTTGGACTTGGGGCCTAAAGACTTGCGACTCGCCTTTGACTTGAGACTGGTGACTTGAAATTATCTGGCAAGGTTTTGTAACGTTTTGTCACTCATTTTGCGGCACAAAGCCCGTGGATTACTCTCTACGCAGCAAGAGACAGTAACCGCAACAAAAAAACCATGCAAGAGTGAAACACGTACTCTGTCCTCTGATTGGACCATTAAACTGTCAATCAACACAGGTCTGGTGAGCTCCAGGCAAAAGTGACATAAGCAATCGTTTAGTGTGCTCCTAGTTAGTCAAGCCAGCTATCTAAACTTGTAGTAATCATGGCCTAATACTGACTGTGCACAAAGGGCACGTGCCCAGGGACCCTGACCACTACGGGGCCACCATTGATTTTGTTAGTCACTCTCACTTAGATACCATTTACATTGCATAACTCAAAATGTAAAATTTGGAGGAAATTAGCTTTAATACTGCAAAAATATATCTCCACCCATTGGTAAATTTGTTGGAATTGTAGTAAATTAGCTGTAAAACTTCAAATTTGTTCTCTCTGGACCATGGAAAATGTTGTAGTTATTTTGTTATAACCAAATGTCACATCAGGCTAGAGCATCAGGCTCAGGCTAAGGCTAGAGCCCTGTTTTCTGTACAGCTATTGGATCGGGGGCAGGGACAAATGTCAAATTGTAGGAGAGAGGATCCACATTTTTGGGGTGATCAATAACATGAACTGTTTACTTTGCAAGCTCAACAGTAATTGGTTATCAAGCAATGGAAATCTATATTCCATCTTATAATAATTGCTAGCGTTTCATCATTCCATCCCCATAACCTCGGGGCAGCAGGGTAGCCTAGTAGTTAGAGCATTGGACTAGTAACCGAAAGGTTGCAAGACCAAATCCCCGAGCTGACAAGGTAAAAATGTGTCGTTCTGCCTCTGAACAAGGCAGTTAACCCACTGTTCCTAGGCCGTCATTGAAAATAAGACTTTGTTCTTGCCCCTAGAGTTCTAACAGGTTAACTGACTTGCCTAATTAAATGAAGATATAAAAATCATACCCCTGAACATCAACTCAGTACTGGTACCTTTAGCTCTTGAAAACACTTCTCCGTATGTAGGGGTTTCAGATGTTACATTTGCCCACATTTAGCTCCATGTGAACTACAATTCCGACGATGTGTTTTAACGTTTGTAAACATCAATAATCATCGCATTCAAACCAATTTTCAAATTATATGTTGATATGCCCCGTATCTTTTATACCAGCGAGAAATAATATTTCAAATAAATATATACACTTACTGTAGCAGTTGTGCATAGATCCACAAGCTGTGTGTGCTTCCAGTTGATGAACTACACTTCCTCCCCAGTTATGCTTCCACACAGGTGTTCAGAGCACACTAGATAGCTAAGTGGTTGCCTCGGTCTTCCGTAAACAAGTGATGTAACATGGCGATATGGCCGTGTGGGAAGACTAACCCTAAACTTATAAAGGTGTGTCGTAATTTAAAGTTTTTTATTATTATTATTTCTTCCTGATATGAAAGTTTCTTATGTTTCCAAATATGTACCGTAAGTGATGCGTGTTAATGTTAAGACTAGTGTTGGGGCTCTTAACAAAACTCCCCGGCTATCAATGGAGTATGGCACCCTGTGTATATAGCCACGCTATCATTACTCATTGTATATTTATTATTACTTGTATTATTTATTTTTCAATATATATATATATATATATCCATATACAGTACATACACGTACATACACATATGCATACATACATACACATACCTATATAGACATACATACTTTTTTAGAATATACCTTTATTATTCCCTGCAAACCCCACTACCCTTTCCCCAATTGGAGTAAACTAATAAACTAACACTTAGGCTTCTACCTTCAGTTTATACATCTTATACACATTTTACAGACACAATCTATTTTAAAATAGTTATGTTTGTTTTATAGTCCTTCCTTTATTTCTGATGTCCATCCAGTTTGACTTGTATTTGTAACTGCTATTTCACAACATTTCTGAATTTACTTTTATTATTACATGTTACTATAGTTCTATTATTTCTCTATTTTCTTTCTCTCTGCATTGTTGGGAAGGGCCCACAAGTAAGCATTTCACTGTTAGTCTACGCCTGTTGTTCACTGTTCGTCTACGCCTCACGCCTGTTGTTTTCTTACCCTGTGAGTAGGTCCGATGTTTATTGTGAACATGAACGTTCACAAGACTCATGAGGTACAAGTTCTGTTTATTTAATTCAATGTATGGTTCTGTTCATATTTCCCGGGTTATGCCGTAGTTCCATGTGTCTGTGCCTGTCTCTGTCATTCTTGTTGTGAGTAATAGGAGAGCCTCAGTGTGCATAGAAATAGGCTACAAGGCTTGAGGGCCCCGCTTTGGAGTCCTTACGTTGAATAAGAGAAAATTGTTACAATTATTAATGGTGATGAAATATCATAAATAATCATTACGTCTGATTAAGACGAATGTACCAATGTAACAATTTACGTGGAAATGGCCTTTTACATTGTAGAACCAGTTTATTGGTTATAATTGCCAATTGGGTTTGCATGGTCCTGGGAGGGGCCAAGTGCTAATTTGCCCATGTTTGAGCTTCGATTTCTATTTAGTTTCTCAAGGGGAGGCTGTACATCTTGCCCTCTACCTGTGTCCATTCAGATAGGACAGGTACATTCTGATACAGTATTTGTTTTGAGCTATTGTCCGTGTATTTTTGGTCAATCAACTTGTATATTTTGTATGATATGGAACTCTTTTTTTTTTACTTGACTTGAGAATTGACTTGAAAACTTGTGACTCTACTCGACTTGACTTGCTCCTAGAATGCATGACTTGCACTTGACTCGGGGCTAGACCTTGAGACTTGGACCTTGTGACTTGAGACTTGCTTGTGACTCGAATAATAGTGACTTAGTCCCACATCTGGTATTTTACACAAATAATAATAGGAAATATGTGATAATGATGGTCATGTCCTCAAGGAGACCAGTTAGTCACTACAGATCTTTTACAGTATATCACGCTTATAATCATTATTTCGAGATCATCAAGAACAATATTTACAATACACAATCATTTATAATCAAATAATTTGTAATGTGGTGCGTGCTGGTGGCAGGGAAGTCAGGCGCAGGAGAATGTACTTGGTAAAAACGGAGCTGTTTAATAAACATCAAAACCTCTGAAAACAAAAGTATACAAAATGACAAATAGAGGGTGCAAAACCCACCGCACAACAGAATTAACAACACCTACATACAACAAACAATCACCTACAAGGACATGAGGGGAAACAGAGGGTTAAATACACTACATGTAATTGATGGGATTGGAACCAGGTGTGTAGGAAGACAAGACAAAACCAATGATGCCTGTTATGATCACCCTAAAGTTAACTTCAACATCTACCCATATCTATTACTCCTTTATCTTCATTCTTCATACATTCAGCAGTACAAATCCTATGTTCAAAACAGTTCCTGTGGAGAGAAAAGGATGAAACAAATACTATTGTAAATTACTGTGTTGGGTTGATAGGAAAATATTATCAGATGTGATCCATCTATTTTGCAAGAAGTTGCTTCATCAAGATAGATTATACACAGTGATAAATCAGATTTTATTTGTCACATACACATGGTTAGCAGATGTTAGTGCGAGTGTAGCGAATTGCTTGTGCTTCTAGTTCCGACAATGCAGTAATAACCAACAAGTAATCTAGCTAACATTTCCAAAACTACTACCTTATAGATACAAGTGTAAGGGTATAAAGAATATGTACATAAAGATATATGAATGAGTGATGGTACAGAGCGGCATAGGCAAGATACAGTAGATGGTATTGAGTGCAGTATATACATATGAGATGAGTATGTTAAAGTGGCTAGTGATACATGTATTACATAAGGATGCAGTAGATGATATATAGTACAGTATATACGTATACATATGAGATGTATAATGTAGGGAACATTATATTAGGTAGCATTGTTTAAAGTGGCTAGTGATATATTTTACATAATTTCCCATCAATTCCCATTATTAAAGTGGCTAGAGTTGAGTCAGTGTGTTGGCAGCAGCCACTCAATGTTAGTGGTGGCTGTTTAACAGTCTGATGGCCTTGAGATAGAAGCTGTTTTTCAGTCTCTCGGTCCCAGCTTTGATGCACCTGTACTGACCTCGCCTTCTGGATGATAGCGGGGTGAACAGGCAGTGGCTCGGGTGGTTGTTGTCCTTGATCTTTATGGCCTTCCTGTGACATCGGGTGGTGTAGGTGTCCTGGAGGGCAGGTAGTTTGCCCCCGGTGATGCGTTGTGCAGACCTCACTACCCTCTGGAGAGCCTTACGGTTGTGGGCGGAGCAGTTGCCGTACCAGGCGGTGATACAGCCCGACAGGATGCTCTCGATTGTGCATCTGTAGAAGTTTGTGAGTGCTTTTGGTGACAAGCCGAATTTCTTCAGCCTCCTGAGGTTGAAGAGGCGCTGCTGCGCGGGTGGACCAATTCAGTTTGTCTGTGATGTGTACGCCGAGGAACTTAAAACTTGCTAACCTCTCCACTACTGTTCCATCGATGTGGATAGGGGGTGTTCCCTCTGCTGCTTCCTGAAGTCCACAATCATCTCCTTAGTTTTGTTGACGTTGAGTGTGAGGTTATTCTCCTGACACCACACTCAGAGGGCCCTCACCTCCTCCCTGTAGGCCGTCTCGTCGTTGTTGGTAATCAAGCCTACCACTGTTGTGTCGTCCGCAAACTTGATGATTGAGCTGGAGCGTGCGTGGCCACGCAGTCGTGGGTGAACAGGGAGTACAGGAGAGGGCTCAGAATGCACCCTTGTGGGGACCCAGTGTTGAGGATCAGCGGGGTGGAGATGTTGTTGCCTACCCTCACCACCTGGGGGCGGCCCGTCAGGAAGTCCAGTACCCAGTTGCACAGGGCCGGGTCAAGACCCAGGGTCTCGAGCTTGATGACGAGCTTGGAGGGCACTACGGTGTTAAATGCCGAGCTGTAGTCGATGAACAGCAATCTCGCATAGGTATTCCTCTTGTCCAGATGGGTTAGGGCAGTGTGCAGTGTTGTTGAGATTGCATCGTCTGTGGACCTATTTGGGCGGTAAGCAAATTGGAGTGGGTCTTGCTAGGGTGTCAGGTAGGGTGGAGGTGATATGGTCCTTGACTAGTCTCTCAAAGCACTTCATGATGACGGAAGTGAGTGCTACGGGCGGTAGTCATTTAGCTCAGTTACCTTAGCTTTCTTGGGAACAGGAACAATGGTGGCCCTCTTGAAGCATGTGGGAACAACAGACTGGGATAGGGATTGATTGAATATGTCCGTAAACACACCAGCCAGCTGGTCTGCGCATGCTCTGAGGCGCGGCTGGGAATGCCGTCTGGGCCTGCAGCCTTGCGAGGGTTGACAGCTGCAGTGAAGGAGAGTCCGCATGTTTTAGTTGCGGGCAGTGTCAGTGTCAGTGGCACTGTATTGTCCTCAAAGCGGGCAAAAAGTTATTTAGTCTGCCTGAGAGCAAGACATCCTGGTCCGTGACGGTGCTGGTTCTCTTTTTGTAATCCGTGATTGACTGTAGACCCTGCCACATACCTCTTGTGTCAGAGCCGTTGAATTGAGATTCTACTTTGTCTCTATACTGACGCTTAGCTTGTTTGATTGCCTTGCGGAGGGAATAGTTACACTGTTTGTATTCGGTCATGTTTCCAGTCACCTTGCCCTGATTAAAAGCAGTGGTTCGCGCTTTCATTTTCACGCGAATGCTGCCATTAATCCACGGTTTCTGGTTTGGGAATGTTTTATTCGTTGCTATGGGAACGACATCTTCAACGCACGTTCTAATGAACTCGCACACCGAATCAGCGTATTCGTCAATGTTGTCGTCTGACGCAATACGGAACATATCCCAGTCCACGTGATGGAAGCAGTCTTGGAGTGTGGAAGCAGTCTTGGAGTGTGGAATCAGATTGGTCGGACCAGCGTTGAACAGACCTCAGCACGGGAGCTTCTTGTTTTAGTTTCTGTCTGTAGGCAGGGATCAACAAAATGGAGTCGTGGTCAGCTTTTCCGAAAGGAGGGCGGGGCAGGGCCTTATATGCATCGCGGAAGTTGGAATAGCAATGATCCAAGGTTTTTCCCGCCCTGGTTGCGCAATCGATATGCTGATCAAATTTAGGGAGTCTTGTTTTCAGATTAGCCTTGTTAAAATCCCCAGCTACAATGAATGCAGCCTCCGGATATATGGATTCCAGTTTTAATTTTGTCAGTGTACCTGCTCAAGGTCCCTCTCCTCATCCTCCTGAAAATTGAGGACCAGCTCCTTCTTGTCTTGCTCTGTCTGCAACCCCATGCAAGCCTATAGAGACACTTCAGTCATCCATAACTCCACACACACGTAAATTGTCGTTAACACATTTCCTCTAGCAATGTATTGGTTTTGAACTCAACTGCCGGCCTGCAACACGATCTGAACCAGTGATATAACCCCGGGCATTCTGGCTCTGAGTGTGAAATGGGAGAGAAAAGAGGGGAGAAACAGACTAAATTGTATTTTTTATGACCTGTGTCGACATCAGGTATGAACGTGAAGTTCTGAAGTAAATGGTATAGCAGTGGTAACAAGCTCTCTGGCATTTTATTCTGTTAACCCTCACTGCCCCTGTTATGTTCAAGGAGGATTGGGACAGGGCTTTTGTAGGTTCTCTCATGCTTAGAGGAGAGATGGTGGGGGTAAAGTCTTGATGTAGGCAGAACCAGGGGCTTATGTCCTGTCTGCTCTGCAGAGGAGGAGCCTGTGGGGATTCACCCCGGTACGCAGTGACTTTGAAGGGTGACGCCAAACGACCCACTGCAGGGGTCCACTGCTGACTCGAGCACTCTCTCGCTCTCCGAAATGTCTATGTGAATGAAGTTTCATTATTACCTCAGAGGCAGCTAAATTAACAAAAAACAATATCATTGCCATTTTGTTATATGTTTGTTCTGTTTACCCTCACTGCCTCAGATACGTTCATGGAGGATTGGAAAACAGTAATCATATATTGTATGTAAACGTCTGTAAACTATTTTAACTGGACCTGTCCCATAGATTAGATATCTATGAATTGTTATGTCCTTATCTTTCACCAAATTGCAGACAAGATGTTGTTCAGATGTAGTCGCTGTATCATTTACTTTCTCATTGCTCAATGAGGATTTGAGAAGTGATTCAAGGTCATAGTGATTAATCTGTTGCGGACGAGCAATCCCGTATCCGGGATCGTAATTATAGCCTCAAGCTCATTCCCATAACACAACGTTAACTATTCATGAACATCGCAAATGAAATGAAATAAATATATTGGCTCTCAAGCTTAGCCTTTTGTTAACAACACTGTCATCTCAGATTTTCAAAATATACTTTTCAACCATAGCAAAACAAGCATTTGTGTAAGAGTATTGATAGCTAGCATTAAGAACATTAAGCCTAGCATTCAGCAGGCAACATTTTCACAAAAACAAGAAAAGCAATGAAATAAAATAATTTACCTTTGAAGAACTTTGGATGTTTTCAATGAGGAGACTCAGTTAGATAGCAAATGTTCAGCTTTTCCAAAAAGATTATTTGTCTAGGAGAAATCGCTCCGTTTTGTTCACCACGTTTGGCTGAGAAAAAAAAAAAACGAAAATTCAGTCATCAAAACGCCAAACTTTTTCCCAAATTAACTCCATAATATCGACAGAAACATGGCAAACGTTGTTTAGAATCAATCCTCAAGGTGTTTTTCACATATCTATTCGATGATAAGTCATTCGTGGCAGTTTTGTTTCTCCTCTGAATCACATGGGAAAATACATGCAGCTGGAGATTACGCACCAATTTCGACGGAGGACACTAGGTGGACACCTGGTAAATGTAGTCTCTTATGGTCAATCTTCCAATGATATGCCTACAAATACGTCACAATGCTGCAGACACCTTGGGGAAATGACAGAAAGAGTAGGCTCGTTCCTGGCGCATTCACAGCCATATAAGGAGACATTGGAACACAGCGCCTCAAAAATCTGGCTCACTTCCTGTTTGAAGTTTCATCTTGGTTACGCCTGTAGCATTAGTTCTGTGGCACTCACAGACAATATCTTTGCAGTTTTGGAAACGTCAGAGTGTTTTCTTTCCAAAGCTGTCAATTATATGCATAGTCGAGCATCTTTTCGTGACAAAATATCTTGTTTAAAATGGGAACGTTTTTTATCCATAAATTAAAAGAGCGCCCCCATTTCCAAGAAGTTAAGGTGAGAGTAGGTGCAACCTGCCTTTTCACAGCCTCCTGTGTTCCTCGACCTCTGCAGGGCACAGACGATGGCGTCAAGGACAGTTAGGAAGAGGTGACATCGGGGGACACTGCCCTCCTCAAACATCTCTCCCCCTCCAGCTCCTCGTACACCTGTGCTGCAAACACACACCAGGAACTAACAAAGTAATACAAGGAGAAAAACAAGGGAGCTCAGGGACCTTGTATGTCCACTATTATACTATTTTATTTTGTATAAACAGACTCTTTAGTTAATGGACTGAATTTTTCACCCAATGTGATGGACCTTAATGGACCTTAAACATTCCATTGCATCGGGAAGCTCAAGACATTGCATATATGATTCAACAGAGAAACAGGGAACCCTTTATCAATGACTGGTAAATTGAATGCCAACCTGCACTATTCCCTTTGATTGATCACCTCTTTATCTCAATAGGAAAAAGCGAGAAGGAAATGTACAATTCTAGATCCTATTATGGTGATGCTGAGATGGGATTTTAACCGTTAACTGTATTCTCTTCCATCTTCTATGTGTCCTTAGTTTGTAGACAGTGACTCGGCGTTTGCTCCTGCAAATGAGATCCTGTTCCCATGACTACTATTAAACTTACCTGGGACCATTTGGTGAGCAGTGCCCATGAAGAAGTAGGGGATGAGAGGAAAGAAGGAGGAGTGGAGGCCATTGACAGGAGGTAGATTAGCCAGCAGGGCAAAGGCAATGCCTGTAAAAAATAGAAAATCAATTGAACAACCATAATCAAGGAAAATATTATTTCTGATAATTAACTGGAATATTAATGTTGAGACCTATTCATATTAATGTTGTTAAAAATACCATGATTCACTTTGAAACTGTATTAGAAAATATTTATGTTTAGAGATTTATCTTAAAGAGAGGCTGAACTCAAAAACCAACTTCTCTGGTTGAAAATGGCCTATGTGGCATCAATATTAGTCAAAAACATTTAGTCTAGTGCCAACATCACCCCAGGTGGTGAGGGTAGGCAACAACATCTCCTCCCCGCTGATCCTCAACACGGGGGCCCCACAAGGGTGCGTTCTGAGCCCTCTCCTGTACTCCCTGTTCACCCACGACTGCTTGGCCACGCACGCCTCCAACTCAATCATCAAGTTTGCGGACGACACAACAGTGGTAGGCTTGATTACCAACAACGACGAGACGGCCTACAGGGAGGAGGTGAGGGCCCTCGGAGTGTGGTGTCAGGAAAATAACCTCACACTCAACGTCAACAAAACTAAGGAGATGATTGTGGACTTCAGGAAACAGCAGAGGGAACACCCCCTATCCACATCGATGGAACAGTAGTGGTGAGGGTAGCTAGTTTTAAGTTCCTCGGCATACACATCACAGACAAACTGAATTGGTCCACTCACACTGACAGCGTCGTGAAGAAGGCGCAGCAGCGCCTATTCAACCTCAGGAGGCTGAAGAAATGTGGCTTGTCACCAAAAGCACTCACAAACTTCTACAGATGCACAATCGAGAGCATCCTGGCGGGCTGTATCACCGCCTGGTACGGCAACTGCTCCGCCCTCAACCGTAAGGCTCTCCAGAGGGTAGTGAGGACTGCACAACGCATCACCGGGGGCAAACTACCTGCCCTCCAGGACACCTACACCACCCGTTGTTACAGGAAGGCCATAAAGATCATCAAGGACATCAACCACCCGAACCACTGCCTGTTCACCCCGCTATCATCCAGAAGGCGAGGTCAGTACAGGTGCATCAAAGCTGGGACCGAGAGACTGAAAAACAGCTTCTATCTCAAGGCCATCAGACTGTTAAACAGCCACCACTAACATTGAGTGGCTGCTGCCAACACACTGTCATTGACACTGACCCAACTCCAGCCATTTTAATAATGGGAATTGATGGGAAATGATGTAAATATATCACTAGCCACTTTAAACAATGCTACCTTATATAATGTTACTTACCCTACATTATTCATCTCATATGCATATGTATATACTGTACTCTACATCATCGACTGCATCCTTATGTAATACATGTATCACTAGCCACTTTAACTATGCCACTTTGTTTACTTTGTCTATACACTCATCTCATATGTATATACTGTACTCGATACCATCTACTGTATGCTGCTCTGTACCATCACTCATTCATATATCCTTATGTACATATTCCTTATCCCCTTACACTGTGTATAAGACAGTAGTTTTGGAATTGTTAGTTAGATTACTTGTTGGTTATCACTGCATTGTCGGAACTAGAAGCACAAGCATTTCGCTACACTCGCATTAACATCTGCTAACCATGTGTATGTGACAAATAAAATTTGATTTGATTTGATCATTGACTGGAGTGTAAATAGGATAATTTTGATCATATAGTCATTATTGTCCAAAACTGAGATTTGTTGGTGCGTTCAAGAAAACTGGGAACTCAAAAAAAGAAAAGATTTGGAAAAATCATGACGTCAGTAATCTTCAGATTGGAGAAGTCGGAGAATGATGGCAGAGTTTCCGACTTGGATGATCTTTCAAAATGATTTCTCCCAGTCGGAGCTCGTTTCTTTCAGAGTTCCCAATTGTCTGGAACGCACTGAAGTCGGAGGTCAAAGATTTCCTAGTTCTGAGTTGTCTTGAACCATCATACAACCGAGGTTGCCACAGTTTACCTGATGGTTGGGTTTTAATTTTAAGCCTGCCCACATGGGACTACTGCCTGGCACAGTCTAATCACGGCTGGCACTGCGAGGCAGTAATCAAATTATCAGGAGCACAGCTGCCCAGCCTGCAGCTCATGCTATCCTATTGCTCACCAGAATCAACCTACAACCCGCCCATTCATTTACAGAATGACAAACTAACCATTGACACGCAGCGCCTCAGACTTGTTTGACAGCAATATATACAAGACATTGTATAGAACGAGAGTTGTTTTTTAGAAACGGGTTTGGGTTTTTTCCTACTCAAACATCCAACGATTGTCACAACTTGACAAAAGTCATCCACTCAAATGAGCCCAATGAGTACCGGAAAAACGAATGTGGAATTGGTAAGTTCAGTCCCTCTAATGTTAAAGGCACAGAACTTGAATGGAAGAACACCAGAGGGAGTAGAATGACAGACCTTGGGGAACCTGAATGGTACCTGCGCTGACCCCACTGATAACATCACAGAGGAGGTTCTCCTTCACCTTGTACTTGGGCAGCCAGCTTAGGATAGGCAGGTGTCTGAACATCAGGGACTTGAGTCGAGACTCAGAGCACCTAAAGATACGCATAAACATGCAAGTCTGTCCCTATGGCCTCATAACATGGCTCCTCTTCCTTTGGTATAGTACTAGCCCAGGAATCACGTCACAGATCTCGACAGGAACATAATGGTTTCAAATGTAAATGTCAACAAAAGTACTAAGGTTTTGTTGGATAAACTGTATTGACTCATGAAATAGATAAACATTTGCTGGCTTTTGATTGTTAGCAGAATGTAAATACTGTACCTGAAGCATTTCTTCACTTTCTGTCCTATGGGGAAGGTCCGTTTCTTCATGTCAAACTTCCTATCGAAGTCTGGGAGCGAGTAGGCCGGCCTGTTGATCACATAGGGTGGCCAGTCATATTGCATGGCTTCAGCCAATCAGAGGACAGTTAGACAGGTCAAATGATGCTATGATATGGTGTCATTAAATCTGCATTGAGGCCTTTGAATAAGAGATTATATTACATTGATAACATTACTCAAAGGCTAGCCTGGTCCCAGATCTGTTTCTGCTCTTGCCAACTCAATCACTGTTATTGTCAAGCCAAACAACATACAGTAGCTTTAGAATGACAATTCCACAAGGAGTTGGTAAGAGATGTGAAACAAACTGGTACTCTGGCTACTCAAAGGACACTCACACAGCAATAACTTGTTTCACGTGGCTTACTTGTTGGCATCCATAAACTAAGGTTGTAAATAATATTACTAATACAATACTAATATTGTAAAATTCCAAGTAATTAGAACACATTGGAGGTACTAGGTAGAAACATGTAACCTGAAGATGAATCAAATTACTAACACTGAAAATAGTAGTCATTTGCATGTATGGTTGAATTAAGCACAGTCATTTCCTGAGTGTAAACCTCTGCTGTTCTGCTGGGTTCCTAATCTAACCAATCACACAAAATACAGGCATATGGTGTCAAACATTAGCCCTTCTCAACTTACAATGACTATATTAAAACTGAAATAATACTGTACCTGTTCACTGGGAGAATGAGTGGCATCATTGACATTTCAAAATTAAATAAAAAAACATTTTTCCATAACGCAAGTAAATAAATAGAGATAAAGAGCATAAAATATTTTGAGATGGGAATGCTCACATTTCAAGAGTCTCAGAGGCCACAGGGAGAAACAATCATGTGTACCAGAGTCAGAATTGGTGTCACGCCCTGGTCGAAGTATTTTGTGTTTTTCTTTATGTATTTGGTCAGGCCAGGGTGTGACATGGGTTTTTGTATGTGGTGTGTAGCTTAGTGGGATTGTAGCTTAGTGGGGTGTTCTAGGAGAGTCGATGGCTGTCTGAAGTGGTTCTCAATCAGAGGCAGGTGTTTATCGTTGTCTCTGATTGGGAGCCATATTTAGGCAGCCATATTCTTTGGTTGTATTGTGGGTGATTGTCCTGAGTGTCTTGATGTCCTTGTTAGATGTCCTTGTTAGATGTCCTTGTTAGATGTCCTTGTTAGATGTCCTTGTTAGATGTCCTTGTTAGATGTCCTTGTTAGATGTCCTTGTTAGAAGTTAGATGTTAGTTGACACATGTATAGGCTGTTTCGGTTTTTGTTTTGTTTTGTAGTGTTCGTGTTTAGTCGTGTTTTACGTTTGTTTAAATAAACATGGATCGCAATATACACGCTGCAGTTTGGTCCGACTCTCCTTTACCACATGAAAACCGTGACAATTGTTTTTTTTCGGAGAGTTTAAAAGACAAAAGACCAACAGCAACTGTTCTTGGAGATGAGATGCTTTACATCATGCTAACCATTTTTCCAAACTCTGAAACAACCTAATTTATTTAAACAGAGTAAAGTGACCAACAATTTAAAAACAAAGCTAATATAATCTACTGTACCTTACAGCTGGAATGAACTATGATGTGACGGTAAACCAGTTTATTGGTTTTATACTGGAGCTTTGTTGACACCTTCTCCATGGGAGGAGCCATACATGGCAAACCATGGCTTACATGTAGTTTAGCTTTAGAGGGAAAGTCATGGGCATCACGTTTGGTAAGGAATAGTTCATTTGTGGAAGTGTGATTTGAATAGGGCAATACAAACTGAAATTCACGATCTGTCTGAATAATAAGACAGCATAATCACATCAACATTTATTAAAATAAAATGTATATCTGAAATACATTTTGTGAATAAAAAAACCAAACAAAGCAAACACATTCCTTATTTCAAATATTCCCCTCCCTCTCACCAAAAGTCTAACTCGCTTTCACTCAAACAAAAACACACCATTCACACATCTGAATACATTTCGGTGACAATTTCTTTGACTATATATACATTGAGTATTCATTACACATCTATAATCACTTCATGAACATGTTATAACAAGTCCCAACTGCATTATTAAAGGTAAATATATATATATAAATATAAAATATATACAGTACTAATCAAAAGTTTGGACACACCTACTCATTCAAAGGTTTTTCTTTGTGTTTACTATTTTCTACATTCTATAATAATAGTGAATACATCAAAATTAGGAAATAACACATATGGAATCATGTAGAAACCCTAACACAAATGAAAATATATGTTATATTTGAGATTCTTCAAAGCAGCCACCCTCCGCCTTGATGACAGCTTTGCACACTCTTGGCATTCTCTCAACCAACTTCATTAGGTAGTCACCTGGAATGCATTTCAATTAACAAGAGTGCCATTTTAAAAGTTCATTCCTGGAATTTATTTTCTTCTTAATGCGTTTGAGCCAATCAGTTGTGTTTTGTCAAGGTAAGGGTGGTATACAGAAGATAGCCGTATTTGGTAAAGACCAAGTCCAAATTATGGCATGAACAGCTCAAATGAGCAATGAAAAATGACAGTCCATCTTTACTTTAAGATATGAAGGTCAGTCAATCCGGAAAATTTCAAGTGCAGTCGCAAAAGTTACCTCTGATGCAGAGGATACGTTCATTAGAGTTACCAGCCTCAGAAATTGCAGCCCAAATAAATGCTTCACAGAGTTCAAGTAACAGACATCTAAACTGTTCAAAAGAGACTGTGTGAATCAGGCCTTCATGGTTGAATTGCTGCAAAGAAACCACTACTAAAGGACACCAATAATAAGAAGAGACTTGCTTGTGCCAAGAAACATGATCAATGGACATTAGACCGGTGGAAATCTTTCCTTGAGTCTGAGTCCCATTTTGAGATGTTTGGTTCCAACTCCATGTTTTTGTGAGACGCAGATGAACGGATGATCTCCGGATGTGTGGTTCCCACCGTGATGCATGGAGATGGAGGTGTGGTGGTGTTTTTCTGGTGAAACTGTCTGTGATGTATTCAACAAGACCAAGAAGGAGAGCAATGGAGTGCTGTACCTGGGGCGGCAGGGTAGCCTAGTGGTTAGAGCGTTGGACTAGTAACTGAAAGGTTGCAAGTTCATATCCCCGAGCTGACAAGGTACAAATCTGTCGTTCTGTCGTTCTGCCCCTGAACAGGCTGTTATCCCACTGTTCCTAGGCTGTCATTGAAAATAAGAATTTGTTCTTAACTGACTTGCTTAGTTAAATAAAGGTCAAATAAATAAAGATGACCTGTCCTCCAATCGCCCAACCTCAACCCAATTGAGATGGTTTGGGATGAGTTGGATCGAAGAGTGAAGGATGCTCTGCATCAGAACAAATGATCAAACTTCAGTAAGGAAATATTACAAAATGTTAATTGACTGGGTAACACTTTACATTAAGGTAAATAATACATATATAATAAAGCTTTCACATTTAAATTGTGTGACATGTTCCAATTAGGGCTATAAGAGAGTATGAGCCAAATAGAGGAAGACTCACATTGCTCCTGTGTGATGGCGAGAAAGGTAGTGAAAGCCACCACAGCCAGTATGGAGAAGAGAACCCCAACGAAGATGAAGAACTTGAGTCCCTTCAGCCATGTGTGCCAGAAGTCCTACATGACGTGGGTGACAAGGGCCCAGAGCGCCAGCACTCCTGTTGGGGGAAAGAAACATGGAATACCTCAGAAAGGCAGGCATACTGTGAGACCTCATCATGACTGAACTAGGACATAGTCAGTGTGCTAAGTTAAAGTGCTTCATCACAGAAAAAGCAGATGCGAGGGGTCCTTGCTCTAATAAAGGTTGTGATGTAAAATATGCTGCAAACAGTTGGCCTATTCAGCCTATTCCATTCATACTTCTTCCACACACTAGTTCAAAAGTTGTACGTAAGTATTTGTTCATCGGGGCAGATCTTTGAGCACGGGGGCAGCACCATGTGGGGGTGCTTTGCTGCAGGAGGGACTGGTGCACTTCACAAAATAGATGGCATCATGAGGGAGGAAAATTATGTGGATATATTGAAGCAACATCTCAAGACATCAGTCAGGAAGTTAAAGCTTGGTCGCAAATAGGTCTTCCAAATGGACAATTACTCCAAGCATACTTCCAAAGTTGTGGCAGCATGGCTTAAGGACAACAAAGTCAAGGTATTGAAGTTACCATCACAAAGTCCTGACCTCATTCCCTTAGAAAATTTGTGGGCAGAACTGAAAAAGCATGTGCGAGCAAGGAGGCCTTACAAACCTGACTCAGTTACTCCTGCCCTGTCAGGAATGGGCCAAAATTCACCCCACTTATTATGTGACGCTTGTGGAAGGCTACTTAAAATGTTTGACCCAAGATAAACTATTTAAAGGCAATGCTACCAAATACTAATTGAGTGTATGTAAACTTCTGACCCACTGGGAATGTGATGAAATAAACAAAAGTTGAAATAAATCAATCTCTCTACTATTATTCTGACATTTCACATTCTTATAATAAAGTGGTGATCCTAACTGACCTAAAACAGGGAATTTTTACTGGGATTAAATGTATTTGGCTAAGGTATGTAAACTTCCGACTTCAACTGTACTTTTTAATATATTGTGTATATATATATTTATTTACAGTGCCTTCGAAAGGTATTCAGACTCCTGGACATTTTTCAAATTTTGTTACGTTACAAAATTCCTCATTAATCTACACATAATACCTGATAATGATGAATCAAAAACAGGTTTAGACATTTTTGCAAATTTATTAAAAATAAAAAACTGAAATATCACATTTATATAAGTATTCAGACCCTTTACTCAGTACTTTGTTAAAGCAACCTTTTTGGGCTAGGTGTCCCACTACCTTGGACAACTTCCGGTGAAACTGGTGGGCGTGCAATTCAAATAAATAATCATAAAAACTATGGATATTAAACATTTAGGTACAAACAAGTATCTTATATTGGTTGAAGGCTTAAATTCCTATTAACCTTACTGCACTGTCCGACTTACAGTAGCCATTACAGCGAAAGCATGCCATGCGATTGTTTGAGGACGATGCCCCGCATCCAAATATTTTTCCACCGGCACAGGTTTCCTAAATTCATAAATAACGATTAGATATGCACTTAATTTTTAAAAATCAACCTCTGATTTGTCATCCAAAGGGTCCTGGCCAGAACATGTAGTGTCGTTTTGTTAGATAAAATCCTTCTTTATATCCCAAAAATTAAGTTTAGTTGGCGCCATCTATTTGAGTAATCCACTCTTCAACATGAAGAGAAAGGAATCTGAAAATCTACCGCTAAAATTTGTTTCAACAAGTCAAAATATGTTTCTATTGACCGATACCCTAAAATGTAATCAAACTATAATATTTCTTATAGAAAGAAGTATGTTCAATGGGAAACCAATTTTAGCACGTGCATCTTGTCTTCATCGCACGCCCAAACACAAATTTACAAGACTGTGTCCTTCTACTAAAACTCATATTTCATATTTCTTTCTAGTTTTGGAAGTTACAAGCCTGAAACCTTACGCAAAGACTGCTGACACCCAGTGGAAGCCATAAGAATTGCATCCTGGGAACTAGAATTGAGTATGTGCTTATACTTGCCATTGGTAGAGCATGGTCTCTCTCAAAAATAAAATTCTGGTTGTTTTTTGGGGGGATTTTCTCCAACCATATGTAGTGTGTTATACTCTCCTACATTATTTTTTATATTTCTACAAACTTAAAAGTGTTTTATTTCCAATGGTACCAATTATATGCATATCCTGGCCTCAGGGCCTGAGTAACAGGCAGTTTACTTTGGGCACATCAGTCAGGCGGAAATTGAGTTAAAGGACCCTAGCCCTAAGAAGCAGCTTTGGCAGCGAATACAGCCTCGAGTGTTCTTGGGTGTGATGCTACAAGCTTGGCACACCTGTATTTTGGGAATTTCTCACATTCTTCTCTGCATATCCTTTCAAGCTCGGTCTCAAGCTCTGCACAGCTATTTTCAGGTTTTCAGAGATGTTAGATCAGTTTGAAGTCTTTTACTGAAGAGTGGCTTCCATCTGGCCACTCTACCATAAAGGCCTGATTGGTGGAGTGCTGCAGAGATGGTTGTCCTTCTGGAAGGTTCTCCCATCTCCACAGAAGAGCTCTGGAGCTTTGTTAGAGTGACCATCAGGTTCTTGTTCACCTCCTTGACCAAGGCCCTTCTCGCCCGATTGCTCAGCTTGGCCGGGAGGCCAGCTCTAGGAAGAGTCTTTGTGGTTCCAAACTTCTTCCATTTAAGAATGATGGAGACCACTGTGTTCGTGGGACCTTCAATGCTGCAGAAATGTTTTGGTACCCTTCCCCAGATCTGTGCCTCGACCCAATCCTGTCTCGGTGCTTTGTGGACAATTCCTTCGACCTCATGGCCTGTCAGCTGTGGTACCTTTATATAGACAGATGGACTCCAATCATGTTGTAGAAACATCTTAAGGGTGATCTATGGAAACAGAATTCACTTGAGCTCAATTTCGAATCTCATAGCAAAGGGGTTGAATACCTATGTAAACAAGATATTTCTGTTTTTAATTTTTAATACATTTGCAAACATTTCTTTGTCATTATGGGGTATTGTGTTTAGAATAATGAGGTGGAAAAAAATATACATTTTAGAATAAGGCTGTAACATCACAAAATGTGGAAATATTAATGGGGTCTGAATACATTCTGAATGCACTATACAGTAGATGCAACACTAGAATGGTGTCACGCCCTGACCATAGAGAGCCCTCGGGGTTCTCTATGGTGTTTTAGGTCAGGGCGTGACTAGGAGGGTTTCTAGGTATTATATTTCTATGTTGGTGTGTGTGTGTATGGTTCCCAATTGGACGCAGCTGATAATCGTTACCTCTAATTGGGGATCATAATTAGTGTGTCCTTTTTCCCACCTGCTATGGGAGACATTGTTTTGTTTGAGTGCCAATGTGTGCGACGTATTTCCCGATCGTTATATCTTTGTTGTTTTGGAAGTTTCACTATCATTAAAAATGTGGAACTCTACTCACACTGCGCCTTGGCCCACTTCTTCATACGACGGTCATGACAAACGGATCATGGATATCCCGGCAACAGGAAAGAAGTGTTTTTAACGCTCGTCCTCTGGGTTCTTTTTTCTACTTTACATCAATCCATTTTTTTTATACATTTGCAACAATTTCTAAAAACCTGTTTTCACTTTGTCATTATGGGGTATTGTGTGTAGATTGAGGAACATTAAAAATAATAATAATTTTAGAATATGGCTGTAAGGTAACAAAATGTGTAAAAAGTCAAGAGGTCTGTATACTTTCCGAACGCACTGTATCTCCCCACCAAAAAAAATATGCAATCCTTATTTTACCAGGTATGGTGGCCAGATTTGGAATTTAGCCAGGACACCAGGGTTAACACCCCTACTCTTATGATAGTGCCTTTGGATCTTTGGTGACCACAGAGAGTCAGGACACTTGTCTAACGTCCCATCCTAAAGACAGCTCCCTACACATGGCAATGTCCCCCATCACTGCCCTGGGACATTGGGATATTTTTTTGACCAGAGAAAAGAGTGCCTCCTACTGGCCCTCTCACACCACTTCCAGCAGCATCTGGACAGGACCAATACAGGACCAATCCTGCTTAGTTTCAGAGGAAAGCCACTCGTGTGATAGAGGGTGGTGGGCTGCTGGCACAAAGGTACTATATCTAAAGGTATCTTAATTCTACAGCACAACAAATTATTATTAATTTATGAATAATAGGATATAGACAGAGACAGCTTAGCTTTCCGGTGTGGTTATCATAGTGTGGACTCGACTGTCTTTCACAAAGGTAAACCAGATCCTTGCTTTGCTTTAACAATGACTTAGTATTCAATATGTGTAAAATATTTTGATGCATTTATCCAAACTCCACAGAGACAATGATACACAGATGTTTCTCGCCCTCACTCCCCTCCCTCACTCACCGTCATGCTCAGCATCACATCATGTACAGGTGAGTACTACTGTAACACTGTGACGGTGTAGCAGAGTAGGGGCCATTTTAGGACAACTCCCACCGTGACTACCTCCCCCTATCCACCTCCACCATGCTGCCATCCCAAGCTCCTATGGGCACACTAGTCATATCCAATCAGACAGCCATAGGAAGCTGACACACACATACACACACACACAAAGCTCACAAAGCTCACAAACCGTATCTGTGAGGTACTGGCATATCAAAAGGAGAGGAGCGTGAAAGAGGAAGACAGCTTTGTGCTCTCAAAACAGAACGCGGAGACTGAAACATGGCAGAGGAGGTATCAGGTATGAAGACTTTAGCTTGTTACCACACATGTATAGACTGACAGACTGTGCAAAATTACAAAAATATAATTTATGAGCTTCAAGAAAAACAAGTCATATCTTTTACTCATTGTGGCAAATAATTTAGTATAAAGTTAGTTTGTTACTTTTTGAGGGGGTGCATTCAAAATACAGGTAAGAAGGAATTTGTAAATGTATGTGATACCAAACCAAGTTGGTTTGGATTATCAGGAGCAGATTGCCTCAGATCCCCACATGTTGCCTTTCAGGCACAGGACTTTCTAGCATTATCAGTTGTGTTTTTGAATGTGCTGTTGGACAACAGGAATAAGCATTTCAGAGAGGTATAAAGAGAGGGAGTCTACTTGTCTGCTTGTCTGTCAGTATAAGCAGTCCTCCCTTCCTCTATGAACATAGGGTCAGGTGAATAAATACTCTGACATCCTCTCTTTACTTTCTAACTGGCCAGGCCCAAGGGAGACGATAGGAAGGAAAAGGCGAGTGGGAGGATGGGAAAAGTTCCCGGGTACACTCTTAGAAAAAAAAGGTGCTATCTGGAACCAAAAGGTTTCTTCAGCTGTCCCCATAGGAGAACCTTTTGAACAACCCATTTTGGTTCCAGGTAGACCCTTTTGGTTCCAGGTAGACCCTTTTGGTTCCAGGTAGACCCTTTTGGGTTCCATGTAGAACCCTTTCATGTAGAACCCCAAAAAGTTCAAACTGGAACCAAAAGGGGTTCTACCAGGAACTAAAAAGGATTCTCCCATGAGGACAGCCGCAGAACAATTTTGGAACCCCTTTTTTCTAAGAGTGTATGTACTGTACTGTACAGACTTTCAGGACAGAAGTAAAATGTGATTTTTTGTATCTTAGTACAAAACTCCATATTGGTAACGCTTGTAACACAGCCTGTCTTACATTCAAAACCTTCCATTGTGCATTCATTTTGTTTGTATACATCTTTCACCACACAACCATTGATCCAAAATATAAGTTTAGTGTGAAATATAATGATTATATTGGTTTAATCACCAAAACACAACATACTGATTGATATCATCTCAATTTAGTTATTTTAACAACCTGTTAATCCAATAGCAAAAACATTTAAGATACAGTACATGTTTCAAAATCGCCCTTTGAAAGTAGTGTTCACATTAGGCAATACACTTAGTTACAATACCCATTCAAAATGACTGAACATCACATTTCCATCATTTCCATCCCATGTATGATCAAGGTGTGATCATTGAAGACATTTTTCACAATGTAATCAAATGAAAGAAACATAATGCTTAGCGGGCACAAGTTTGCCACAAGCTTGTCTTGAGCATTTGGTAATAGGTTTTTATCAAAATTGCAGTAAATATCCTCCTTGTTCATGCACCTAGGGAAAAACCTTTTGGCATGGAAAATCCAAGCCTGACATAGAGTAGGTCTGGAATGAAACCATTGCATGCCTCATTCATGGCCTGAAGGAGGGTGGTGAAAATGTAACTATTACTTTTGGGTGTCAGGGAAAATGTATGGTGTAAAAAGTACATTATTTTCTTTAGGAATGTAGTGGACAAAAGTAAAAGTTGGCAAAAATAGAAGTAGTAAAGTAAAGTACAAATACCCCCCAAAAAACTACTGAACTAGTACTTTCAAGTATTTCTCCCCCCTTTAAGATTTAGATGCACTATTGTAAAGTGACTGTTCTACTGGATGTCATAAGGTGAATGCACCAATTTGTAAGTCGCTCTGGATAAGAGCGTCTGCTAAATGACTTAAATGTAAAATGTAAATGTAAGTACTTTACACCACTGTTCAATTCCCACTGGGGCCCCATACCAAAATGTGTGGACTGTAGTTACTTTGGACAAAAGTTTCTACTACGTAAATGTCATATATCATAGTAAATGTATTTTATCAAAAGAGAAGAGAATCACATCAAAAGTAATATGAGCATCGCATTGTGAAAGGCAATTACTTTATATTACCATGTACTGCAATATGGAACATGTATTTCTAGATGAAACACTGATTAAGTTTGGTAAAAAAGTGACTGTATGTATGTTATGTACTTATTCAATTGAAAATGTGCTTACAGGTTTTAAGCTGCCTTTTTGATGATCTGTTCTGAGTTGTGAAAATGTATTACATGTGTTACATAAGAATCACAAAAGCCCAAGTACAGCAAGAGGATAGTGCATATTTTTCCAGGAACATGGAAAAGGGAGTCCCATGAGGTGCTGTCCCCGTCTTGTACAGTGTGTGTGTGTGTGTGTGTGTGTGTGTGTGTGTGTGTGTGTGTGTGTGTGTGTGTGTGTGTGTGTGTGTGTGTGTGTGTGTGTGTGTGTGTGTGTGTGTGTGTGTGTGTGTGTGTGTGTGTGTGTGTGTGTGTGTGTGTGTGTTTGCAGGCAGTTGTAACAAAGAGCCACAGCAAAGACAGCTGGCTAAGAGCACATTCCAAATGGGCGTAGATGTGATGCAGGAAATCCCACTCCCTTTCCCAGAGGACCTCCTGTATGAGTAAAACACACACACAGTCATAAAGACAGACACAAACACTTATACTGATGAGTTGATGACAAGCTTGTCATGGGAAAAAAACATTGACTCCCCTCTTCTTGTTTATCCGAACTGTAAATCTATGTTACTTAAACAAGCAAACAAGTTCAGTATTCCCAGATTACTGACAGGAATATAATATGTAAATTAATGCACAGATGAAATCAAAAATGAGGGTGAGGGGGATCATATCTCTTCAAACTCAATGGAATTAATATGTCAAAATGACTCACTGTTAGTCCACAGGTCAACTCAAATGTAGATGACTTGAGAACAGTGACTGAGACTGTAGTGTGAGGATGCATTCACTAGGTGGCGGCATTCAATTCACAAAATGCAAGAGAGGCTCCAAGTAATCTTTTTTGACCCCCCAAAGCTTTTGGTCAAAACAAATAAGACTGTAAAATCACAAGGAATTCACCTAAAAATGAGTTTAATTTAGGACATCTGTGATCGTGTCTCAATGTAATTCAAGGTATAAAATTATTCTTATTTTAAAATACAATCTCTTTTTAGACTTAGTTGTGGTCAATTTGCAGTGTAACAGTTATTAGAATTATCTTCAGGCCCCCAGTCTATCTGCTCTGACAAAAAATTGTCCCACAGCTGAATCTACTGTAGTTACCACCGCCTTAGGGCCTAGCCCTAGGTCCAGCTGTTCCTGAGCTCAAACACAGTGTTTACTGGCTTGTGTTCCAATTTGTTTCCTGATAAAGCAATCATAGGTGTGAAATGATTTAATTATTTTAATTCTCCCAGTCCTAACAAAAGTATGATTAGAAAATATTTGTTGGTTATTATGTAAACCTGATATAGTTTTCCTCAACAGATGTGTATTAATATAAGCCTTTTCAGTGAGACTAACCCATTCAACCAAACCATTAAACTACAGAATTGAAATAAGACATAAACACTTGCAGCCCTCATGACACTCTGCCGTGCAGTGAGACAATGGAGGTTGCTCTGTGAGATGCTATCTGATGGAGCCGAGCAGCTAGCTACAGCATGTGTTATTCCTTATCGAACAAACGGACATGTTGACATTCCCCGAGGAGGTCATAAGAATGAAAACTGGATTCCTTCTTCACTGGGAGGTTTCTTGAACTAGCATCGTGGAGTCCCTGGAAGGCATTCAGGAGATAGAGGGAGAGAAAGAGAGAGCGAGACAGAGACAAACACTAGAGCCTCTGAAGCTCACTCAGCCTCCCTTGCCGTGTTGTCTGTGCGTCTTCACCACAGACTGTACATTTTTGTTTATTTGTTTGTTTGGGAATTTTTGGTCTTGTCTAAGCAGGATCGCAGATAGGCAAAACATCCTTTGCAGTCCTCAGGAAGTGATATTTGGTAAGAGATTGTTGTTGCCTGCTTTTCAGGTGGATTGTTTTCCTCAGAAGTACAGGGAGAGGTTTTTTGGCTTGCTTTGAAGGGATGAGACATTTCACATAGGCTGTAAGTGTTTAATGGGTGCTATTTTGGGGTTAGATGTTTGTTGTACATTTGACATTTTAGTAATTTAGCAGACACTTTTATCCAGAGCGACTCACAGGCGCAATTAAGGTTAAGTGCATTGCTCAAAGGCACATCAACAGATTTTTTTACCTAGTCGGCACGGGGATTTGAATCAGCGACATTTCGGTTACTGCATTTTGGTTACTGCAACCTGTTTCGGTTACCGCCCAACCACTAGACAACCTGTTTCGGTTACCGCCCAACCACTAGACAACCTGTTTCGGTTACCGCCCAACCACTAGACAACCTGTTTCGGTTTCCGCCCAACCACTAGACAACCTGTTTCGGTTACCGCCCAACCACTAGACAACCTGTTTCGGTTTCCGCCCAACCACTAGACAACCTGTTTCGGTTACCGCCCAACCACTAGGTAACCTGTTTCGGTTACCGCCCAACCTCTAGGCAACCTGTTTCGGTTACCAACCAACCACTAGGCAACCTGTTTCGGTTATCGCCCAACCACTAGGCAACCTGTTGCGGTTACCGCCCAACCTCTAGGCAACCTGTTTCGGTTACCGCCCAACCACTAGGCAACCAGTTTTGTGAACACCCTTAACTTGCTCACCTACTGTCTCTAGAGGCAGTGATAGTGTGAGGAAGAGTGAAATCCAAAACTGCAAAATACTTTGAAGAAAAACAATTGGTGTCTGGATCGAGATAAATAAACAGAGAGTGGGCTGTGACACCCTCAGTAGGGTCAGCCACAGGAAGGGCTGCTCCCTGCTGGAACAATGGCTGGGAGAGACCTAGGATGTGTCCCAAATGGCATCCTATTCCCTATATAGTGCACTACTAGTGTCAAAAGTAGTGCACTATAAACTAGAAAATAGGGTGCCATTTTGGACAAGGTCTGTCCAGCCGGACATTCTACTGGTTTACATCTCCTAACTCCTGCCCTCCAGGTGAACTCTGAAGGATGTTGCCAAGATAGACTGCCCCCCCAGAACATTGCTAGAGGAAACTAAATCCAATTGTCTTTCCTCTCCCTCTGTCTTATTTTACCTAGTGACGGCTTCAGCCATGTTCTCCATGGATACCTTCTTCAAATCTATCCTGTTTCCATCCAGACGGATAACACCAGAGGAGGGGGAAGTAAGTTTATCATGTTTATACATCAGGTCACCAAGACAACCCAGAGTTCTCCCTCTTCATAACACAACACCAAATTCCCCATAGCAAAACTAATATCTTAAAGTCCCAATGAGCGTCTTTAAAAGTAGAATGGTGTTCTCTGACTTAATTCTGCCCATGTCAAAAATCACCTATATATCAGGGGGAGGCTAAAGCCCACTGGGCACATATGTCAATTCAACGTCTATTCCACGTTGGTTCAAGGTAGTTTCGTTGAAATTACGTGGAATCAATGTTGATTCAACCAGTGTGTGCCCAGTGGAAGGTATCTGACAAAATAATACAGATTTGGTTCCTGAGTTAATTAAGCAATTAAAAATCCCATCATGCTAAGGGTCATGTATAAAAATGCTGGGAAGGCCATTATGTTGGCTACCATGGCTATGCCCCCATAGGATGACAATGCCCCCATCCACAGAGCATGTGTGGTTTCTGAATGGTTTGATGAGCATGAAAATTATATAAACCATAGGCCATGACCATCTCAGTCACCAGATCTCAACCCAAATGAACACTTATGGGAGATTTTGGAGTGGCGCCCCAGACAGCGTTTTCCACCACCATCAACAAAAAAACGAATGATGGAATTTCTTGTGGTAGAATGGTGTCACATGCCAAGGTGCACTGAAGCTGTTCTGGAACATTATGAACACTTGTATTTGATATAGACCCCCTACGTCTCCTTAAATCCATCTCATCTGGCAGGTCAAACAGAGTGCTGAAGCTGCAGGCCTGGGCTCAGGCTCGACATTGTGGTGTGTTTTGGAATCAGATAGGACTGACCTAATAGCAAAACAATATATTGGAGACCCATACAGAAGCAGGCTATACAAAAAGTTTAGATCAGCTATTGGAAAGACTCCCAAAATGCCATCGCAACTGCAATGTTGTGGAGGGAAAAAAAGTACATTTGCTGCAGTGAACAGAGAATCATATCATTCTGAAGAGGCAGACGATTTTTATTACTTTAATGATAATGCCTTATTGAGCAGCGGGGAATCATTTAAGAGCAAGTGTGCTCACGGAAAGTGACAATCATGCGCCTGTGCTGAGAGAGTTGAGGCTGATTGAAAGTGGGTTGTAGTAGTCTCTCCACAGAGCAGAGGCAGCAACGTCGCGCGAGGTGGAAGGGACCTGGCTGAGTTTTCATGTTGGCACAGTAGCCTAACCAGCAGTCCGGTCGGATACAGATAATGTAGACTTGTGGCTTTGGTGACAGAAGGGCAACATGTGTGGATGCAATTGGTCATACAATGAGTCAGTATCCAATGTTGTTGTAATGGTCCTGAGTCTGTAACGGGTAGACATGCTTGGAGGTGCCGTCTTCGTCATGCGTTATTACCGCAGATCCACTAACCGGGAAAGTTGTTCTTTTTGATTGGAAAAAAATATGCATCTGTTCCGGAGTTACAATTATCGAGTTTTCCCGGATCGTTATTCTGTGGAAACATCGAGCATTCGAGGCATCAGTTGGGTATGTTATTACTGCCTAGAAATTATATTCTATATGTAGAATTACATTCCAACAGTAGTTAAAAGACAGTAACGTTAGGCTAGTAGGCTAATAATATTGTAGCCTAATAATGATAATCATCATCACTACTCATCATCATCATTTTTTGTCTTTACCACGTGGAATTATTTAGCTTTGAGATGGTCTGATGATGATGAAGATAATGCATGATGGTGATGATAATGATGAGGATTGTGATGGTTGATGATTGATGATGAGGATGGTGAGTGCTCATGAGTCATAATATAATTCTCCATAAAAAAAACATTTTCTGTCTTCTGAAAGTATGACTATGACTGAAAATATGTTCATAATATTGCAACCCATGGCAACAATGTTTTCACACTAAACTATAGGCCTTCAATAAATAATATAGCGTATTATGGGGATATGTTTTGAGAGTGAGGCTCACGGTATAGGTAGTAATGCTGCGCCACAGTAGCCTACTTGATGAAAAGAAGGTGGTGGGAAGTAAAGCAATCTCTACAGAAAGTCTGACGTGGCTGCAAGTGGCTGCACTTGATATGCACTGTCTCTCTACCTTTCTCACACAATGTACACTTCACTGATCATCCCTGTTACTGTAAACACTGCAAGAGGAGGGAATCTGGATCACACTTCAAAACACTGCAGCACTTCTTCAGCATAAAAAGCTTATATGATTGTATCTGGCTGTGTGTGATTGTGCTATTGGTGTCTGTGTGAGATGTGTGGGAGGGTGGTGTGCACTGCAGGAGTGTAGAGTGAGGGGCTCTGGAGTAAGAGTCAGACACTGTGTTGGTGTAAGAAGAGGGGGGAAGAAGGCTCACCACATCCACTGTGACTGTATGTGTCCCCAAAACAAAAGCAGCGTCTTGCGTTGTATGTGAGCATGTGGAGAATGGTTAGACTGAGCAGTGGACTTCTCTATTGTCTTGAGTATGGAGAGGAAGGTTGCAAAGACCCAGCCAAAGTTTGATTAAACTCTGGTTATTAATAGTGCATTGTTTATTGTTCACCTCAATCCCCCAACTCAGTTTACAGGGGATACAACAATGTATATTTTCCCTCAGCCACAGGAAGATTCAGAATAGTGCTCCTCAAGGAGGAGCTAAATTTGACTTTGACTTTGTTATTGAATAGGTCAGGAAGATTATACTAATCTAGAGTTACTAGTTTAAAGACTGTATGGTTAGCTGCATCAGTGATGACCTTAATGTACCTCGATAAGGCTTCATCCATGAAAAATATGACATAAAATGAACAAAGTGCTTTTTTAAAAAGTCACATATACATACACTGTATGTTTGGCAATATGGAGCCTACGAGACACAACATATTTCCAGGTGCTATTGGGACTTCAATGGAGATATTACTTATTATTACTTCACAAGTAAGAATGAGTGAATAATGGTTTAGGAACGGCTATAGATATCTTGTAAAGGGAGTTTTTGTGTTTATTTATTTGTTTATTTGGATGTTGTTTGTCTTTAAGAAGCCTATAGTTGATTAATTACATAGGACACCCTATGGCAATGATCATATCTTAATGTAGTCCATGTGCTTAATGTTCGAAAGCCACGGTGCACTAGTGCCTGGCTGGAGGTTCAACTACAACTACAACCCTATAATAGATCAATAGAGCAATGCTATCAAACGCCTGAGATTATTCATTGCAATTGCTGTAGGAAAGTTGCTAGTGAGAAGGTCTACTAAAAGCTAAACATACAATACCAAGTTTGGAAAAACCTGCCTTGGATCAGGGATCATCAACTAGATTCAGTTTTTTCTTGAGGTGGTCAGGGGGCTGGAACATAATTACAAATCATTTGTAAACTGCAAATTACCTGAAAGAAGCCCAAACAGATATTTGACTAAAACATAATCATTTCAAACCTTGCTTACATTTGTAAATGATCACATATTATGTGTGGGATGGCTTTGGAACAGATTTCCATAATTAAAATCATTTGGAGCTGATTTGCTGGTGCGTTTACAGTATTTAGAGTCCAACCTTACCGTAGATGTTCAGACAAACATCAATACAGTATTACTAAAGCATATGTGGCTCCACATTATCCTTGTGGGTATCTGATGATGTGTCTGGAATTCATGGGCTGCATGCACTAATATTGGACCCAATTAAACTGGCTTCAAACTGGGAGCCAGCTAACTAGTTAATTGAGATGTGTGATACGTGTGGTAAGATTACCACCACTGGTAGCATTTGAAGACAGAGAGAGTTGTTGTTTATAATTAGATGTTAATAAGAACCTGTCCTTACCCCAATGGCAATAGGTAGCCTAGTGTTAAAGCATTGGGCCAGTAACCGAAAGGTTGCTGGATTGAATCCCTGAGCTGACAAGGAATAAATCTGTCATTCTGCCCCTGAACAAGGCAGTTAACCCACTGTTCCCTGGTAGGCTGTCATTATAAATAAGAATTTGTTATTAACTGACTTGCCTAGTTAAATAAAGGTTAAAGAAAATGGCCCTACTTATCGCATACTACAGCTGGGGTGGTGGTGACTTCTGGAGATAGAGCAGGACAAAATGCCTCACATTCGTAGAGGTACATAGCAAAAAGGGCACTTCTTGATAAGAGGGACAGGACATGGTATCTGGTATTTTCCACTGCTGCCTTCCCAGGACGTGAGTTTTGTCAAAGATGTGAGTGAAGGAAAATAATCAAAGTCACTAAAGTCTACAGGTGTGTCTGTGTGATGCTAGATTAACCAAGAAGTGACACCTCTACAGGCATGGTTTTGCTGCCCTGAGATTGACAGAGCATACAAGACAGCACACATGAGAGAGACTTCCAGTAAGTCTATTTTGTAGGAGTTAACAATGGAGCATGGTAAGTCCCTCTGGTTGGGAGCATGTGACAGAGTTGGCTGGAAGACAACCAGCACACTCTGTCAACAGAAATAAAGGGTGGAGAGTTCTCCATGCTAGGAGCGTGGAGAATGAGCATTGTACACCTGACTTAAGAGACAAACTATCCAGTAAAATAATAAGAAAAGAAAAATGGAACAATATCTAAGTATAGGGAATGGAAGAATAATACTTTATCGTCTATATTCTTTATAGATTACAGAAATGTGTCTGTTGAAGCAGACAGCTGTTTACCCACTATCACCTTCTTATCCGTCTCTATCTTTCCCAGTTCATATAGTGTTCTGACTGCAATAATGGAGCTGAGGGGAAAATGATATGTTCAAACTATTTCCATCTTGCTGCATTTGATACCCAAGCACAGCACAAGCTCCCACACAAAAAGAGAAGAGATGATAATATCTCGTCACGTTCCATATTTCTATTGTTCTCATTGATTAAGCTGACGATCTCACACTGTGACACAGGGAAAATATAGGACCTGTATGGTAGGACCTGTATGTTACGTCGTCTGTCTTTTCTTCTGAGTAGCCCTCAAGGCAAGGCACTAAGCACTCATCAGTTAACCAGACCCGGAAAGATACAGGAGAGAGTGGCCTGAACAAAGGCCTATGTTAAGTGACTGTGT
Source organism: Oncorhynchus keta (assembly GCF_023373465.1). Classification (NCBI taxonomy): domain Eukaryota; kingdom Metazoa; phylum Chordata; class Actinopteri; order Salmoniformes; family Salmonidae; genus Oncorhynchus; species Oncorhynchus keta. The sequence continues at coordinate 20,231,959 of NC_068448.1, forward strand.
AACTCCTCTGACACCTTAGCTAGCAGATCCCACCTATATCATGTAATTTAGCAGCTGGTTTGGGAACACATGTAGAGAGGCTGTAAGTGGATCATAAAATAAGAGTTATAAACCCTTAAAAGAGGAAGTGGGAATTAGTCTACAGGATGGTGTTGATGACATCAGGTGATCTTAGCTGATCTTGTGTAAATGATCCCGGTGTACATATGCATAGATTGCATTTGATTATTGCTACAGTGCTATTTGGGTTGTTAGTAGCTAGTAACATAAGTATTTCACTGCACCTGCTGTAACACCCGCTAAACTTTACGTGACCAATAAACGTTCATTTGATTTGAGAGGAGGATTTACCCATATGTCATTTGGTTTACACCAGATCCATATATTGGCTTAACCAATTGACATACAGAAAACCCTCCCTGAAAACAAACAATGTACACAAAAATATGTATCTCATTAAACATAAGAATATTCCAGATTCATCCATCCTTTCTGGTCCCACCCAGTGTTTTCTGAGAACAATCAGTTGAATTAGTTCTGTTGGAATGCCTATGAGAGGAAGTCATAATATATTATAGGCCTTATTTTTCAGCAATGCCTTGATATTATAGGCCTTCTGAACAGGATATGAACCTATGATGGAGAGTGAAATGATTGAATAGTACATGTGTCTTTCTTTCTTTCCCATAGACCCCCCTGCCAGAGGCTCTTGACACACAGGACACCATGAAACAGGTACATAGTATGCCAGTCCAGAGACAGTGAGAGCAACAGAGAGAGAGAGAGAGAGAATTTATATTTTAGCAGATGTTCTTATCCAGATTGACTTATAGAAACAATTAGGATTAAGTGCCTTGCTCAAGGGCACATCAGCAGATGTTTCACCTAATCGTCTCTGGGATTCAAACCAGCAACATTTCAGTTACTGACCCAACACTCTTAACCACTAGGCTACCTGCCGCCCACAATACACTCTTATTTTTAAAAAGTGCTATTTAGAACATAAAATGGTTCTTCGGCTGTCCCATAGGAGAACCCTTTGAAGAACAGTTTTTTGGTTCCAGGGAGAACCCTTTTGGATTCCATGTAAAACCCTTTCCAAATAGGGTTCTACATGGAAACCGAAAAGAGTTCTACCTGGGGAAAAGCATTATTCTACCTGGAACCAAAAAGGGTTATCCTATGGGGACAGCCGAAGGACCCTTTTGGAACCCTTTTTGGAGTGTATGTGCATCACACCCCTACAGCTAGCCTTCATAAATCTGCTCTGGCTTCTGATGAATCTTCTGATGAATCACAATCTTCCTGAGAAGAGAAACAACAAGGTCACTGAGTAGGAACGTTATTCATTTCAGCCATTTTGACTTCACCCTTAAATAATCTGTTACACCATAGAAACACCATAGATTAGAAGCATAGTGGAAATGGTGAATGAAAGTACACTAAATATTGAATGTAGTGTAGTTAACCTCTTGAATCTTTAGGTCTTTAGGGTTAAACATTTACTATGTGGCCTATGTTGTGTCGTATTGCATCAAATGATGTCCCACGTTACTGTGTCATGTCATAAGATCTCCAACATACAGTAAGATCTCCAACATACAGTAAGATCTCCAACATACAGTAAGATCTCCAACATATGGTAAGATCTCCAACATACGGTAAGATCTCCAACATATAGTAAGATCTCCAACATACAGTAAGATCTCCAACATATAGTAAGATCTCCAACATACAGTAAGATCTCCAACATATAGTAAGATCTCCAACATACAGTAAGATCTCCAACATACAGTAAGATCTCCAACATATAGTAAGATCTCCAACATACAGTAAGATCTCCAACATACGGTAAGATCTCCAACATACGGTAAGATCTCCAACATATAGTAAGATCTCCAACATACAGTAAGATCTCCAACATACAGTAAGATCTCCAACATATAGTAAGATCTCCAACATACAGTAAGATCTCCAACATACAGTAAGATCTCCAACATATGGTAAGATCTCCAACATATGGTAAGATCTCCAACATACAGTAAGATCTCCAACATACGGTAAGATCTCCAACATATAGTAAGATCTCCAACATATGGTAAGATCTCCAACATACGGTAAGATCTCCAACATACGGTAAGATCTCCAACATACAGTAAGATCTCCAACATATAGTAAGATCTCCAACATACAGTAAGATCTCCAACATATAGTAAGATCTCCAACATACAGTAAGATCTCCAACATATAGTAAGATCTCCAACATACAGTAAGATCTCCAACATATAGTAAGATCTCCAACATACAGTAAGATCTCCAACATACAGTAAGATCTCCAACATATAGTAAGATCTCCAACATATAGTAAGATCTCCAACATACAGTAAGATCTCCAACATACAGTAAGATCTCCAACATACAGTAAGATCTCCAACATATAGTAAGATCTCCAACATACAGTAAGATCTCCAACATATAGTAAGATCTCCAACATACAGTAAGATATCCAACATACAGTAAGATCTCCAACATATAGTAAGATCTCCAACATACAGTAAGATCTCCAACATACGGTAAGATCTCCACATCGGTAAGATCTCCAACATATAGTAAGATCTCCAACATATGGTAAGATCTCCAACATACAGTAAGATCTCCAACATACGGTAAGATCTCCAACATACAGTAAGATCTCCAACATACAGTAAGATCTCCAACATATAGTAAGATCTCCAACATACAGTAAGATCTCCAACATACAGTAAGATCTCAACAACGGTAAGATCTCCACATACGGTAAGATCTCCAACATATAGTAAGATCTCCAACATATGGTAAGATCTCCAACATACAGTAAGATCTCCAACATACGGTAAGATCTCCACATCAGTAAGATCTCCAACATATAGTAAGATCTCCAACATACAGTAAGATCTCCAACATACAGTAAGATCTCCAACATACAGTAAGATCTCCAACATATAGTAAGATCTCCAACATATAGTAAGATCTCCAACATACAGTAAGATCTCCAACATACGGTAAGATCTCCAACATACGGTAAGATCAACAACATATAGTAAGATCTCCAACATATGGTAAGATCTCCAACATACAGTAAGATCTCCAACATACGGTAAGATCTCCAACATACAGTAAGATCTCCAACATACAGTAAGATCTCCAACATATAGTAAGATCTCCAACATACAGTAAGATCTCCAACATATAGTAAGATCTCCAACATACAGTAAGATCTCCAACATACGGTAAGATCTCCAACATACAGTAAGATCTCCAACATACAGTAAGATCTCCAACATATAGTAAGATCTCCAACATACAGTAAGATCTCCAACATACAGTAAGATCTCCAACATATAGTAAGATCTCCAACATACAGTAAGATCTCCAACATATAGTAAGATCTCCAACATATGGTAAGATCTCCAACATATGGTAAGATCTCCAACATACAGTAAGATCTCCAACATACGGTAAGATCTCCAACATATAGTAAGATCTCCAACATATGGTAAGATCTCCAACATACAGTAAGATCTCCAACATACGGTAAGATCTCCAACATACAGTAAGATTTCCAACATACAGTAAGCCTCAAAATGATGATCCAAAAACAAACATGACTTCAGGCACTACTAGATAGGGGTCTACCTGTGCCCTCTCACTCGCCAAGTTCCCTTTTGGGTGGTGGTATATATACTGTATATATATTACATTTTTTGTATACAGTTTGGTCTGCCCTGTACGGAGGTTGCGCACTCCAGTTATCCAAATATGCAGGGCTTGAAATGCGGTCACTGGTTCGTTGAGTGTGTGTAGCAAGCTACCTACCTAGAATATCAGCAGTACTGCCACAGCAGCCTAACATTTTAACACTTGATAACACTTCATCATTTATATCATCAATAATATGCAGTTTGGTTGTATGCTGCACTTCATCATTTATTTCCTTACAGAATCATAGCCGCGGAAAGGGGGCTGGAGGTGCTGCTATAACGTGTTAATAAATTTGCCAACGTTCTGAAATTACTGCTGTCTGTTCAGGAAGAAATTAAATAATTCTGAAAAGCTTTCTACGCCATGGGTAGTCCTATAATTTAGCCACAGCCTAGCTGTGGATGTTGTGTAGCCAAATAACAAGGCATAGCCTACAGTCGGGTACACGCATCAAATCTGTCAGTGAACAGCATGCAGACAAAACAGGCCTTTTGCAATTTTACAAATACAATCGCAGGAAAACACAGGTTGAAAAGCAAATGGCTCCTGCTGAAAAAAGAAGACTCTCATCTGTCTGCTGTAGGCTACCAAATTATTTAATCAACTTTCAAGTACTGTAAAACTTCAAATTAAATGTGGTCTCAAATAGCCACCTGTCACTTTTAATAGCCAGGCAATGACATACATTTCAGCAAACAAACACCCACTTCAAATAAACACCAGGTCTATATCACATGAGGTTGGTGGCACCTTAATTGGGGAGGACGGGCTCATGGTAATGGCTGGAATGGAATAGGTGGAATGGTATCAAATACATACAACACACGGTTTCCAGGTTTTCATGCCATTCCATTAGCGCCGTTCCAGACATTATTATGAGCCGTCCTCCCCTTCAGCAGCCTCCACTGGTCTATATGCATTGTTTATGAGGTTACCATACATTTTGTAGGAGGTTATATGTTTGATTTGCTACATTAATTATTCAGTAATGACTTGAAAAAATTATGGCAATTATCAATTTTTATCCAAGTAAGAAACTGCTACCCATTGGCTGCTAACAGCTGAGAACCACTAGTTAACTGGCAAAGCACAAAAACAGTCAACAACTTCGGGAGTACAGACCCCTCAGAAATGCACATTCAAAGAGGAGAATTATATTTTTTTCTAAATATAATTTATTAAACAATAACATATCTAAATAAGCAAAAGCTGTGCGCATTAAGGAAATAGATTGCTGGCTCAAATAGAAGCCTGTCTCTAATAAGCACATGTTCTGTTCAGTGATTTAAGCAAATAAACACCCTGGCTATTAATTGAAGTTTTATGGTAGGCATATTGAGCGAACATTGTTTTACAAAGTAAAACACAGAGGAGAGGTAGGCTTTTGGCACTCGCCTGTGAGTGAGCTGCACATCATTGGGTGAGTCAGTGAAACTGGAAAGCTTTTTTAGGACTATAATTTCCTCCTCATATTGTACAATATGTGTGTCTCCAAACACCTAGGCCTAGGCTATTGATGGATTCAAGACAAGGAAGTTTTTATTGATGTCAGATTCTCAATTTGTCAGTGTTGAAGTAGCCTGTCATTTTGATCATTTGTGGGGTTTTAAAATAGATTCTGTCTAAGTCTCCAGGCATGTAAAAATGACATAGAATTGCATGAAATGCATTTAATAAAGGCAAAAAACTATCTTAGCTGGTCCCCATGTGTGCAACTTCTGTAAGCACCTCTACTCTACTGCTCTATGCCACGGGGTTTCTCTTTTCTTCTCATGCATTCTGGTTCCTCAGAGCTCCCCGGGTAACGCTCCTCTCTCACTCACTTTAGTTCAGGTAGCTCCCGATTGACACTGAACACAGGCAATATTGACTCTAACCACCATATACTAAAATATCCACACAAGCCACTAGCCAGCAAGCTATTTAAAATTTTACATGACATTACATTTCATAACACTTTACCCAATACATTTAGTGTGTTTAAGATCATTGAAGATCATTTTTTATCGAGCTAGCAGATTTACATCAATACAAATCAGTGATCAACTTTTCCGTTGTAAAAAAATGTGCCACTTTTTTTTTATTTGAGCATCTGCCTCCTGAAAGGTCTGTGCACAGCCCTGCATGACATTCTACAACAATTTTAGTCATCTCAATTCTATATCAACTTTTTGATATATAGAATTGCTTGAGCAGTGGTGTCTATAGAAACACATTCCAAGTCAGGAGAGCACTGCACCTAATATCTAATCATGATCGAGATTGGGATTGATGTCTGGTGGTTTGGGGTTTGGTGCTAGGTATATTCACATACAGGACAGGACACACAGTTAAAAAAACTTCTCATCAATGCTGTCATGTCTTTTGCAAGTACTGGTCATAAGAGCTTGACCTAAATTATCACACCCTGTTTGAAGTAAAAATATATATATATAAAAATCCAGTGCTGTAGCGAGGTATTTCTGAGGTGGGGCAGGAAGTATGCTGGTGGGAAACTATAACCCCTCAGAAAGTCTGACTTGGTCTTGTCTACAGCTCCTCTCTCTGCCCACCTTGGTGATGCTACACGTCTCCCTCCAGATACAACCTCATGGCAACACAGCCCACCAAGGTCACAGCACAGAAGGAGACTGTAGACTCACCCACAGAGGAAACTTTAACACAGACTAGAGGAAGTAGTTCAGTAAACCCACACACCACACTCAAGTGACTCATTTATTTGTTTGTGGGCCCCCTAGATTTTTTTAAAATTGTGAGGGCCCACTCCGCAACCTACATAGCTACTGTGCTGAGTTCTCTCCGCTGTCCCCACCTCACGTTGGTCGTCTTTGTCTCGTCTCTGGTGTGGGACTACAAACTTCGTGTTGTATACAACACTGTTCGAACTTTTTCATTCCCTCAGTAGGCTACAAAGCATAAGCACGATTTCCTACGAACTGCATGTTGTACACAACACTCTTCCAACTATTGCATTCCATGCCCCAGTAAGCATAAGCGCGATTTACTGTTATTTTTTTCAGAAGGAGAGTAGGCTACAGTACATGCCACGAAATACATTATCGACATGTTCGTATAAACGCTGTTGTCAGTATTGCAAACATAAGCACGACACAAACAGGCAGTCTAGCGATTTCATGTTCTTATAAACTGCTGAGTTACATGCCCCTATTTACTCTCGCCATAATAACGATGCATATACGGCATCACTATGGCTCCGGGTAATGCAAACCGAACTCGCTCATTGTCAGACGATGTTTACCGGTCTGGATACACGCTCGCTGCCTAGAACTTTCGGCGGCTCAGAGGTGGAAAGCAAGCAAGTAACAGACACGCAGTGTAATTAGCGATTTGAATGTTATTTTTTTCATCACCGTTACAAACATTGTCTAGACTGAGCAGGCAGACAGTAAAGTAGTGTTCATTTTTCAGGTACTACAATATGGCAGCAACTATAAAGATTAGCCTACATCCTCACACAAACCGCGGATTGTTTTTTCTCCAAAGTATAGAGACGACGTCCTGCTTGTGCAACTGGAACAACAAAGAGAGACGGTTGTAGCTTTTTATAATATATATGTTTTGAAATGTTCTTTCAAATATCGGCAGGGTGTGTATTTCAGCTGTTCAGAAGACGGTGCGTAAAGACCAAAACTTAAAGGGAGTGTGAATGTGTGCGTGAAAATAACACATGCGCACAGCGTGATCCGGATCATTACTTCTCGATCACACCGACGGTTGTGGTGGTGCTGGTGCAAAATGGTATGCAGCATCATCTGGACATGTGTGCAACAAAAGTTCAACATTCCCCTGCTACCATTTCTGTCAAGCCGTCTACACACACACACAGTTTGATAAATCCAACATACGCACCACACCGAACGTACTGCCTCTGCAATGCAATGCTGCAAGCAAACGCAGCGTTTCATTGGAAATGAATGTAATTCTGGTGGTGTGATCGAAGCGTTAGCTTTAAGAAAGAAGAAAGCGTTTTCCGGAGGGGTGGGTGAGGCGTGGGCGAAAACTCATTATCTGTAGTTACAGCCTAAAGATGTATATATTTTTTTAAATATATATAGTGAATCGAGGAATAAATACACAGTGAATAACAATAACAGGGCTATATACAAGGAGTACCAGTACTGAGTCGATGTGCAGGGGTACGAGTTAATTGAGGTAGCTACAATATGTGGACAATATGGACACCCCTTCAATTGAGTGGTTTCGGCTATTTCAGCCACACCCATTGCTGACAGGTGTATAAAATCGAGCACACAGCCATGCAATCTACATAGACAAACATTAGCAGTAGAATGTGCCTACTGAAAACAAGTCAGTTTGTCAAGTTTCTGCCCTGCTAGAGCTGCCCTGGTCAACTGTAAGTGCTGTTATTGCCAAGTGGAAACTTCTAGGAGAAACAACGTCTCAGCCACAAATTGGTAGGCCACACAAGCTCACAGAACAGGACTGCTGAAGCGTGTAGTGCATAAAAAACATCTGTCCTCGGTTGCAACACAGTTCCAAACTGCCCCTGGAAGCAAGTCAGCATAAGAACTAGGATTGCAAAGGGTCGGAAACTTTCCGGTAAATTTACAGAATTTTTCCATGTGAAGTTAAGCCCTGTAATTTTGGTAATTTTGCTTACATTCATCAAAAAAGTTAGCTTATAACAGTGAATCTTGAGCCATCCTCAACAAGGTTGGAAAGTGACAGTGAAGATGAGGCTTCAGAGTCTGATGCTCAAGAAGTGGACATTGAGGAGGTCCAAGGAGAAGACATAGAAGCCTGAGAGGAAGACAACCAAAGCTTTAGTTTCTAGACTAGCATTTTACAGATGTATGTTGAAAATGTTTTTGGGAGACGCAATGGATCATTGCTGATCATTCAATATTCCCTTTTGTTGTTCAGCGAAATCATCCATGTGAAGAGTCAACTCATTTAATCAAAGTTCAATTCATAACTATATATTAGTTATTGGAAGGATTTAATCATTTGCAATTATGTCTACTTGTGATAAAGTAAAAGGTTTCTGTCTCCATTTGATATGGTAAATAAACTCAGCAAAAAAAAGAAACAGCTCTCTTTCAGGACTCTGTCTTTCAAAGATAATTCGCAAAAATCCAAATAACTTCACAGATCTTCATTGTAAAGGGTTTAAACACCGTTTCCCATGCCGGTTCAATGAATCATAAACAATTAATGAACATGCACCTGTGGAGCGGTTGTTAAGACACTAACAGCTTACAGATGCATAATACGTCATGTGAAACTGTGTAGAATTGTAGGAATTGCGTTATAAAATGTATTTTAAACAGTAACTCTCTCTGATTAAAACAGTAACTCTCACTGAGCCTGAAGAATGAAGTTACCAAACAGTGATTGTTTTTTTTTAGGGGGGGGGGCATTACCGCAGACCACATTAGCTATTGTCAGAGACAACCAGCCAGAGACATCCAACCCATAAACTGTTTGAACAGGCCCAGATGTTCAGGGTAAAGCCCAATGCTACACCATTCAAACACAGACATAGCCATCTAAGGCAGACTTTACTTGGTCTCCATAAGACATTTCTTTATTCATGTTTATCTAAAGCACATAGTCACATCTCTTCCGGAGCTGAAACGTCAAAGAGAGCAGTGAGAGAGTGGGCCACGTCTACAGTAAATACAGTATGTCATTCGCTGGCACTGGCACACCTGTGTGAAAAGTGTTTACTCTGTAACCTGACACATGCAGTCAGAACAAGTGAAGAACTAGACATACAGGATCACTAACACACTGCCTTTCTTTTTTATTGTCTATGATCAAGGTTAGGAAGGGACATTCTGTACCCAGGATGTACTGTAGGAAAGGTTATGTTTTGGTCTGTTTTATTAATAACGTGTTTAAGATAGCAAACAGAACACAGCCACAGTAGAAGTGCCAGCCTGGCTGCAATAATGATAGTGTAAGGGTTTTCCTCCTCCTCTTCGTCTGAGGAGGAGAAGCGAGAAGGATCGGACGACCAATGCGCAGCATGGTAAGTGTCCATGGTTGTTTATTTAAAAACATAAACTGAACCCTATGAATACAAACACAATAAACGTGAACAAACCAAAACAGTACCGTGTGGCGACAGACACGGATACAAACACCCACAAACAAACAGTGAAACCCAGGCTACCTAAGTATGATTCTCAATCAGAGACAACTAACAACACCTGCCTCTGATTGAGAACCATACTAGGCCGAAACATAGAAATCCCAAAATCATAGAAAAACAAACATAGACTGCTCACCCCAACTCACGCCCTGACCATACTAAATAACGACAAAACAAAGGAAATAAAGGTCAGAACGTGACAGATAGGGGATTTATGCATTTGGAGATTATTATCTCAGTGTCAGAGGTCAGAGGTAACCTTCAGAGGTAACCTGCCTAAGAACATGGTGGTAGCTAGTGGTCCCACAGGGACAGTCAGGGCACATGGGAATAGTAGTGACCTCCAGCAAGCACAACCAGTAGAGCCAGTCTGCAGGCCTGGGAACGGGGGGGGAACAGCAGATGCCAGAGGAGGGGATGAGAAGTTCAGAATGATGTCTACAGTCTTTGAATAAAACAGCCAATGAGAAAACTGGTGGATGAAGGGGAAGAGAAGGGAGGGTTGAGGATCCCTCAGTTAATTCTCACACAGCAGGTGTGTCTCTATGAACTTCTATTCCTTTGTCCATGGTTCTGAAAACACTTCAAACACTATTTGAAATGTTGCTGAGGTCTTTAATACTTGAGTCTGGCTGTATGATAATCCCAGGTTCTGTCAGGTTATGTTGTCATCGCAGAGGCCTGAGTCGGCAGATCAGTCACGGGTCAAGAGCCAATCATTTCATCCTTAGTGGCGTGGAGCCAGAGCCATTGGCCAGGGCAGGCTAGCGAGAGGAGAGAGAGGCCAAATGTCCTCACAGGGAGACTGGAACACCACAACACCAAGCCAAGTGGAGAGAAAAGCCATAGGAAATGGTTTTGAGTTCAATCTGAATCTCAAGACCACCACCTTGGACAAACAGTGCCCTGAAAGAAGCCCAAGAACAAACAAGCAACTGTGTGAGTCACTAGTGGAATCACAAGACTAGTTTAGGAGCAAGAAAATACAGAGTGGGTGGGAGTGAAAATAAGAAAGGGAGAAGAAGGTGAAAGAGTGTTCTAGTTCATTAATAAATCCAGTTAATATTGTTATGTAGTAGTTTTAATACTGGTTTTGTCAATTGTTATGTGGTAGTTAATATTGCTTTTGTCAATTGTTATGTAGTAGTTTGTAATATTGCTTTTGTCAATTGTTATGTAGTAGTTTGTAATATTGCTTTTGTCAATTGTTATGTAGTAGTTTGTAATATTGCTTTTGTCAATTGTTATGTAGTAGTTTGTAATATTGGTTTTGTCAATTGTTATGTAGTAGTTTGTAATATTGGTTTTGTCACAGACGTTGTGCATAAACAGGAAAAAGTATGCCAGAGATAGCATAGCAGCAGTCACAATGTGTTGTGAGTTAAGTAAGCTCTGGTCTGCATCACTGATTGCTACACCCGGGGGGGATAGTGAGAAAGTGGAAGGAAAGTGAAAGCTGTCAGAAAGGAAAAGTTGTCACTATAGCCAAGTGACATCCACCTCTTCACTCTTATGCGGAGGGAATTTAGTTGTATGCTTGCCTCCCACACACACAACTAGGCCCCCCCGCAAAGAAAAACTCTCCACTCACACTAGTGACGTATGTGACATCACACATGGTCTACTTTCTATCATGCTCCTCTCAGAAGATGTGTTTTCTGACACTTGCTTTTCACGTTTCACTCTTACTCCTGCCTGCAGTAGGTCACTGCTGCCACTTGTTCTATTGATAAACAAGACCCTTTGTGATATTTCCCATTTCTTCTTTATTCCTAGAATCTGCTATCTTAACACATCATATAACGGATTGTTGGTTGTGTGTCTATGATAAGCATAGAAAGAGACCCGTCGTCCAATTATCTTTTGATTAGTACAAAGCCTACATTCCACTTGTATCAAGTATTTTCTAAGCTTTCTCTCTCTCTCTTTCTCCCTATTTCTTTCTTTCTCTCACTCTCACACCTTGAAGTTTCTGTCTGATCGTATTCTGAAAGCAGCGAGAGTGGTGTACAGTGCCTTGATAGAGCGTAACCCTGACCTGATCAGAGACAGAAAGCATCACCTGAAGAGCTACAGGTATGTATTGGGCCTCCTATATCAATGACTGCAATAACTATTGCTTTGTATAGTTCCCTTATAGAGGTCTCACTCTCTCCTTACAGACAATGTTGTTCGGGGAAAGATCTTGTTGATTGGCTGATGAAGCTAAACAAATGCCTCCAATCAAGGAGCCAGGCAGTTGGAATGTGGCAAGTCCTGGTGGATGAAGGAATCATTGTTCATGGTAAATGAATAACTGCAATTCTTTCTTTCATCAAAGTTCAAAATTCTTAATCAAGCCATAGCAGTTTTGGTCATTGTATGTTTTGTGATAGTTATATGCCTTTGTTTTTAACAAGTGCTCACTGTCATTAGAGTGGGTGATAGTATTATCATAATCTATTATCAAATATGATCAGTGAGAATCAACTCCTCTCTGTGAGTGTAACAAAACTCAATGTCTCCTATCATCACAATGTAGTGAAGCAAGAGTTAAACTTCCATGACAAAGACACTCAATTTTACCGCTTCCTGGATTCGGAGTTTGGACTGAGCCACTTGACTAATGAGAAGAATGCACTGAATCACACGGCCAATGAGAATCTCTACCTGAAACACACAACCCATGAGAAGGACCAATCAGACGAAGAGCTGCAGGAGGGTTTGTCGTTATTACTCCAGATGGGTCCAGATGCTCTTCTGACCATGATTTTACGTAAATGGTGAGTTACATTTTATTATAGTGTGTCTGAATCAAGTTTGTTTTACCCTTGAAGTCGAGGGGACAATGAACTTGTATTCTATCCTATCATATCCCATCTTATTCTAAATCATAGCCCGTGACAGTATTGTAACCTGCCCATATCCCTTCCAATCTGTAGCCCTAGCCAGCGAAGTGCTGAGGACCTGGAAGTGATCTATGAGGAGCTGCTTCATGTCAAGGCTGCTGCTCATCTCTCCACCTCCGTGAGTGACAGCATCCTGTTCTGTCCCTGGGCTGGCTGAGTCCTAAATGTCACACTTCCCTGTGTAGTGCACTACTTTTGAACAAGGCACATAGGGCTCTGGCCAAAAGTAGTAAACTCCATAGGGAATAGGGTTCTATTTAGGATGCATACAGCCTGAGTCTAGTCAGAAGATATTCAGAATGTTCTGTAGTAATAAGAAACTGCTACACCATGGGCCGTATTCAAAGTCACACTGCCCGAGATGGCATAGCAGTTCAGACGTCTTTTGTCCTCGTCTTGTCGTGTCCTGTATATATATATATTTACAACTTTTTTTCACATACATTTTATTTTTATTTTCCATCAACTCATCTTCAAAACACTCTCCTGCAACCCGCCTCACCAATTTATATTTATAAATAAGTATTATTTACCTCAAATCTGCAATCCTCCAAGAAGCTAGCCAGAAGCTAGCCAGAAACTCCAAGAAGCTAGCCAGAAACTAACCAGAAGCTAGCCAGGAGCTAGCTAGAAGCTAATCAGAAGCTAGTTCAGAAGCTAGTTAGCTTCTTTACTGGCAAATCGTTAGTATTCAGCTAACCACGGTTTGTGGTCATCAGCTATCCTTTAGCTCGAAAATCTATCGCCAGTTTTGTACGGCGCGGCTCGGAACGGAACATACCGGACCAATTTTTCTCTCCATGTCCTTGGATTTCAACTGCTCTCTGGATATTCATTCCCGGATCTCACAGCTAGCTAGCTGCTATCCGTGTGTCTATCTGCTCTCGTCGATTCCGGAGCAAACATCAATTACTCCGGAGTTAGCCAGCTCCGTCAATCACTCCTGGGCTGCAGTCACCTATCCGGACCCATTTTACTGCCTACGCGGAGCCCCACCGGGCCTTCACAACTGGACTGCCGACGTTATCTACCCGAAGGAGATCCGGCTGGCTCCTCCGTCGCGACGTTACCTGAACGCCCATCTGCGGCCTGCTAACCGTTAGCTGTCTTACCGGCTGCTCTCAGAATAGACAATCGGACAATTTATTTATTTTTACATTTACATTACATTTAAGTAATTTAGCAGACGCTCTTATCCAGAGCGACTTACAAATTGGTGCGTACACCTTAAGACATCCAGTGGAACAGCCACTTTACAATAGTGCATCTAAATCTTTAGGGGGGGGGGGGTGAGAAGGATTACTTACCCTATCCTAGCTATTCCTTGAAGAGGTGGGGTTTCAGGTGTCTCCGGAAGGTGGTGATTGACTCCGCTGTCCTGGCGTCGTGAGGGAGTTTGTTCCACCATTGGGGGGCCAGAGCAGCGAACAGTTTTGACTGGGCTGAGCGGGAACTGTACTTCCTCAGTGGTAGGGAGGCGAGCAGGCCAGAGGTGGATGAACGCAGTGCCCTTGTTTGGGTGTAGGGCCTGATCAGAGCCTGGAGGTACTGAGGTGCCGTTCCCCTCACAGCTCCGTAGGCAAGCACCATGGTCTTGTAGCGGATGCGAGCTTCAACTGGAAGCCAGTGGAGAGAGCGGAGGAGCGGGGTGACGTGAGAGAACTTGGGAAGGTTGAACACCAGACGGGCTGCGGCGTTCTGGATGAGTTGTAGGGGTTTAATGGCACAGGCAGGGAGTCCGCTCGGCTGCCCGGAGCCCTGTTTTTTATTATTATTATGTTTCTTCTTGGGCCTCTATAACTATATATATTGTTTTTATTTTATTTTTGTTGTTGTGTGATTTGGACTAATCCCCTCTACCACACGGAACCCCACTAATCTACTGACGGAACGCAAGAGGTGGCTAACAACAGACCTCCATCCTATGCTAGCTTGCTACCGATGTCCTGGCTAGCTGTCTAAATCGCCGTGACCCCCAAACCAACCACTCCACTCACTGAACTCTTTTGATCTCGACTAAGGATGCCTCTCCTTAATGTCAATATGTCTTGTCCATTGCTGTTCTGGTTAGTGTTTATTGGCTTATTTCACTGTAGAGCCTCTAGTCCTGCTCACTATACCTTATCCAATGTATTAGTTCCACCACCCACATGCAATGACATCTCCTGGTTTCAATGATGTTTCTAGAGACAATATCTCTCTCTTCATCACTCAATACCTAGGTTTTACCTCCACTGTATTCACATCCTACCATACCTTTGTCTGTACATTATACCTTGATGCTATTTTATCGCCCCCAGAAACCTCCTTTTACTCTCTGTTCCAGACGTTCTAGACGACCAATTCTTATTGCTTTTAGCCGTACCCTTATTCTTCTCCTCCTATGTTCCTCTGGCGATGTAGAGGTGAATCCAGGCCCTGCAGTGCCTAGCTCCACTCCTATTCCCCAGGCGCTCTCTTTTGATGACTTCTGTAACCGTAATAGCCTTGGTTTCATGCATGTTAACATTAGAAGCCTCCTCCCTAAGTTTGTTCTATTCACTGCTTTAGCACACTCTGCCAACCCGGATGTTCTAGCTGTGTCTGAATCCTGGCTTAGGAAGACCACCAAAAATTCTGAAATTTTAATTCCAAATTACAACATTTTCAGACAAGATAGAACTGCCAAAGGGGACGGTGTTGCAATCTACTGCAAAGATAGCCTGCAGAGTTCTGTCCTACTATCCAGGTCTGTACCCAAACAATTTTAACTTATACTTTTAAAAATCCACCTCTCTAAAAACAAGTCTCTCACCGTTGCCGCCTGCTATAGACCACCCTCTGCCCTCAGCTGTGCTCTGGACACCATATGTGAACTGATTGCCCCCCATCTATCTTCAGAGCTCGTGCTGCTAGGCGACCTAAACTGGAACATGCTTAACACCCCAGCCATCCTACAATCTAAACTTGATGCCCTCAATCTCACTCAAATTATCAATGAACCTACCAGGTACCCCCCCAAAGCCTTAAACACGGGCACCCTCATAGATATCATCCTAACCAACTTCCCCTCTAAATACACCTCTGCTGTCTTCAACCAAGATCTCAGTAATCACTGCCTCATTGCCTGCATCCGTAATGGGTCAGCGGTCAAACGACCTCCACTCATCACTGTAAAACGCTCCCTGAAACACTTCAGCGAGCAGGCCTTTCTAATCGACCTGGCCGGGGTATCCTGGAAGGATATTGATCTCATCCCGTCAGTAGAGGATGCCTGGATATTTTTTTAAATGCCTTTCTAACCATCTTAAATAAATGCCCCATTCAAGAGATTTAGAACCAGGAACAGATATAGCCCTTGGTTCTCCCCAGACCTGACTGCCCTTAACCAACACAAAAACATCCTATGGCGTTCTGCATTAGCATCGAACAGCCCCGTGATATGCAGCTGTTCAGGAAGCTAGAAACCATTATACACAGGCAGTTAGAAAAGCCAAGGCTAGCTTTTTCAAGCAGAAATTTGCTTCCAGCAACACTAACTCAAAAAGTTCTGGGACACTGTAAAGTCCATGGAGAATAAGAACACCTCCTCCCAGCTGCCCACTGCACTGAAGATAGGAAACACTGTCACCACTGATAAATCCACCATATTTGAGAATTTCAATAAGCATTTTTTCTACGGCTGGCCATGCTTTCCACCTGGCTACTCCTACCCCGGTCAACAGCACTGCACCCCCAACAGCAACTCGCCCAAGCCTTCCCCATTTCTCCTTCTCCCAAATCCATTCAGCTGATGTTCTGAAAGAGCTGAAAAATCTGGACCCCTACAAATCAGCCGGGCTAGACAATCTGGACCCTTTCTTTCTAAAATGATCTGCCGAAATTGTTGCCACCCCTATTACTAGCCTGTTCAACCTCTCTTTCGTGTCGTCTGAGATTCCCAAAGATTGGAAAGCAGCTGCGGTCATCCCCCTCTTCAAAGGGGGGGACACTCTTGACCCAAACTGCTACAGACCTATATCTATCCTACCATGCCTTTCTAAGGTCTTTGAAAGTCAAGTCAACAAACAGATTACCGACCATTTCGAATCTCACCATACCTTCTCGTGGGTGCAATCTGGTTTCAGAGCTGGTCATGGGTGCACCTCAGCCACGCTCAAGGTCCTAAACGATATCTTAACCGCCATCGATAAGAAACATTACTGTGCAGCCGTATTCATTGATCTGGCCAAGGCTTTCGACTCTGTCAACCACCACATCCTCATCGGCAGACTCGACAGCCTTGGTTTCTCAAATGATTGCCTCGCCTGGTTCACCAACTACTTCTCTGATAGAGTTCAGTGTGTCAAATCGGAGGGTCTGCTGTCCGGACCTCTGGCAGTCTCTATGGGGGTGCCACAGGGTTCAATTCTTGGACCGACTCTCTTCTCTGTATACATCAATGAGGTCGCTCTTGCTGCTGGTGAGTCCCTGATCCACCTCTACGCAGACGACACCATTCTGTATACTTCCGGCCCTTCTTTGGACACTGTGTTAACAACCCTCCAGGCAAGCTTCAATGCCATACAACTCTCCTTCTGTGGCCTCCAATTGCTCTTAAATACAAGTAAAACTAAATGCATGCTCTTCAACCGATCGCTACCTGCACCTACCCGCCTGTCCAACATCACTACTCTGGACGGCTCTGACTTAGAATACGTGGACAACTACAAATACTTAGGTGTCTGGTTAGACTGTAAACTCTCCTTCCAGACCCATATCAAACATCTCCAATTCAAAGTTAAATCTAGAATTGGCTTCCTATTTCGCAACAAAGCATCCTTCACTCATGCTGCCAAACATACCCTTGTAAAACTGACCATCCTACCAATCCTCGACTTTGGCGATGTCATTTACAAAATAGCCTCCAATACTCTACTCAACAAATTGGATGCAGTCTATCACAGTGCAATCCGTTTTGTCACCAAAGCCCTATATACTACCCACCATTGCGACCTGTACGCTCTCGTTGGCTGGCCCTCGCTTCATACTCGTCGCCAAACCCACTGGCTCCATGTCATCTACAAGACCCTGCTAGGTAAAGTCCCCCCTTATCTCAGCTCGCTGGTCACCATAGCATCTCCCACCTGTAGCACACGCTCCAGCAGGTATATCTCTCTAGTCACCCCCAAAACCAATTCTTTCTTTGGCCGCCTCTCCTTCCAGTTCTCTGCTACCAATGACTGGAACGAACTACAAAAATCTCTGAAACTGGAAACACTTATCTCCCTCACTAGCTTTAAGCACCAACTGTCAGAGCATATTACAGATTACTGCACCTGTACATAGCCCACCTATAATTTAGCCCAAACAACTACCTCTTTCCCAACTGTATTTAATTTATTTATTTATTTTGCTCCTTTGCACCCCATTATTTTTATTTCTACTTTGCACTTTCTGACATTGCAAAACTACCATTCCAGTGTTTTACTTGCTATATTGTATTTGCTTTGCCACCATGGCCTTTTTTGCCTTTACCTCCCTTCTCACCTCATTTGCTCACATTGTATATAGACTTGTTTATACTGTATTATTGACTGTATGTTTGTTTTACTACATGTGTAACTCTGTGTCGTTGTATCTGTCGAACTGCTTTGCTTTATCTTGGCCAGGTCGCAATTGTAAATGAGAACTTGTTCTCAACTTGCCTACCTGGTTAAATAAAGGTGAAATAAAAAAATAAAAAATAAAAAAAAGGAGTACTGATACAGCTTCAGTTTTGCCTCATAGATCATAATGAATAAGATTATTTGGACGGGGGGTCTGATTCTAGGTCACTACTCCTATCCTTAGACACTTTGTGAAATAAATATGGATCCAGTTCTTAGAAAGTGGATTGTGCCTCCTGTGGACTAGAAAGCCTGCACATGATGACGGTTTCCCGGATCCAGATTAAGTCTACTCCTGGGATGCAAAAGCAATCCTCAATAGAGTAGAGGAGGAGGAAGTGACCCTACTGTATGTCGCATAGATCTTTACACTGCCCCTCCCTCTGACCTCTCCCTGTTCAACCCTGTCTTGTTCCATTTCCTTTTTCCTCTTGTAGGTGCGTAAGGAGTTGGCAGCAGTGTTGGTGTTTGAGTCCCATGCCAAAGCAGGCACAGTATGTGAGTGTGATAGTCTGTAATAGTCGTCTGTGATGTTTGTTTGAACTGTGGTGGGCCCACATAACTACCACAGTGCTATAGATGCTCTGTCTCTGTTTCCATCCTCCCCCTCACTGCAGTATACATCTAACCTGTCCTTTAGGTAGAACTAATTATTCCTGCCACTGATGTAAAACCTACTGAAACCCACTGGAATATTTCAACATCTTTATCTTGGACAATCAGTCCATTATATTGTCAGAGAAAGCTGAGTATCGGCAGAGCTGACTGAAACGCCAACCTAAATGCCATGTCTACCTTTGTGAACATGGACAAGAAGATACAGACTACCAGTATTTTGCCTCCCAGCCATTTGTTTTTATTGGACTTAGTCAGTGGTGTAAAGTACATAAGTAAAAATACTTTAGAGTACTACTTAAGTCGTTTTTTGAGGTATTTGTACTGTACTTTACTGTTTATAGTTTTGTCAGCTTTTACTTTTTCTTCACTACATTCCGAAAGAAAGTAATGTCAGTAATTTACTCCATACATTTTCCCTGATACCCAAAATTAGTCGTTACATTTTGACAAGAAAATGGTCCAATTCACGCACATATCAAGAGAACATCCCTGGTCATCTCTACTGCCTCTGATCTGGCAGACTCACTAAATACACATGCTTTGTTTGTAAATGATGTCTGAGTGTTGGAATGTGACCCTGGCTGTCTGTAAATTAAATAAAAAACAAGAAAATTGTGCCATCTGGTTTGCTTAATATAAGGACGTTGAAATGATTGATACTTTTACTTTTACTTTTGATACTTAAGGACATTTTGGTGAGTCCATTTACTTTTGATACTTAAGTATATTTAAAACCAAATACTTTTAGAGTTTTAAGTACTATTTTACTGGGTGACTTTCACTTGAGTAATTTTCTATTAAGGTTTCATTACTTTTACTCAAGTATGACAATTGAGTACCTTTTCCACCACTGGAATTAGTGCCCTTTGGCACATCATTACCTGTGAAGGTGTTTGACTTAGTGTGGTGTGATTAACCCTGTTTATGTGTCTCTGTGTTTCTCAGTGTTCAGTCAGGGAGACAAAGGTACTTCCTGGTACATCATCTGGAAGGGCTCAGTCAATGTCATCACACATGGAAAGGTAAGGCCATTACCCCAAGTCTGTTTACAATTCTTTAGTATACACACTTTTGATAAATATTTGGAGACTAAATTTGAATTGTATTCACACTGTACTTACAGTTACATAGTTATACCTTGTGTGTGTACGTGCATGTATGTGATGCAGGGCCTGGTAACGACGTTACATGAGGGAGAAGACTTTGGGCAGCTGGCCCTGGTGAACGATGCTCCCAGAGCAGCCACCATCATCCTGAGAGAGGACAACTGCCACTTCCTACGAGTCGACAAACAGGACTTCATACGCATCCTCAAGGTGGGTTTGGTCACAACCTGATGTTGTGTACATATGGTATTCATACTGATGTGGACTGTCCTGCGTGCATTTATACAGTATGTGTGTAAGTACGTACAAGTCCGTATGACTGTGTTTCAGGATGTGGAGGCTAACACTGTGCGTCTGGAGGAACATGGGAAAGCTGTGCTGGTGCTGGAGAAGGCTGAGTCGACCAATCAGGGAGGGACAGGAAACATCAGCAAGTAAGGCACGCACACCTCTCATACAGCATACTGTATTAAACAGTTAAACAAGCACTTTTAGATTCATCATTCAACCTTAATGAACACACTCATCCAAGGCGTTATTAATCCAATGTCATGTAAACACATTTCTTTGCTGTAGAGTGTAACACGTTTCATTACCATTTTTGTGGACAGTGTTGTTAACTGTGACAATTACCTGCTCACCTATTGTTGATTCAACACATAAATGGATTTCAACCCTGTTCAGTTGAATGGATTGCACTTTATCTCACCTCAAGTGTTTTAACAAACGTTGGGTTTAATGAATGTGATGCTGGTGATGCTGACTGACTGCCTCTTTAGTAAAGTGTCTGCCTGTTGCTCTCTACACACCTACACACATACCTATACTCTCTTCCTCTTCCTGACTTCCCTTTCTATCTCTCTTGCTCTCTCTCCCTCTGTCTCCCTCTCCCACAAACACACAGGTATACGGTGATGTCTGGAACACCAGAGAAAATCCTAGAACACCTGCTTGAGACAGTGAAGTTGGATACTAATGGCAATGATGCTATAGGTATGATGCTATAGGTATGATACTGTAGGTATTATGCTATAGGTAGGATGCTATATGGCTTGCCTTAGTCCAAACATCTCTCTACTATAGTGGCTGGGCCCCTCTATGTCAGTAGACCACTGACATACTCCCACTGTTTTATGTTCAAAGAACAGGAGTACCTCTTTTAAGACACACTGTAGTGAACAATCTGGTGACCAGGATGAACATACAGTAGCTTCACCTCTGAATCATCAGCCAAACTTTAAAGATAGTTTTATGGGAACTGTTTGTTTGGGTCATTCACATGAAACAGCCAACAACGACAGAAAAAAACAGGCAGAATCAGGTCAGTCACATTCCTGGCTATATATTATATCTCCGCTAAAAGCCAACATCAGATGACTCAAATTGTTCCTGTGTTTTTCAGGTAGGAACCACGGGGACTGCGGGAGGGACACATAATGCCATTAGGCCTTGTTAGTGTGTTATGTGTTGTTCTGTCTGTGTGCCTACAGATCCCTGCGTGAGTGACTTCCTACTGACCCACAGGGTCTTCATGCCCTCCAGCCAGCTCTGCCCGGCCCTACAACAGCAATATCCTTTATGATGATGTAGGTGTGATAATGATGTCAATGCCATAAATTGTTGTGTTTATTTTTATTTTCTATGCCTCAATTCAATCAGATCAAGTGTTAACCGGCATTGGCAGACATCCTTATAGCAGATGTTTTGGCAGTGTATTTTAAATGTTTTTTTTTAACCTTTATTTAACTAGGCAAGTCAGTTAAGAACAAATTCTTATTTACAATGCCAGCCTAGGAACAGTGGGTTAACTGCCTTGTTCAGGGGCAGAATGACAGATTTTTAATTTGTCAGCTCGTGGATTCGATTTAGCAACCTTTCGGTTACTGGCCCAACCCTCTAACCACTAGGCTACCTGCTGCCCCTATGGGCTGAGCTTGTGTGTCACAAACCATCCCTTTCCTTATTATACCTACCGCGTTAGAAGCTCAAACGGTAGCAGAAAGTGTAGGCATGTCTTCATGTTAATTTGGATGGGGGGGATTTATAGATTCTCAGTCTAATCGAGGTGTAGAACATAGAATATCACACATTCAAGTGCTTGAACTTGTAACACAGATGCATGAACTTCTAACCTGGCTGCATGGGATTTGTCAGATTATAAAAAATGTGTGGTTTTGTTGCATCCAATAGTAGCGTCCGTGATAAGATAAAGGAGCCACTTGTGGATTTGACGCTTTTGACAGCTCTAATGCAGTTCCACCTCCGAAATCTACTAGAATCTAGCATTTACATTATGTCTCGATAAAGAGACAACCATTTGTCCTTATAAAGGGAAAGCCAGCCATGTCGTGGAAACCGACGGAAACCGACGCCTCCCTCCTGGACGAGCTAAACACCTTATTCGAGGAAAACACAGAGCCGCCAACGTGGGCCAGCGCCGTTCATGAGGACTGTGAGCTCTCAATTTGCATACCGCCCCAACAGATCCATGGATGACGCAATCACCATCGCAGTGCACACTGCACTATCCCATCTGGACATGAGGAATACCTATGTGAGAATGCTTTTCATTGACTACAGCTCAGCCTTCAACACCATGGTGCCCTTCAAGCTCATCACTTTGCTTGGAGCCATTGGTCTGAACCCCGACCTGTGCAACTTGGTCCTGGACTTCCTGACAGGCCAACCCCAGGTAGTAACACCTCCGCCACGCTGTTCCTCAACACTGGGGCCCCACAAGGGTGCGTGCTCAGCCCCCTCCTGTACTCCCTGTTCAGCCATGACTGCGTAGCCACGTACGTCTCCAACTCAATCATCAAGTTTGCTGACGATACAACAGTGGTAGGCCTGATTAACAACAATGACAAGACAGCCATGGCGGAGTGGTGCCAGGAAAATAACCTCTCCTTCAACGTCAACAAAATAAAGGCTCTGATTGTGGACTTCAGGAGACAGCAGAGAGAGCACACCCCCATGCACATGAACTGGGCTGCAGTGGAGAGGGTGAAGGCATGGAAAGGGTGAAAGGTTTCACGTTCCTCGGCATGCAAATCACTGACAACCTGAAATGGTCCATCCACACAGGTGAAGAAGGTGCAACAGAAATTTGTCTTGGCCCCCTGATCCACGGCCTGTCCACTCCACTACCATCAAGAAGGCGGAGACAGTACAGGTGCATCAAAGCTGGGACCCGAGTGACTGAAAAACAGCTTCTATCTCCAGCTCCTATCGGACTGTTAAATAGTCACCACTAACCGGCCTCCGCCCAGTGCCCTGCCCTGAACTTAGTCACTGTTATTAGCCAGCGACCACTCGGTACTCTATTCTGCACCTTAGAGACTGCTGTCCTATGTACATAGTCATTGAACACTGGCCATACAGTGCATTCGGGATAGTATTCAGACCCCTTGAATTTTCCATGTTACAGCCTCGTTTTAAAATGTATTCAATTGTTTGTTTTTTCTCTTCAATCTATACACAATACCTCATAATAAGAAATGGAAATATCACATTTATAGAAGTATTCAGAGCCTTTACTCAGTACTTTGTTTTTAGCACCTTTGGCAGTGATTACAGCCTTGATTCTTCTTGGGTATGATGCTACAAGCTTAGCACACCTGTATTTGGGGAGTTTCTCCTCTTCTTCTCTGCAGATCCTCTTAAGCTTTGTCAGGTTGGATCTGGAGCATTGCTGCACAGCTATTTTCATGGCTCTCCAGAGATGTTCGTTCGGGTTTAAGTCCAGGTTCTGGCTGGGCTACTCAAGGACATTCAGAGACTTGTCCCGAAGCCACTCCTGCGTTGTCTTGGCTGTGAGCTTAGGGTCATTGTGCCGTTTGAAGGTGAACCTTCGCCCCAGTCTGAGGTACTGAGCACTTTGGGGCAGGTTTTCATTAAGGGTTTCTCTGTACTTTGCTCCGTTCATCTTTCCCTCGATCCTGACTAGTCTCCCAGTTCCTGCTGCTGAAAAACATCCCACAGCATGATGCTGCCACCACTATGCTTCACCGTAGGGATGGTGCCGGGTTTCCTCCAGACGTTGTGACGCTTGGCATTCAGGCCAAAGAGTTTAATTTTGGATTCATCAGACTAGAGAATCTTGTTTCTCATGGTCTGAGAGTCCTTTTGGCAAACTCCAAGCGGGCTGTCATGTGCCTTTTTACTGAGGTGTGGCTTCTGTCTGGCCACTCTACCATAAAGGCTTGATTGGTGGAGTGCTGCAGAGATGGTTGTAGTTCTAGAATGTTTTCCCATCTCCACAGAGGAACTCTAGAGCTCTGTCAGAGTGATCATCGTGTTCTTGGTCACCTCCCTGACCAAAGCCCTTCTCGCCCGATTGCTCAGTATGGCCGGGCAGCCAACTCTAGGAAGAGTCTTGGTGGTTCCAAACTTCTTCCATTTATGAATGATGGAGGCCACTGTGTTCATGGGGACTTTCAGTGCTGCAGAAATGTTTTTAATCCGGTCTCTGAGCTCTACGGACAATTCCTTCTACCTCATGGCTTGGTTTTTGCCCTGACATGTACTGTCAACTGTGGGACCTTATATAGACAGGTGTGTGTCTTTCCAAATCATGTCCAATCAATTGAATTTACCACAGTCTCCAATCTGTAAGGACCGACGCTAAATATGAGAAGCAGGTACTGGGAGTTGACATTTAATATGGAACAGACAGGCAACAAACCAGGAAAAGTATCAGCAAACGGGTAATCAGGGACATATGACAAATAATGCTGCAGCGGGGAATAGAGCGGGGAACTAGACAGATATAAGTGTGGTAATGACAGAGGTGATTGAGTCCAGGTGTGTCCAATAATCGCTGATGTGCGTGACGGGGAAAGGCAGGTGTGTGTACAGATGGTGGCAGGATAGCGTAATGCTGGGGAGCCTGACGCCTTCACCCACCAGGGAGGGAGAGCGGGAGCAGGCGTGACAGTACCCCTCCCTCTAGGGGCGCCACCCGGTGTCCCGCCTGGGCAAGCCTGACGGGCTGGACGAGGCAGGGGCCCTGGGCAAGCAGGCTGGGCGTAAATTCCCAATGAACCGGCAGAGGCATAGCAGCCTGACGATCCGGCTGTGGCGTGAACGCTTGTCGATCCCGCTGCGGCGTGGAAGCCCGATGATCCGGCTGAGGCGTAGCAGCCTGATGAGCAGTCTGGGCGTAAAAACCAGACAATCTGGCTGATGCCCGACGTGGGATGGGCGCCTTCTGAGCCAACCGGGGCAAGAACCTCTCGAGCCAACTAGGGCATGACAGCTCGACAAGCTAGCTTAGGCACCCCCGGTTCCATCGTGTCGGCCGCCGGAACCGACGTCACCACCAACCGGAACGCCAGCACTCCCTGATACTTCGTTAGATGGCTGCAGCATTCTGTAAGGACCGACGCTGGAGATGAGAAGCAGGTACGGGGAGTTGATATTAAATACCAAACAGACAGGCAACAAACCAGGAACAGCGTCAGCACACGGGTAAACAAGCACATATGACAATTAATGCTGCACAGTGAATAAAGTGTGGAACCAGCAGATATAGGGGAGGTAATGACAGAGGTGATTGAGTCCAGGTGAGTCCATTAATCGCTGATGTGCGTGGCGGGGAAAGGCAGGTGTGCTTACTGAAGGTGGCGGGAGTGTGTAATGCTGGGGAACCTGGCGCCTTCGCGTGCCAGGGAGGGAGAGCGGGAGCAGGCGTGACACAATCAAACATTTCAAGGATTAACAATGGAAACAGGATGCACCTGAGCTCAATTTCCAGTCTCATAGCAAAGGGTCTGAATACTTATGTAAATTTTATTTTTTTATTTCACCTTTATTTAACCAGGTAGGCTAGTTGAGAACAAGTTCTCATTTGCAACTGCGACCTGGCCAAGATAAAGCATAGCAGTGTGAACAGACAACACAGAGTTACACATGGAGTAAACAATTAACAAGTCAATAGAAAAAAGACAGTAGAAAAAAAAGAGAGTCTATATACATTGTGTGCAAAAGGCATGAGGAGGTAGGCGAATAATTACAATTTTGCAGATTAACACTGGAGTGATAAATGATCAGGTGGTCATGTACAGGTAGAGATACTGGTGTGCAAAAGAGCAGAAAAGTAAATAAATATAAACAGTATGGGAATGAGGTAGGTAAAATTGGGTGGGCTATTTACCGATAGACTATGTACAGCTGCAGCGATCAGTTCGCTGCTCAGATAGCAGATGTTTAAAGTTGGTGAGGGAGATAAAAGTATCTAACTTAAGCGATCTTTGCAATTCGTTCCAGTCACAGGCAGCAGAGAACTGGAACAAAAGGCGGCCAAATGAGGTGTTGGCTTTAGGGATGATCAGTGAGAAATAAGGTATTTCTGTTTTTATTTATAATACATTTGCAAACATAAAAAAAAATATTATATTTAAACATTTTAAAAATTAAAAAGATTTTAGAATAAGGCTGTAAAGTATCAAAATGTGGAACTAAGTCAAGGGGTCTGAATACTTTCAGGGGGGTTGTGTGTATTGTTTTGTATTCTTAGGTATACTGCACTGTTGGAGCTACAAACATAAGCATTTTGCTGCACCTACGATAACATCTGCATAAAATATATGTACGGGACCAATACATTCTGATTTAAGTGGATCACATACCCACCATTTTTGGGAGTATTTTTAATTGGTCTACCAAAAACAAATGAAACATTTTAAATGTTATTAAATGAAATTAAACAAATTAACATAATTTAACCAAAGCATCCAGCTCCTCAAACTGAAGAGACAGACTAGTGTCTCTTCAGTCGACAGGAGCTCAGACAGCGATCTAGGTCTAGAATAGCTGTGTTAAGTTGTTGTTCAGATGGGTAGGTTCCCTTCCTTAACCTTGACTGCACTTACCATGCTGAGCCGTCTGAGGGCTCAGAGCTGGAGAAGGCAGCCTACGCCCTCAACACCAAGCAAAAGATAGTGAAGCTGATTGGCCAGTGGGTGGCGCTGTTTAGCCAGATGCTCAAAGACGACCCCATCGCTGTTGACTTCCTGGAGGTGAGTGAGTTTGGTATGAACATACACAGATATTATGTGTATGTACAGATATATACAGATGTAGGATCTTAATTTGACACAGTTTGCTACAGCAACAGAAAATGTGAATTATTATGTGGATATTAATTATTGAAAAAAATGTTTGTTAGGGCAAATCAAGACCGACATTTTAAAGTGGAAATTAGAAGTCTTTGTAAACCTTGAATACATTACAAGTTTACATTTCCTGCTGTGCAGAAGAATTCTCAGCAACGAATGAGTGATCAAATTAAGATCCTACATCTGTAGATTATCTACACAGGATAAAAAATAGCAGTCTTATATTAATGTTATTTATCCAAATATAAGGCTCTGAAAAGTAGATAATATAGAACATATTGTATGTATGGCAGACGCTGAGGAAAGAGGTGTCAGGTGACTCCCGTCTGTCCAGTATGCTGAGAGAGCAGCTCAGAGACAGGAGGAGAACCAGAGTGTGAGTAGGAACACATCACCCAGTCAGTCTGTCATATAGAATAACCGACCAGGTGAATGAATGAGGTCAAGATACCTGTTATGTCTATTTCTATGTACTGTACTCACATTTTGAGAGGCTCACATACCCAACATTTATGGCAGTGTATTTTTTCATCTGTCTTCCAAAACAAATTAACAAGGCATCTAGCTCCCCCTGCTGAAGAGACAGACGACAGAAGCTCAGTCGACAGAAGCTGAAGCAGCCACGTTGTTAACATTATGAAGTATTGTAACCAGGATGATTGGAGTATTTCTAGCATGTAGATTCTAATGCAAATAATTTAGCGTTTTTGTATTTTTCAATATCTTTCCAGGCTAGAAAATGGTTTTGGGTCACTGGCAAGGGTAAGTGACTTTATAATAATAATTCTAATAATAATATTATGCTTATAATGAATCATCTTGGTTAACCCAGAACAAAAATCTTGCGTAATTTTGTCAGATTCTCAAGTTATGTTTTAGTAGTCTGTCCACGAGAGTACATGCTCAATAAAGATCACTTGTGCACGCACACATACACTATATATACAAAGGTATGTGGACTCCCCTTCAAATGAGTGGATTTGGCTATTTTAGCCACACCCATTGCTGGCAGGTGTTTAAAATCGAGCACACCGCCATGCAATCTCCATAGACAAACATTGCCAGTAGAATGGCCTTACTGAAGAGCTCAGTGACTTTCAATGTGGCACCATCATAGGATGCCACCTTTCCAAAAAGTACATTTGTCAAATTTCTGCCCTGCTAGAGCTGCCCAGGTCAACTGTACATGCTGTTATTGTGAAGTGGAAACTTCTAGGAGCAAAAATGGCTCAGCTGCGAAGTGGTAGGCCACACAAGCTCAAAGAACGGGACAGCTGAGTGCAGAAGCATGTAGCGCGTAAAAATCGCCTGTCCTCGGTTACAACACTTCCAAACTGCCTCTGGAAGCAACGTCAGCACAAGAACTGCACAAGGAGCTTCATGAAATTGGTTTCCATGGCCAAGCAGCCTCACACAAACCTAAAATCACCATGCGTAATGCCAAGCGTCAGCTGGAGTGGTGTAAGCTCACCACCATTGGACTCTGGAACAGTGGAAACGTTGGACAGACAAATCTGGGTTTGGTGGATGCCAGGAGAACGCTACCTGCCCCAATGCATTGTGCCAACTGTAACATTTGGTGGAGGAGGAATAATGGTCTGGGGTTGTTTTTCATGGTTTGGGCTAGGCCCCTTAGTTCCAGTGAAGGGAAATCTTAATGCTACAGCAGCATACAATGACATTCTGGACGATTCTGTGCAAGCTTTTGTGGCAAAAGTTTGGGGAAGGCCCTTTCCTGTTTCAGCATGACAATGCTCTCGTGCACGAAGCGATGTCCATACAGAAATGGTTTGTCGAGATTGGTGTGTAAGAACTTGACTGGCCTGCACAGAGCACTGACTTCAACC
Source organism: Oncorhynchus keta (assembly GCF_023373465.1). Classification (NCBI taxonomy): domain Eukaryota; kingdom Metazoa; phylum Chordata; class Actinopteri; order Salmoniformes; family Salmonidae; genus Oncorhynchus; species Oncorhynchus keta. The sequence continues at coordinate 20,261,043 of NC_068448.1, forward strand.
CGATCAAACACTTTTGGGATGAATTGGAACACCGACTGCTAGCCAGGCCTGATTGCCCAACATCAGTGTCGACCTCACTAATGCTGTTGTGGTTGAATGGAAGCAAGTCCCCGCTGCAATGTTCCAACATCTAGTGGAAAGTCTTCCCAGAAGACTGGAGGCTGTTATAGCAGCAATGTTCCAACATCTAGTGGAAAGTATTCCCAGAAGAGTGGAGGCTGTTATAGCAGCAATGTTCCAACATCTAGTGGAAAGTCTTCCCAGAAGACTGGAGGCTGTTATAGCAGCAATGTTCCAACATCTAGTGGAAAGTCTTCCCAGAAGAGTGGAGGCTGTTATAGCAGCAATGTTCCAACATCTAGTGGAAAGTCTTCCCAGAAGACTGGAGGCTGTTATAGCAGCAATGTTCCAACATCTAGTGGAAAGTCTTCCCAGAAGAATGGAGGCTGTTATAGCAGCAATGTTCCAACATCTGGTGGAAAGTCTTCCCAGAAGACTGGAGGCTGTTATAGCAGCAATGTTCCAACATCTAGTGGAAAGTCTTCCCAGAAGAGTGGAGGCTGTTATAGCAGCAATGTTCCAACATCTAGTGGAAAGTCTTCCCAGAAGAGTGGAGGCTGTTATTAGAGCAATGTTCCAACATCTAGTGGAAAGTCTTCCCAGAAGAGTGGAGGCTGTTATAGCAGCAATGTTCCAACATCTAGTGGAAAGTCTTCCCAGAAGACTGGAGGCTGTTATAGCAGCAATGTTCCAACATCTAGTGGAAAGTCTTCCCAGAAGACTGGAGGCTGTTATAGCAGCAATGTTCCAACATCTTGTGGAAAGTCTTCCCAGAAGAGTGGAGGCTGTGATTAGAGCAATGTTCCAACATCTAGTGGAAAGTCTTCCCAGTAGAGTGGAGGCTGTTATTAGAGCAATGTTCCAACATCTAGTGGAAAGTCTTCCCAGAAGACTGGAGGCTGTTATAGCAGCAATGTTCCAACATCTAGTGGAAAGTCTTCCCAGTAGAGTGGAGGCTGTTATTAGAGCAAAGGGGGGACCAACTTCATATTAATTCCCATGATTTTGGAATGAGATGTTCGACGAGCAGGTGTCCACATACTTCTGGTTATGTAGTGTACTTCTGCTCCTCTGGTTATTACCACATTACATGCCCCCTTTACTTAGGCAGATTGTGAGATAACAGAAATTCTGGAAAAGTAGACAGCACATAATGCCTCCCTGAGCTAAAAGATATAAAAGCATGACAAACATAGAGAAATTAAAAGCCACAGTTGTGGCTGACGTACTCTGTGTGTTATTTGTCACCATCAGTTTGACTGGTTCTCCAGTTGTGAGGAGCCAGTAGGGAAGTGCCTGCCAATCAGATCACAGGACAAAGGTCAGTGAGACTACTACGAGTTATGTCAACCATAGCATGATAATAACTATGTCTTGAATAGTATGGTAATGTCCTGAACTATGCCTTTTCCCAAAATGACACAAAAGGCTAAATGTTTTACTGTTTATTGCTATTGGTTAACCATTCACAACCCACTGTAACCATGAAAGGCACTTACAGATTGTTTCAATGCCTTGTTTTAATGCAAAATGTCTTCTCCCATGTCTCTGTGTTTCCTAGTATTGTATGAGATATTTCGGCCAGACCATACGTCAGTCATGCTGATGCTGCCGGTGAACACCTCTGTTCAGGAAGTGATGTCATCGCTGGTAAACCCAGGAGGAGACCACGTCCTGGTCAAAATGAATTCCAAGGGAGGTGGGTGGCTCTTCATGTCATCTGGAAGCAATTTGAATACCTTTTCTAAGATACAACTGTACAGGATATGCAATAAAGGCATTGCATGGTCAATCCATCGTCTGTATTGGCCGTGCAGCATTTATGGTGATACGGCCTCTGCAGAAGTCAGGGCATTCATACTTCTTGCTCTTCGCGGAGCATTGCAGAACTGATGTGACGAATGTTGTGTTTATACAGAACCTTCCGCCCTCACCTACTGTCACCCAATCATGTCAATGTGGAGCTATACGTTGCCCTCTACATTGTTACAAAATTCGAGAGGCGCATAGCGATGCGGTACAGAGCTTGATTGGGCCTCCGGAGGCTTCGCTATTGTGTCACACCCTCCATAGGAAGCCCACATTTTCAGATCGAACATAAATTAGATTTTAGTTCCCTATCAGTTAATACACTTGATACAACACTATTCATAACGTTACGATTTTATATACACTACCGTTCAAAAGTTTGGGGTCACTTAGAAATGTCCTTGTTTTTGAAAGAAAAGCACATTTTATGTCCATTAAAATAACATCAAAGTGATCAGAAATACAGTGTAGACATTGTTAATGTTGTAAATGACTATTGTAGCTGGAAACAGCAGATATTTTATGGAGGTATGTTTTATTGAAATAATGTGTAGTGCTCAGTGAGTGTTGATACGTTGGGGAATGTCTGTGTGCTGTATTAATTGGTTTGTGTTTGCTGTATCATAGACAGGACTCAGCTGAAGCTGGATACCACAGCAGTCTACACCTCCCTGGGGCTGAATGAGAGACTGTTCCTCTGCTCTGCCAGCCAGGTGGAACAACTGGTGAGTCATAACCTCCCCTCATCACCTACTTATCCATTTCTGTCTGCTGTAAAAAATAAAATAAAAAAAATAAAATACCATTATTTAACTAGGCAAGTCAGTTAAGAACAAATTATTAATTTCAATGACAGCCTAGGACAGTGGGTTTAACTGCCTTGTTCAGGGGCAGAACTACATATGTTTACCATGTCAGCTCGGGGATTCAATCTTGCAACCTTTCGGTCACTTGTCCAACACTCTAACCACTAGGCTACCTGCCACCCAGTCAGAGATCAGTAGCTCACCACTGCTTATCAATATAAGATAACGTAGCCAATACTATACAACGGTGTAACTCCAAGGTGAAATGGTTTGACTATAGTCTAGATCAGTGGTTCCCAAACCTTTTATAGTCCCGTACCCCTTCAAACATTCAACCTCCAGCTGCGTACCCCCTCTAGCACCGCGGTCAGTACACTCTCAAATGTTTTTTTTGCCATGATTGTAAGCCTGCCACACACACACTATACAATACATTTATTAAAACTTAAGAGTGTGTTGTCACAACCCGGCTCATGGGAAGTGACAAAGAACTCTAATAGGACCAGGGCACAAATAATAATTTTACTCTTTATTTAGCCATCTTACATATTTGTTCATTGAAAATTGTGAATAACTAATGGAGAGACTCTCAGTCTTAAATCATTTTATACACTTAGTCTGTGCCTGTATTTAGTTTTCATGCTAGTGAGGGCCAAGAATCCACTCACATAGGTACAAGGTTGCAAAGGGCATCAGTGTTTTAACAGCGCGATTTGCCAAGGCAGGATACTCTGAGCGCAGCCCAATCCAGAAATCTGGCAATGGCTTCTGATTAAATTAAATTTTCACTGATTCGCTTGTTGCAATTTCGATGAGTCTCTCTTGTTCAGATATCGGTAAGTGGACTGGAGGCAGGGCATGAAAGGAATAACGAATCCAGTTGTTTGTGTCATCCATTTCGGGAAAGTACCTGCGTAATTGCGCAACCAACTCACTCAGGTGCTTCACTATATCACATTTGACATTGTCCGTAAACTTGAGTTCATTTGCACACAAAAAAATCATACAATGATGGAAAGACCTGTGTGTTGTCCATGTTAATGCAGACAGAGAAGAGCTCCAACTTCTTAGCCTCAATTTTGTCCCGCACATTGAATATAGTTGCGGAGAGTCCCTGTAATCCTCGATTTAGATTATTCAGGCGAGGAAAAAACATCACCCAGATAGGCCAGTCGTGTGAGAAACTCATCATCATGCAAGCAGTCAGAGAAGTGAAAATTATGTAAAGAAAACTTTAAACTCGTCTCTCAATTAAGTGTCAATACTTTGCCCCTTGATAACCAGCGCACTTCTGTATGTTGTAAAAGTGTTACATGGTCACTGCCCATATCATTGCATAGTGTAGAAAATACACGAGAGTTCAGGGGATTTGCTTTAACAAAGTTAACCTTTTACACTGTAGTCTCAACGTCAACAGTGAAGAGGCGACACCGGGATGCTGGCCTTCTAGGCAGAGTTCCTCTGTCCAGTGACTGTGTTCTTTCTCCATATTTTCTTTTTATTGGCCAGTCTGAGATATGGCTTTTTCTTTGCAACTCTGCCCAGGTGGTTAGCATCCCAGAGTCGCCTCTTTACTGTTGACGTTGAGACTGATGTTTTGCGGGTACTGTTTAATGAAGCTGCCAGTTGAGGACTTATGAGCCGTCTGTTTCTCAAACTAGACACTCTAATGTACTTGTCCTCAGTTGTGCCTTGGGACCTCCCAGTCTTTCCATTTTGGTTAGAGCTAGTTTGTGCTGTTCTGTGAAGGGAGTAGTACACAGCATTGTACGAGATCTTCAGTTTCTTGGCAATTTCTCGCATGGAATAGCCTTAATTTCTCAGAACAAGAATAGACTGAAGAGTTTCAGAAGAAAGGTCTTTACTTCTGGCCATTGTGAGCCTGTAATCGAACCCACAAATGCTGATGCTCCAGATACTCAACTAGTCTAAAGAAGGCCCGTTTTATTGCTTCTTTAATCAGAACAACAGTTTTCAGCTGTGCTAACATAAATGCAAAAGGGTTTTCTAATGATCAATTAGCCTTTTAAAATTATAAACTTGGATTAGCTAACACAACATGCCATTGGAACACAGGAGTGATGGTTGCTGATAATGGGCATCTGTACGCCTATGTAGATATTCCATTAAAAATCTGCCGTTTCCAGCTACAATAGTAATTTACAGCATTAACAATGTCTACACTGTATTTCTGATCAATTTGATGTTATTTTAATGGACAAAAAGTGTGCTTTTCTTTCAAGAACAAGTGACCCCAAACTTTTGAACGGTAGTGTATACTAACACATCTTGACCACGAAAGTCCATTTGATGTCACAAATCCATTACTTAAAAAAAATATCCTCTCCTGTTGTCCTGTTTTCCAGTGGTAAGGCTCTTCGGCTGCATCAAATCCACAACTGTTACACGGAACCTAAACCGGCTGCGCGCGTGCGCCATCGTGCGCTATTGTGCGCTGTCGTGCATACATTTATTTTGTCCCCCTACACCAAACGCGATCACGACACGTAGGTTAAAATATCAAAACAAACTCTGAACCAATGACATTAATTTGGGGACAGGTCGAAAAGCATTAAACATGTATGGCAATTTAGCTTGCACTTGCTAGCTAATTTGTCCTATTTAGCTAGCTTGCTGTTGCTAGTTGTCCTCGGATATAAACATTGAGTTGTTATTTTACCTGAAATGCACAAGGACCTCTACTCCAACAATTAATCCACACATAAAACGGCCAACCGAATCGTTTCTAGTCATCTCTCCTCCTTCCAGGCTTTTTCAGCTTTGAACTTATATGGTGATCGCATCTAAACTTTCATAGTATTACCACGACAACCGGCAACAAAGTTAATCTTTCAATCACCCACGTGGGTATAACCAATGAGGAGATGGCACGTGGGTATCCAGCTTCTATAAACCAATGAGGAGATGGGAGAGGCAGGACTTTCATTGCGATCTGCGTCAGAAATAGGAATGACTTCTATTTTAGTCCTTGGCAACACAGACGCTCGTTGGCGCGCCAACGTGTCCAGTCTGGTCAGCATGTCAGAGTCCATGTCAGAGTCCATGTCAGAGTCCATGCTAGCTGGGCAAACAACAAATGTAGAATTACTGATGCTAGCATTGGATGTGCTCGTGGAAGCAGAACAACTTGTTTCGTCGATAGGTGCAGGTGGAGTACTGCTGGTAGTAGCAGTATTACCAGTAGAGCTGCTATGTGTCTCTATGGATGCGGCTTACTTTTTTTTAACCATTTTTTAATTTTAGAGCAAACGGAATGAGCAGCAGCTATGTTTGGCTACATATGGACCGTTAATAGAATTCCTGTGAGAGAGTAATGGCTAATGGGATGTTAATTATTTGACTAGGCTACCTGTATTTGAAATTGTGTTGTTATTTCGCTGAACACTAGATGGTTTCATTTTATTTTTGCCAGTGAAAATAGGCTACTCAAGACGAGAAAAAAAACTCACCAAAATGTATAGCCCTGTTGGATAATATAAATGAACTGTTTGAAAATGTGAAGAAATTGTTGTTGTTGTTTTTTGGTGTACCCCCGACAGCATTGCGCTTAACCCTGGAGGTACACATACCCCAGTTTGGGTATACCTGGTCTAGATAATGCATCTATAGTCGCTCATGTGTGCATAGATTAACATACTGTAGCTACAAGTTATCTATATCTATAACTACACTACATGGTGAATGAGACAACAACACACCCAGACAGTCATCATAGCATACTGTAGATGTTTGTGTGAATGCCTCCCTAAGGTCCAGTATCATGATGTCATGTCATTATTTTGGATGGTTGTTCTCTGGCACCTTCACAGACACCCCTGAAGGAGCAGCAGGGTCCTAATCAGAGCACCATGGACACTTGGGAGCAGATGTGTCCCAAGGACATCGCCAGCCAGCTCACCAACTACGACTGGGAACTGTTCACCGCCATGCACGAGGTAAGGAAGGAAACGAGGTGAGGCCATGTCAGAGCTGTGCCAATATTGTGAAGTGGGAGTTATGGATTTGGGACCAGCAGGACAAAAGTTAAAAGTGGAGAAACTTATCCAGTATCCCTGGATAAGGACATATAAGGGCATGACATCTATCTCACGTGTGTAAGCACTCTGGTAGGTAGCTAGTGCAACGAGGCAAGGTTACTCAGATGTGAGCTGTCTTCGTGCTAACATCTATCCTTCGTCCTGATCTTGTATTGATCTTGTCCATTTACACTTGTAAGATCGATTCACAGTCAGTTCCCAATGTGTCTTTTAATCGTCTGAAAAAGTGACAATCAGAATGTGGACATTTTACAGGACGCATGTTACCACCAGGTATAAACGGGGCTAAAGGATTTGCTGTCTGTCTGTCACTCAGGCATATCTATAAGTTATCCTTTCTCTGACATCTTCAATCTGATAACTGCTACTGCAGCATCATATCAGCCATCAGAACATCTCCTCAACTGATGTATCAGCCACGTGTTTCATCTGACACACACGCCTCTTTATGTAACGTTGATTTAACCAAGTTTTCCCATTAAGGTCAATACGCTTCCCACTGGGCACACACTGGTTGAATCGATGTTGTTTGCACATAATTTCAATAAAATTACGTTGACCCAACATGGAATAGATGCTTAATTGTCGTCTGTGCCCAGTGGGCTGTTTGCCAAGGAAATCAAGTTCAAGTCCGGTTCAAATGTTATGCAAAATTGAAGATTTAGGGCTCGATTCAATCTGTATTGCTGAAGTTCAGCGCTATAGCACTATTTAAATGTGAAGGTAATTTCCGATTGGGCCAATCTATACAGAGTTTAACGTGAATGCAGTCTTGAGTTGACCATTCTATCGCGCTGTAGCGCAGCGATTCAGCGCTACGTATTGAATCGAGCCCTTAGTCCATTGGATGTTTGCTTCATATACAGTATTCAGGTCCATATAAGTAGCTTTCGATTTGTCCGCTACAGTACATGTGGATGGTAAAGAAATGTCTCTCTCCCATCAGGTGGAATTAGTCTACTATATATTTGGCCGACATAAATTCCCCGGTGCCACCACAGCTAACCTGGAGCGTTTCGTGCATCGCTTCAACGAGGTGCAGTACTGGGTGGTGACGGAGGTGTGTCTGTGTACTGATCTGGTCAAGAGAGCCATGCTGCTCAAGAAGTTCATCAAGATAGCCGTCGTGTGAGTGGCAAATTAAAACACAGCTTACCTTGTAAATTGTAGATTCATTATTAGGTTATCTTAGGGGTAACTATCTACATAGAACAGTATACTACACTGAGTATACAAAACATTAAGAACACCTGGTCTTTCTATGATAGACTGATGGGATGAATCCAGGTGAAAGCTTTGATCCCTTATTGATGTCACTAGTTAAATCCACATCCATTAGCGTACAGTCGTGGCCAAAGGTTTTTAGAATGACACAAATATCCATTTTCACAGTCTGGTGCCTCAGTGACTTTAGATATTTTTTGTCAGATGTTACTATGGAATACTGAAGTATAATTACATGCATTTCATAAGTGTCAAAGACTTTTATTGACAACTACATGAAGTTGATGCAAAGAGTCAATATTTGCAGTATGATGGCAGCCCATTCTTGCATAATTTAAGCCTTGAGACAATTGAGACATGGATTGTGTATGTGTGCCATTCAGAGGGTGAATGGGAACAGATCCACAGATGATGCCATCTCTATTGCACTCCACACTGCCCTTTCCCACCTGGACAAAAGGAACACCTATGTGAGAATGCTGTTCATTGACTACAGCTCAGCGTTCAACACCATAGTACACTCAAAGCTCATCACCAAGCTAAGGATCCTGGGACTAAACACCTCCCTCCGCAACTGGATCCTGGACTTCCTGACAGGCCGCCCCAGGTGTTGAGGGTAGGTAGCAACACATCTGCCATGCTGATCCTCAACACTGGAGCTCCTCAGGGGTGCGTGCTCAGTCCCCTCGTGTACACCCTGTTCACCCACGACTGCATGGCCAGGCACGACTCCAACACCATCATTAAGTTTGCTGACGACACAACAATGGTAGGCCTGATGTACGACAATGACGAGACAGCCTATAGGGAGGAGGTCAGAGACCTGGCCGGGTGGTGCCAGAATAACAACCTCTCCAAGACTAAGAAGATGATTGTGGACTACAGGAAAAGGAGCACCGAGCACGTCCCTATTCTCATCAACGGGGCTGTAATGGAGCAGGTTGAGAGCTTCAAATTCCTTGGTGTCCACATCAACAACAAACTAGATTGGTCCAAACACACCAAGACAGTCGTGAAGAAGGCACAATAAGGCCTTTTCCCCCTCAGGAAACTAAAACGATTTGGCATGGGTCCTGAGATCCTCAAAAGGTTCTACAGCTGCAACATCGAGAGCATCCTGACCAGTTGCAGCACTGCCTGCTACGGCAATTGCTCGGCCTCCGACCGCAAGGCACTTCAGAGGGTAGTGCATACGGCCCAGTACATCACTGGGGCAAAGCTGCCTGCCATCCAGGACCTCTACACCAGGCGATGTCAGAAGAAGGCCCTAAAAATTGTCAAAGACCCCAGCCACCCCAGTCATAGACTGTTCTCTCTACTACCGCATGGCAAGCGGTACCGGAGTGCCAAGTCTAGGACAAAAAGGCTTCTCAACAGTTTTTACCCCCAAGCCATAAGACTCCTGAACAGGTAACCAAATGGTTACCTGGACTATTTTCATTGTGTGCCCCCCCCAACCCCTCTTTTACGCTGCTGCGACTCTCTGTTTATCTTATATGCATAGTCACTTTAACTATACATTCATGTACATACTACCTCAATTGGCCCGATCAAACCAGTGCTCCCGCACATTGACTAACCGGTTATCTGCATTGTGTCCCACCACCCGCCAACCCCTCTTTTTACTCTTCTGCTACTCTCTGTTCTCTGTGCATAGTCACTTTGACGATACCTACATGTACATACTACCTCAATAAGCCTAACTAACAGCTGTCTGTTTATAGCCTTGCTACTCTTTTTTCAAATGTCTTTTTACTGTTGTTTTATTTCTTTACTTACCTACACACACACACACACACATACCTTTTTTTCTCACACCATTGGTTAGAGCCTGTAAATAAGCATTTCACTGTAAGGTCTACTACACCTGTTGTATTTGGCGCACGTGACAAATAAACTTTGATTTGAAAGACAAAAGATTTAAGTGCCTTTGAAAAGGGTGTGTTAGTAGGTGCACGGTGCATTGGTTTGTGACAATAACTGCAAGCAACACTGCTGGGTTCTGACACTTAACAGTTTCCTGTGTGTATCAAGAGTGGTCCACCACCCAAAGGACACCCAGCCAACGTGACACAACTGTGGGAAGCATTGTGGTTAACATGGGCCAGCATCCCTGTAGGGGGTACGCCACTTAATACTAATAATTTTGTACAATAACAGACTATATTCAAAAAATGTAATATACCAGTAGAAATCATGTTTTCATATCCAGCTAAACAGATTTATAAAATATTGGTAAAGGATGTCACTCTGTCTGTGGTCACTGATGCACCAAGCCTTCGTTTACACAGGCAGCCTTATTCTGACCTTTTGCTATCAATTGGTCTTTTGACCAATCAGATCAGATATTTTGCCAGTAAGTGATAAAATAATCATTTAGATAATTCACATGTTTAGTCTGCCCACAGCTGTTACTGACTGTGTTTCCTGTTTCAGATTGAAGGAGCAGAAGAACCTAAACTCGTTCTTTGCGGTGATGTTTGGTCTGAGTAATAGTGCTGTACAGAGACTTTACAAGACCTGGGAGGTGAGGTCTGCTAGGGACAATGACCTACATTTTGTTTATCGCTTATAAAAATTGGTTTGATTATAACAGATGTGAAATGGATATCAGAGGAGACGTTGTAACAGTTGTTGTTGTTGTTGACAGAGAGTGCCGAGTAAGACGAAAAGGGTCTATTGTGCATACGAGAGGTTAATGGTGAGTGAGTTCATGTGTGCGCACTTGCAAGCTAGCTATATAGCAGTGTTTCATTGTATGTCATTGATAATGACCGGTGACATCACAGGCCACTTGACAATCCCTCCACTTCATTTCCATTTTGTGTATGAATCATGTTTTCCTCCTATTGTAATATGTAAACATGTTTTCAATAGATATATTTCCTATATAATTAGCAGGTTGGCATTTATTGGGATGACTCATGTACTGGAGGCAGCTCTGCAGAGTATCTGGCACAGCCACAAAGTCCAAAAATCTGATTTTAAACCTAAGCCTAACCACACTGCTAACCTTATGCCTAACCCTAACCTTAAAAAAAGGGCAACCAGTGTGGCAGCCCCCCCGCACCTCTCCCATCAAAAGATGCATGTGTGTCTTACGAAGGGGTTGGGTTTAAAGCAAATTTTGGATGGACCTTGTGTGCAATTGACCAATAAAATTATATTAATCTACAACTAATGGCAAATTGTTTTTATTTCTGTTAATGTGTCAGGATCCGTCACGTAATCACAGAGCGTACAGACTGGCTGTGGCAAAGCTCAGTCCTCCCTACATCCCCTTCATGCCCCTGCTACTCAAAGGTAATAATGATTTCTTAGCCTCGTGACAGACGTAACATTCAATACCTGAGTTAATTCAACATGACCCTGTACTGAACCAGTACGTCATTCTGTTCACCAACTGTACTTACATCTAGACATGACATTCATCCATGAGGGAAACAAGAACTACACAGACAAACTGGTCAATTTTGAGAAAATGGTGAGTTGTCTAGCCTAAGTTTTATATTTTCACATCCTGTAGATGTGCTGGAGATTACCATCACTCAGCCCTTACCTAAGTTGTCTTCTCTTTGTGTCTGTAAACTATTGGCTATATAAGCTACCTTGTTTCACCGTTGCAGCGCCTGATTGCTAAGACAGTGAAGATAGTTCGAGGGTGCAGAAGCACGCCTTACGGTAAGAAAACAAAATACAACAAAGTTCTAGAAAAGGACGGGATAAGAAGGACAATGTTGTGCCAGGGTGTTCACTCTCTATGGTTCTTTGTCCTACAGTGCCCTCATCACCTCAGAAGGGACTTGCAGACAGAATGTTTCTGGAGGCGCCTTCCATTCGGCTGTCCACATGTAAGCTATGCCTTATTTACAAAAATCAACACTCATTTTCCATTCGGAGACCTTCAAATGATATTAAGTAAATGTAGCGCTTCCATTTAAAATTAAAAAACACACATCTTCCTGTCTCGTGTCCAGATTCCGAGGAATCCCCCCCTCTCAGGAATCCTAGCAACATCCGCCACTATGTTCAGAACTTTGAAGTGATCGACAACCAGCACAAACTGACACAACTGTCCAGAGCAATGGAGCGCTGAACCAAACCAGTGTATAAAGACTCTTTTATTACAGCCTGTGAATCAGAGGTTGGCAGGGGAATATACACCTCCACGGTCATACTAATCCACATGCAAGATCTTCTAGACTCATGTACATGTCTGGTGTCAGGAATGGAGGACTATGGGGATGTTTCTGGGATGGTCAATATCACACAGAGAGCATTGAAGAGAAGCAGCTCGTTGGACTATTCATCAATAGGACCTGAGGAGGGATCTGACTGGCAGTATTTAGTGACCTCTAACGTCTTACCAGATAAGTTGTTTGTCCTCACCGACCACTGTTACTGATATGACAGTGCGGCGCTGCAACCTGAGGAAGAAGTATATACATTTGGCATTCTGTTATTTATATGATAATTTGTATAGTATACTATTTGTAAGATAAGCTTATGGTTTTACAAGTGAGTGCCCTAAAAGCACATGCAATAGTGCTATGCTATAGCTCCTAGTTATGGTGTTTGTTTTGGTATTTTTCTCCACTTTGTAATACAACTATAATGAACAATAAATTGTTGAGCAATCAGTTGTTGCCAAACCGCATAAACAAATGTGTAAAACATTTCATGCCATGGGCAAGTTTATTTTTTTTAAATAAATTATTTTCAGAACTGTGTATTCAATCAAAGCATGTCATTTTTTTAATTGAAATGCAAACCATATAATAAGACACAAATGATCACTAAAAGACTAAATCATCTTCCCAGAAAGTCTCCCCAATATGGGGAGTGTAAATTTCACAAATGTTTTTTTTCCAATTGGATCTAAAAAATATTCTCGTCAGAAATATTTACAACTTTGTAAAAAGGAGATTTTTAAAAGGGGGCCTAGAAAGCATTGAGAAAACAAGGATAAACCCAGTGTAGTCTTCTACTGTAACCACAGAGGATTCTGTTTAAAACATCCTCTTTCAATATAAATAATACTAGGTTGACATTTTCAGTCTGGACACTACAATCAGACATATACTTTTCAAAACAATATCATACAAATACTGTTAAAAAATAATATGATACATGTTAAATGAATCCACTGAGTGGCGTTAGCAGTCTTTGCATCATGAGTGTTGATAAAGCTTGTGGATTAAATCACCAATATGAGCTAGGGGGCATTCAAAACAAATAGTGAAAACAGATGTGTAGCATTATGGCTGCGTTTGGATAGGTGATACAATTGAACTGAACATACATTATCACACATGCCCACTCGAGTTCAACTCAGGTTTGATGAATGTATTTTTTACCACTGATATCTGAAATAGTGATACTAAACATTGGCTAGTTATAGCAGTGGAGCTAAATGTAAAAGTGGTGAATACGTGCAGTGGAAAATTCTAGGGGGGGGGAAACAGACCAATTGTTTTTGACAATACCCCCATCCGACCATAGGGAGCAGACTTGAGTCTGTTTTAAAAACCATCATTAGATGTTAGATACACCTGGTTTAACACAACCCCTCCGGAAACAAAATGAAAGAAAATTCAAAAACTAAAACCAATATCAACCAGAGTGAATAATAATATTGCACGTACAAACCATCCCCTCCCCCAATGCCCAGTTGCTATCCCTTTACAAGAGGCAAACTGATTTTACTGTGTATGCATGTGCATTTTCATTGCAGTCTCTCTATTGCATTAAGGGCCTGATTCAGACCTGAGATAAGTTGACTTAACATGGACTTAAGTTTATTTTTATTTTTAAATGTCTTATCTCAAGACTGAATTGGGCCCTAAATGAATAGCTACTCTGGTCCTAGCTGTCCTAAACTCTAATCAGGCAGTCTCAACCCATCCTGAGTACAGATTGAAGTGATGCGATGATCAGCATTACTGCTGGACAAGTCTACCTTTCCCTCGTGATGCAAGAGAGAAAGGAGAGGACTTAGCATTGGAATTGATCTCTGATTCACACAAAAAAAAACAGACAGGAACATCAACACATGAAGACAGGTAGTCTGACACACACACAAAACGTATTTACATGACAAATAAAAGAGCCCCACATATTCAGTCCATGGATGAAGCTGCAGCATCGTGGTGTGAGAGCTTCTGGTACTCAGTCAGTTTTGTTATCATAAGGACATCAAAATAAAATTAAAACAAACCAGAGCAAAGATGCTCCTAGCACACTACAAGATCAAGGTGAAATGTGTAGGGACTGGATATTTGGCTGTTTCCCTGACACTCACCGGAGTGAGCCCTTACCTGCAAGCAACCCACCCAGATTGTATGTCCTACAGCTTCCTTGATCTCTGTTGGCAACATAGTAATGTACTGACTTCAAGACATCATTACACACCAAGGCTGTGGATACACCTGGATGATCTTTGCTTCAAATCAATTTCCATACTGCCTCTTGCAGCACAAGCAAAGTCTGGACAAACTTGTTTACAAGGCACCAGAGTGTTTCCAGCTTTCAGTGGGATCTATCTCACAGGCCCATGGTGGATGGATCCAGTCAAGTCCCAGTCAACTTTGAGGCAATGCTTTGATCTGTCACAACAAACACAAACATACAGGATCAACAAAGTGATCAGTAATGGTCAAGTCAAACCCAAAGGAAGATCAGTCCGTCAGTATCCTGTCTGTTTTTGGCATCTTGTTAGACATCAGTAGACTTCTTTTGAGTGCAAAACAACTGGACCAAGCACTGTATGTCCACCACTCTGTGGCTGAAGAAGCTATTTTGGCAGTACAGGAGTTTGTACGTGCCGAACATTACTGAAGCCAAACTGAACTTACATTAAACAAAAGATTGGCTGTAACAACATGTTTGGTAGAAATGTGGATGGGTAAACAGCTCAGGTGTAGATTATGGAGACACGAGACAGACATCCTCTGTCTGTGCTCCTCTGGTGAACATGCTCCTCTGGTGAACATGCTCCTCTGGTGAACATGCTCCTCTGGTGAACATGCTCCTCTGGTGAACATGCTCCTCTGGTGCCCTGAACAGGAAGCATGTTTCTAACTTCGGTTGGGAAAGTATCAGATCAGATTTAATGGCTACAAAAAGGAAGGGAGATGCATTCAGTCCCCCTCAACACCATCATATACCTTTTAAAAGCAGTGATCACACTTTTTTAGCACCAAAATGAGGGCAGTTGAAAAAGAGTAAAACAATTATATTTCACAAGGATCCACAAGGGAATACAAAGCTGTTTAAAAATATGTGCAGGGAGAAACCAAGCATCTTCCTTGATCGAATCAAGGCCTTCCATAAGCTACTCCTCTTCTTCTGTAGTCACTAGTCTTGGACTTCAACTCAAATAGGATCAGTAAGTCTAAAGCCAGTTTGTCTGACTGTGACACTGAAGTTCAGCTTGGTGATCAACCCCAACCCAACGACAATAAACATAAACATATATTAAATTAAAAACATTCATTTGGTTTGGAGTTCTTTGGGTATTTCTTCCTCTAGTGCAGTACAGTGGAGTTCCAGTGGTCTTTCCTCCTCCTCCGCCTCCTCCCTCTTCAACTGCAGTCTAATCCTCTCTGGATGTTTAAATTAACCACATTTCTCCATTGCAATCATGTGGGTTTCTAGGTTTCTTTGGTTCTGTGACAACAAAATAGTTTGTTTTAATCCTCTCTATGTGGTGTTTAGGCCTCAGACGCAGCCTGGGGCTTGAGTTGGGCCTTCTCCATAGCCGTGCCGTAGGGTAGCGACCTTTTGAAGAAGCCAAGCTGGGAGGAAGAAAGACGACGTTATCAAAAGTTATATTTAGTTCTATCATATTTCAACACCTCAAATCTTCATACGTCTCTCCAGCCAGATGTACAGTTGAAGTCGCAAGTTTACATACACTTAGGTGGAAGTAATTAAAACTTGTTTTTCAACCACTCCACAAATTTCTTGTTAATAAACTATAGTTTGGGCAAGTCGGTTAGGACATCTACTTTGTACATGACACATGCCATTTTTCCAACAATTGTTAATAGACAGATTATTTCACTTATAATTCACTGTATCACAATTCCAGTGGGTGAGAAGTGTACATGCACTAAATTGACTGTGCCTTTAAACAGCTTAGAAAATTCCAGAAAATTATGTCATGGCTTTAGAAGCTTCTGATAGGCTAATTTACATCATTTGAGTCAATTGGAGGTGTACCTGTGGATGTATTTCAAGGTCTACCTTCAAACTCAATGCCTCTTTACTTCACGGGGAAATCAAAAGAAAACAGCCAAGACCTCAGGAAAAAACATTGGAGACCTCCACAAGTCTGATTCATCCTTGGGAGCAATTTCCAAATGCCTGAAGGTACCACATTCATCTGTACAAACAATAGTACGCAAGTATAAACACCATGGGACCACGCAGCCATCATACCGCTCAGGAACTTTGGTGCGAAAAGTGAAAATCAATCCCGGAACAACAGCAAAGGACCTTGTGAGGATGCTGGAGGAAAGAGGTACAAAAGTATCTATATCCACAGTAAAACAAGGCCTATATCGACATAACCTGAAAGGCCGCTCAGCAAGGAAGAAGCCAATGCTCCAAAACCGCCATAAAAAAAAGCCAGACTACAGTTTGCAACTGCACATGGGGACAAAGATCATACTTTTTGGAGAAATGTCCTCTAGTCTGATGAAACAAAAATAGAACTGTTTGGCCATAATGAGCATCGTTATGTTTGGCGGAAAAAGGGGGAGGCTTGCAACCGTGAAGCATCCCAACTGTGAAGCACGGGATTGGCAGCATCATGTTGTGGGGGTGCTGTGCTGCAGGAGGGATTGGTGCACCTCACAAAATATATGGCATCATGAGGATGGACAATTATGTGGATATATTGAAGACATCAATCAGGAAGTTAACTATTTTGGGATAGGGGGCAGCATTTTCACTTTTGGATGAATAGCGTTCCCAGAGTGAACTGCCTCCTACTCTGTCCCAGATGCTAATATAAGCACATTATTATTAGATAGAAAACACTCAAGTGTCTAAAACTGTTTGAATTATGTCTTTGCGTATAACAGAACTCATATGGCAGGCGAAAATCTGAGAAAAATCCAACCAGGAAGTGGGACATCTGAGGTTTGTAGTTTTTCAAAGCTTTGCCTACCGAATACACAATGAGATATGGATAAAGTTGCACTTCCTACGGCTTCCACTAGATGCAACAGTCTTTAGAAACTTGAATGGGGATTCTACTATAAAGGAGGGGCTCATGAGACCTCTTTGAGTCAGTGGTCTGGCAGAGTGCCTTGGTCTCATGACGCGCGCTCCCGACAGAGTTACCTCTCGTTCCAGTGCTTTTCTTCAGACAAAGGAATTCTCTGGTTGGAACATTATTGATGTTTTATGTTAAAAACATCCTAAAGATTGATTCCATAAATCGTTTGACATGTTTCTAAAGGACTGTAACGGAACTTTTCGAGTTTTTGTCTGGACGAAGTGCCTGCGCCTCATGAAGATGGATTACTGGGCTGAACACACTAACAACAAGTGGCTATTTGGACAGAAATTATGGACTTTATGGAACTTTATGGAACAAATCAGTCATTTATTGTCGAACTGGGATTCCTGGGAGTGCCTTCTGATGAAGATCAAAGATAAGTGAATATTTATGGTGTAATTTCTAACTTCTGTTGACTCCAAAATGGCGGATATTCCTCTGGCTGTTTTGGGTTCTAAGCACCGTTCTCAGATTATGCTTTTTCCGTAAAGTAAAAAAGAAATATCTGACACAGCGGTTGCATTAAGGAGCAGAATCTTTAATTCTGTGAATAACAGTTGTATCTTTTATCAATGTTTATTATGAGTATTTCTGCTAAATCAAATCAAAACATTACTGCACGTAACGTGCCCATGTAAACTGAGATTTTTGGATATAAATATGCACATTATCGAACAAAACATACATGTATTGTGTAACATGATGTCCTATGAGTGTCATCTGATGAAGATCAAAGGTTAGTGATTAATTTAATCTATATTTCAGCTTTTTGTGACTCCTCTCTTTGGCTGGAAAAATGGCTGTGTTTTTTTGACTTGGCTATGACCTAACAGAATCATATGTTGTGCTTTCGCTGTAAAGAATATTTGAAATCGGACACGATGGGTAGATTAACAAGATGTTTCTTTCATTTGCTGTATTGGATTTGTTAATGTGTGAAAGTTACATATTTCGAAAAAATATTTTTGAATTTCACGCGCTGCCTTTTCAGCAGAGAGTTGTGGAGGGGTTCCGCTAGCAGAATGTTGTGGAGGGGTTCTGCTAGTGGAACGCCTGCCCTAGAAAGGCTAAAGCTTGGTCGCAAATGGGTCTTCCAAAGGGACAATGACCCATAGCATACTTCCAAAGTTGTGGCAAAATGGCTTAAGGACAACAAAGTAAAGGTACTGGAGTGACCATCACAAAGCCCTGACCTCAATCCTATAGAACATGTGTGGGCAGAACTGAAAAAGCGTGTGCGAGCAAAGAGGCCTACAAACCTGACTCAGTTACACCAGTTCTGTCAGGAGGAATGGGCCAAAATTCACCCAACTTATTGTGGGAAGCTTGTGGAAGGCTACCCAAAACATTTGACCCAAGTTTAACAATTTAAAGGCAATGCTACCAAATACTTGAGTGTATGTAAACTTCTGACCCACTGGAAATGTGATGAAAGAAATAAAATCTGAAATATATTATTCTCTACTATTATTCTGACATTTCACTTTCTAAAAATAAAGTTCAAGTAAAATATGGGAAGTTAAGAGATGGGAATTTCCCACTCTGCCGGACATTAACATCACCGCTATCCCGACCACTCACTTTGTACAGGACGTAGATGAGCAGTGCCAGCAGCAGAAGCCCAGCCAGTATGGCCAGAATGATGATCCACAAGGGCACAGAGTATTGGCTGTCTTGTTTGTTCCACACCAATGGGGTCACCACCTGAAGAGGGGGAACGCATTTAGTCATGACCTCCACTTACAGTGACTCAATGGGTCTGAATGACTTTTTCCACATTACAACCTTATTCTAAAATGGATTCAATAAATAGAAAATCCTCAATCTACACACAATACCCCATAATGAACAAAGAAAAACAGGTTATAGATTTTTGCTAATTTATTACAAGTCAAACAGAAATACCTTATTTACATAAGTATTCAGACCCTTTGCTATGAGACTCGAAATTGAGCTCAGGTGACTTCTGTTTCCATTGATCATCCTTGAGCTGTTTCTACAACTTGATTAGAGTCCACCTGTGGCAAATCAATTTGATTGTACAGGATTTGGAAAGGCACACAGTTGAGCAATAACTAAGCCATGAGGTCGAAGGAATTTTCCGTAGAGGTCCGAGACAGGATTGTGTCAAGGCAAAGATCTGGGGAAGGGTACAAAAAGATGTCTTCAGTATTGAAAGCCCCAAGAAAACAGTGGCCTCCATCATTCTTAAAAATGGAAGACGTTTGGAACCACCAACTCTTCCTAGGGCTGGCCGCCCGGCCAAACTGAGCAATCGGGGGAGAAGGGCCTTGGTGAGGGAGGTGACCAAGAATTCAATGGTCACTTTGACAGAGATCTAAAGTTCCTCTGTGGAGATGGGAGAACCTTCCAGAACTACAACAATCTCTGCAGCACTCCACCAATCAGGCCTTTATGGTAGATTGGCCAGACGAAAGCCAGTCTTCAATAAAAGGCACATGACATCCCACTTGGAATTTGCCAAAAGGCACCTAAAGACTCTCAGACCATGAGAAACAAGATTCTCTGGTCTGATGAAACCAAGATTGAACTCTTTGGCCTGAATGCCAATTGTCACGTCTGGAGGAAACCTGGCACCATTCCTACAGTGATGCATGGTGGTTACAGCATCATGTTGCGGAGATGTATTTCAGCAACATGGACTGGGAGACTAGTCAGGCTCGAGGGAAAGATGAACGGAGCAAAGTACAGAGAGATCCATGATGAAAACCTGCTCCATAGAGCTCAGGACCTCAGACTGGGGCGAACATTCACCTTCAAACAGGACAATGACCCTAAGCACACAGCTAAGACAACGCAGGAGTGGCTTCGGGATAAGTCTCTGAATGTCCTTGAGGAGCCCAGCCAGAGCCCGGACTTGAACCAGATCTAACATCTCTGGAGAGACCTGAAAATAGCTGTGCATCGACGTTCCCATTCCAAACCTGACAGAGCTTGAGAGGATCTGCAGAGAAGAATGGGAGAAACTCCAAAAATACAAGCTTGTAGCGTCATACCTAGGAAGAATCAAGACTATTCACTGCCAAAGGTGCTTCAACAAAGTACTGAGTAAAGGGTCTGAGTACTTACAATATGTAAATAAGTATTTTATTGTGAATAAAATAGCAAAAATAAAAAAATAAAATATTAAAGTTTTGCTTTGTCATTATAGAGTTGTGGTGTAGAGGAAAAAAACAATTTAATACAATTTTAGAATAAAGCTGTAACGTAACAAAACATGGAAAAAGTCAAGGGGTCTGAATACATTCCGAAGGCACTGTATAATAGCCTCGATTCCAGGCTTCCTGCATTTTCCCAACAGCTGAGTGCTGAACGAAACATGGGCACACTATATACAGGGGTTAAGTTAGGCCGGATCCAACCGAGTCCGAGACCCAACTCCTATGATCCAAATGAGATCCAGGCAGAGCTTAGACCCTCTAACTTTGGTTATGCGAATTTCAAATTATCTAAGGTTTTTTTTTCACCAACACAAGTAAGCAATAGCAAAGTTAGACAACCCTATAGTAAAATAGTTTATCTATTCAATTGTTCAGATCATCACATTCTGTGCACGAAAATAATATCCCCCTCACAAGGTCCCTCCACGACCTGTAGTATGCTGTGATGTGCTTTTGTCAGTATAGATTAATGGCTACTATATTAAAGCCTCCAGGGCACGCCCCCAAACTAGAAGCCTCACCTCCCAAATCCCAATTTAACTACTAACTGTATGGTAATGCAAGACTAACCATACATATAAAATAGAGATGTTTGTTGACATGAGTGCACTGCACATACCCATACCTTTTTAGATCCACTCGGTACCTCCTTGGGCAAGATGGCATAGGGCATCTTGACCACACTGAACCTTGCCAGGCACTCCAGCACGTAGCCCTTGTATGCCCTCTGAGAACGGAAACAAAAGGATCAGATTGGATATCCATTGTGATTTTTCAAATCATTTTTGTAGGAGTATTTGAAAGGCAAACTGCAACCTGTACGGGTGCTGGCCATGTGTGGACTAGTGATGGGTCCTGTTTGACTCATGTCCAGTAGGAGGCAGTAATGTGCTACAGAGACTGGTGAACCTCATCAGACCGACTGGCTCTTCTCACAAAACCCCTCTGACATTCCAATCCTATGAGAAGGCGTGACCGCCAACGAATGAATTTCCAATGCACTTACACATAAGCCTTGGTGTAAGGTCTTTCTCACAACGGCTTCTGTGGACTGATACCCTCCAGCTCTGCTAAACCTAACACACTATAGACCAACACACAAATGATACGCTCACAGAACTATTGAAATTAGAATTTAATTATTCACTCTGTAAGCTACTGTTTTCCATTTATTTTCATCAAATATCTCAGTCTGTTCACATTGGCAGAGTTTAGCTCTGAGCTAGCATTAATACAGACATCTAGTCAATACAATCACATGTGTGAGTCTGACTGGTCATTCATATTTTACAGTCTCTAATTTGAGGTTTTAAGTCTTGGTGTTTTCTTTGTATCGCTACTTAAATGAATATTTCTGCTTATACTCAGCCAAATCTTGACATGAGAAAATACACAGACAGCAATGTGAATAGACAGATGGGCCTACAGACAGAACACAAACTGAGACAGTCCATTTCATGCAGTCAGTGCCATTGTCATCTGGTAGAAATGTGTCTGCATGTGTAGTGAGTTTGAGAGGAGACAAAACCAGTAGTTCTGGCGGTTGCTTTCATCTCCGCATCTGAACCTGACTAAGATCCACTCTTTGATGACCTAATTAAAGTGGTACTGACAGTGTTTTAGCTACTTTGCAGATATGAAACAAACAGACAATTATAATAGTCACATATCAAATTCTCACTTTATGCTACAAAACCAACTTTATAAAGAGGTTTTAATAATAACTTCTATTTGACAAAAAATGTAATGATGTCAAGTAAAGCATTGGGGCGGCAGGGTAGCCGAGTGGTTAGAGCGTTGGACAAAAGGTTGCATGTTCAAATCCCCAAGCTGACAAGGTACAAATCTGTCGTTCTGCCCCTGAACAGGCAGTTAACCCACTGTTCCTAGGCCGTCATTGAAAATAAGAATTTGTTCTTAACCGACTTGCCTAGTTAAATAAAGGTACAATTTTAAAAAAAAATGTTGGCAGAATAGATGGATGCAGTTCAATGCATGATATATATATATATATATATAAATATTGCTATCATGTTGTAAATCCCAGCTGGCCTGGTACATTGTTTGCTGCCTCCAGCCCTTCAGGATGCACTGTATCCGTTTCATTGACTCAATATTTTTAACAAAAAACAAAATGTAACTTAGGCTGGGAATGTCAGCACAATCAAACTATAAAAGGGCAATGACCACAAGTCAGTCATAGCGTGGCAAATAGGCTAGCTTGTCTGTTTATGTACAATAGCTATTTATTTAGCAAGCTAAAAGCATGGTGCCTAATGTTAACTAGCTAGCTGCTGGGAGGATATCATGTCATTGGACGAGTCAGTGAGTGGCCGACTTTCCTACCATATCATTTTTTTGGTGGCTACAACTCGAGATGCAGGTGTCATTTAGTTAGCTAGCAAGAACTGTTTTATCACTTTGCTAGCTAGCGATGCTGAACTTGAACGACTGTTATCCACAGTTGGCATCTCTCTTTGTTGTCAATCAAATGTATTTGGAATCATCAAACAAATGGGAGGGCAGGCAGGCAAGTTCCCATTCAGTTGTCAAAACGTGGGTTGGATTACCCTAGATGATTGACAGGGGGCGCTGTATTGAAGCCACCGCCCAGCCATCTTGGAACTCTTGGAATATTTTAGAAACTATAGAAATGCATGTATTAATCTCTACATTAGTTTGACACGTTTATTGTATTAGAAACCTTAATGCATACTTTGAAATTATATTGTGAGCTAAACATGAAAAAAAACTTTAAGTAAAATGCTTTTATATATTTTTTTTAGAGTTCTGTTACTGTCCCCACTACAACCAGACAATACTTAAATACCTGTAATTTTGTCCTTGAAACATTTCATGGAGAATTTGTTCTTAACTGACTTAGTTAAATAAATAAAAACAAAAGTAATTTGTTATTGAAATACTGTAGAATTCTATTCATCCTTCCCTTAATCTTGTTCTGAACACCTATGTGATTTTCTAGATTTTTATTTCTCATTTTGTCTGTCATAGTTGAAGTGTACCTATGATGAAAATTACAGGCCTCTCGCACCTTTTTAAGTGGGAGAACTTGCACAATTGGTGGCTGACTAAATACTTTTTTTGCCCCACTGTACAACACCCGTTCTGCCAGTCACATTCTGTTAAAGGTCCCCAAAGCACATACATCCCTGGGTCGCTCCTCTTTTCAGTTCGCTGCAGCTAGCGACTGGAACGAACTGCAATCAAACACTCAAACTGGACAGTTTTATCTCAATCTTTTCATTCAAAGACTCAATAATGGAAACTCTTACTGACAGTTGTGGCTGTTTGTGTGATGTATTGTTGTCTACCTTCTTGCCCGTTGTGCTGTTGTCTGTGCCCAATAATGTTTGTACCATGTTTTGTGCTGCTACCAAGCTATGTTGTCATGTGTTGATGCCTTTCTATGTTGTCTTAGGTCTCTCTTTATGTAGTGTTGTCTCTCTTGTTGTGATGTGTGTTTTGTCCTATATTTATGTTGTATTTATTTTTAATCACAGGCCCCCTTCCACGCAGGAGGCCGTTTTGCCTTTGGTAGGCTGTCATTGTATATAAGAATTTGTTCTTAACTGACTTGCCTAGTTAAATAAGTAAAAAATCCATATGGAGGACTAGGGAGTGCCAATATGGCCGACCAGTGGCTTCAAAGTCTCTCAATGGCCAATACATAGTATCGGCAACCCAGGGTTTATTATACGCCATTGGTGGGGACAGGCATGCTTTGGCAGGCAAGCTGCTGGAGGGCGAGCAGGCTACTATTCTACAAGCTAAAAAAGTTTGAGGGTTTATCTACTGTTCCCTCGTTAGATTTGAACGCATCTCGCTCTGGCTAACAGTTGTTGATCATAGGCAACTGTCTGAGGGAGAGAGAGACTACCTGTTCATGGTTGTTTGATCAATAAGAGTTCCTAAATGTCAGAGGACTCCCGTGGTAATTTGCAGAAATCCATTCAGGTGGCTTTTGGCAAATGCTTCCTGATCTAAAGTAGCGCTGTTGCTACTACCTATAAATACATAATCCAGTACAAAGTGAATGATGGAAGGCCCGTGTGGAAAATGGCTTATTTGCATATAGGCCAACTGTAGCTCTGATTGGCTATGGCGCACCGGTCTGTGTAGAGTCCCGCCCTGAGGTGTGTTCAATTCCCTTGTACGTTTGCTATGTTGCGAAACGGTTTGTACTGAAAGGCACGTTTCCCAAAAACATTGTACGTTCTTGAACAGACTGAGGTTCGATTGTTGGGTGTGGCTTGAAGCAATGAGTGAAGTTTTTAAAGGGCAGTGGCCACGCTGACAGAGTTTCCCAACCCACAACCTCCCCGTTTTCAACTAGCCATTCAGAACAGCACCGTTTCCATTCAATTGAACATTCCAGAACGTAAAAACGTACTGAACACAACCCTGTTGCTAAAACGTTGCCAGTTCCACTTTCTGAACGCAAACCTGTTGCTAAAACGTTGCCAGTTCCACTTTCTGAACGCAACCCTGTCGCTAAAACGTCGCCAGTTCTACTTTCTGAACACAACCCTGTCGCTAAAACGTTGCCAGTTCCACTTTCTGAACGCAACCCTGTCGCTAAAACGTTGCCAGTTCTACTTTCTGAACGCAACCCTGTCGCTAAAACGTTGCCAGTTCCACTTTCTGAACGCAACCCTGTTGCTAAAACGTTGCCAGTTCCACTTTCTGAATACAACCCTGTTGCTAAAACATTGCCAGTTCCACTTTAAAGGTGTGTTGTGGAGCAATTGTGTGTGTAGGTCCTAGATCATCTGTATAGTTTTCTTCGGCCCAGCAACTCAGACAAATGATGTGTGTTTGACTATGCAGAGTGGTTGGTTTGATCTCCAGTCCACACATACTGTACCTCGATGAAGGTCTCAGCCCAGATGCGGGAGCGCAATTTGAGGATGGCGCTGGTCCCCTTCTCCAGAAGACCCACGTCACACTGCAGTGTCCAGCACTCCACGTTAGAGCAGGACTAGATAGGGCAAGGGATAAAGAGGAGGAAAGAGAAGGAGAGTATTAATGCTAAACAGATAACATAAGATTTGACATGATTTGAGATATGCCATGCTCAATCTATTATTTCTGTCCTCACCAAGAAAAACCAAACAGCTACAAAACAAAAGGTAATTTGTCATTCTATCAGGCATAATTTAACAATTGTTAGCTAAATGCATGATTTAAAAACTGGTGCAGAGGTCAGTAGAGAGGGCGGAGGTGGATAGTAGGCTTGGGCGGTATACTGGGGTATCTTGAAATGCAGAGTGTATGATTTTCAATACCCCAAAAAGTAAAATAAGTAAAGGCAACGTTAACTCTGCAGGCCATACTGCAGGCCAAACAAATATAACAAAGAGCTCAATGTTATGATCCCCATCCAGGGCTGCTTCCAATTAGAAAGAGATTGAGGGAATGTCATGAAACAGAAAATGCAGCATGCAGTCGACGCTCACCGCCATCCAACATTATTGCCCAACCACTGAAACCAGCCCACTTTTTAGAATACACAATCTTAATGAAATCCTCATCATGGGAGCTGGGCGCCTTCGTTGTAAACCTCCAAAAACTGACTTAGTGCTTTCGTGGTAGACAGGACCCACCCCCCCAGGCCTGGGGGAAGCTGAGGGAGCCTGGTGGGCCTGGGGTCTGGGGGAGGCTGAAGGAGCCTGGTGGGCCTGGGGTCTAGGGGAGGCTGAGGAAGCCTGGTGGGTCTGGGGGAAGCTGAGGGAGCCTGGTGGGCCTGGGGGAGGCTGAGGGAGCCTGGTGGGCCTGGGGTCTGGGGGAGGCTGAGGGAGCCTGGTGGGTCTGGGGGAGGCTGAGGGAGCCTGGTGGGTCTGGGGGAGGCTGAGGGAGCCTGGTGGGTCTGGGGTCTGGGGGAGGCTGAGGGAGCCTGGTGGGCCTGGGGTCTGGGGGAGGCTGAGGGAACCTGGTGGGCCTGGGGTCTGGAGGAGGCTGAGGGAGCCTGGTGGGCCTGGGGTCTAGGGGAGGCTGAGGGAGCCTGGTGGGTCTGGGGAGGCTGAGGGAGCCTGGTGGGCCTGGGGAGGCTGAGGGAGCCTGGTGGGCCTGGGGAGGCTGAGGGAGCCTGGTGGGCCTGGGGAGGCTAAGGGAGCCTGGTGGCCTGGGGAAATGGTCCATATGGATAAGGTCCAGTGCCAAAGATGCTTCATCCATTAGTCCCCCTATCCTCCCTAGTGGGGCGGCCTAGGTCAAGGGCAGGAGATGGGGGCTGGGAGGATAGCTGCTGTTCCCACAATGAGTAGAATAGCAGCGACTGGCTATATAATGCAGGTGTGTGTAGTGGTCGTGTTGAAGTGTACAATGACAGCCACTGTGTGATATGAATGTAAATAATAATTACACCTTCATTTTTCTGGATTGTACCAATAGCAGTTTAAAGACCAAGCTCAGCTGACAGTGTGTCTATTTACATGTCTTCTAGGACGAGGCCAACCATATAGCAAGGTCTCCCTCATTTATCAGACAACCTACTGAAACCAGATTCAATCAAGGGGCTGAACAAAACTAACACACTTTGTATTTCTATTCAAAGACCTTTTCACCAAAGACGTCTGTCCTTCGTTCCAAGTTAGCATGACAACTATAGCGCTAAGAGTGAAACAAAGAATGGAAGACTTTCTAGAAACGTGTCATCGGGCAGGCTTGATAAACGAGGGGTCGGAAAGAGCAACAGATGGGGGACAAAGACCTCTTTCAGTGCTGCAAGTAGTGACAGACAGAGGGACAGGGAAAACAGAGGGAGAGATAGCTGGTACTGCAACTGGTTGGATCAAATCAAAATCAAATATTTTTTGACACATGCACTGAATACAACAGGTGTAGGTAGACCTTACAGTAAAAGGCTTACTTACAAGCCCTTAACCAACAATGCAGTTTAAAAAATAAGTAAAAAATAGATGAGTAAAAATAAATAAATAAATAACATAATTAAAGAGCAGTAGTAAAATAACAACAGTGATGCTATATCAGTTGGGCCAGTGTGTGCCAGGGCAGGGTGCCTGCACTAACAACACCACGGTCTGTCAACTAACACCATGACCAAACCAGACGCGTGAGTCCCAACGTGCGCAAATTGATTTTGTCCCCCCACCACAAACGTGATCACGACACACAGGTTGAAATACAAAACTATCAAAACCAATTATATTAATTTGGGGACAGGTCGGACTTGCACCGTGTTCAGCGCCACAAATAGAACTGACTTCTATTTTAGCGCTAGGCAACGCAGACACTTGTTGGCGCGAGCAAACAGTGTGGGTGCAATGATTGAATAACATGTATGTGTACATTTATTTTGCAGTGCTCGCACACGCGACGCGAGCGGTGTGGTCAGCATGTAACCAGATCATCATGCCCAGGTAGTTCCCCTAGTTCCACAGATCCCCCTACTCTCATGTCCTTACTGCCCAAGCTCCACCCAGTCTCCCTGCAGCCCTTTAATGTTAATCCCCAAAGCGGGGAGCACCACCACCCCACGCCCTCTGACCCCTCACCCTTAATTACATCATAACTCATTAGCCAATCCCAGGGGGTTTATCTAAGAGCAGGACCAGGCCAGAGCCACCGTCCCAGATTAACAACATGCCATGGCTCCAAGTGAATCAGAGGAACATAGAAGGTTCAACTCTCCAGCTCAGATCTATATCCAAAGAAATGCCCCTGGTCTCTACCACCTACTTGTGCTGTTAATTTGAACTATTTGACAACAGGAAACAGTCCTTAACAATCAGAGGTTAAAAACAAGCCCTGCTTATCACTCTAAAAGCCTGTTGAATTAGTGTCATTGCCCTAATAACTAATTTCAGCATTAGCTTTCTCCATCGCTCTGTCCATCAGTCTGGCATTGTGTAGGGCCTCACCAGGTTAGTGTGCTCTGCCAGCTGGTCTCTCTGGACTTCTCTCCTCTCGATGTGGTGATCCTGACCAGGCACAAGTAGGGGCGGCTGCTCTGTGGAAGTCTGCTGGAGCTGAGGAGACACAGAGGGAAAGAAGATTCTGACCCATTAGGTCAACACATTACGGACACTGACCTCACCCATGACCGAAGAGTACACCACCCATTGGGTCAATGCATTACAGACACTGACCTCACCCATGACAGAAGAGTACACCATCCAATAGGTCAATGCATTACAGACACTGACCTCACCCATGACAGAAGAGTACACCATCCAATAGGTCAATGCATTACAGACACTGACCTCACCCATGACAGAAGAGTACACCATCCAATAGGTCAATGCATTACAGACACTGACCTCACCCATGACAGAAGAGTACACCACCCATTAGGTCAATGCATTACAGACACTGACCTCACCCATGACAGAAGAGTACACCATCCAATAGGTCAATGCATTACAGACACTGACCTCACCCATGACAGAAGAGTACACCATCCATTAGGTCAATGCATTACAGACACTGACCTCACCCATGACAGAAGAGTACACCACCCATTAGGTCAATGCATTACAGACACTGACCTCACCCATGACAGAAGAGTACACCATCCAATAGGTCAATGCATTACAGACACTGACCTCACCCATGACAGAAGAGTACACCATCCATTAGGTCAATGCATTACAGACACTGACCTCACACCATCCAATAGGTCAATGCATTACAGACATTTACATTTAAGTCATTTAGCACTGACCTCACCCATGACAGAAGAGTACACCATCCAATAGGTCAATGCATTACAGACACTGACCTCACCCATGACAGAAGAGTACACCATCCATTAGGTCAATGCATTACAGACACTGACCTCACCCATGACAGAAGAGTACACCATCCAATAGGTCAATGCATTACAGACACTGACCTCACCCATGACAGAAGAGTACACCACCCATTAGGTCAATATAAGGACTGACGTTAGTGACCCATCCTTATCCTCATCATTAATCTAGTGCATGTTGGGTCTCATCCTCATCATTAATCTACTGCATGTGGGTCTCATCCTCATCATTAATCTAGTGCATGTGGGGTCGTATCAGGGGTAAGCCAAATAAAAATGTGATTTGCATTTTTTTTTTTTTATCTTCACATTTATATTTTCCAACGGTGCCAACTGAGTTTTGGGTAGCCTCGTTTCACTGCCAAAAATAAAATTAAACCATCTAGTGTTCAGTGAAATAACAACACAATGTCAAATACAGGTAGCCTAGTCAAATAATTAACATCCAATCACATTAACCGTTAATCTCTCGTGGGAATTCCACTAACGGTCTGTATGTAGCCAAACGTAGCTTCTGCTCATATTGGTATCTGTACTGATGGCGCAAAAGCCATGACAGGGAGACATAGTGGAGTGGTCACGAGTGTGCCAGCAGTTTCTTCCGATGCCACTTGGGGACACTGCAGCATCCACGAGAGCCTCTTGCTGCCAAGTGAATGCCTGACAGCTTGAAAGACATTTTGGAACCTACAGTGAAAAAGGTTAACTTTGCAAGGCCCCTGCTTTTCTGCACTATGCAATGATATGGGCAGTGACCATGTAACGCTTTACAACATACAGAAAGAAGTGCGCTGGTGATCAAGAGGCAAAGTATTGACACTTTTTTAAATTGAGAGACGAGCTTAAAGTTCTCTTTACTGACCATAATTTTCACTTGTCTGACCGCTTGCATGATGACGAGTTTCTCACACGGCTGGCCTATCTGGGTGATGTTTTTTCACGCCTGGATGATCGTTAGTGACCCATCCTTATCCTCATCATTAATCTAGTGCATGTTGGGTCTCATCCTCATCATTAATCTACTGCATGTGGGGTCTCATCCTCATCATTAATCTACTGCATGTGGGGTCTCATCCTCATCATTAATCTACTGCATGTTGGGTCTCATCCTCATCATTAATCTAGTGCATGTGGGGTCTCATCCTCATCATTAATCTACTGCATGTGGGGTCTCATCCTCATCATTAATCTAGTGCATGTTGGGTCTCATCCTCATCATTAATCTAGTGCATGTGGGGTCTCATCCTCATCATTAATCTAGTGCATGTGGGGTCTCATCCTCATCATTAATCTAGTGCATGTGGGGTCTCATCCTCATCATTAATCTAGTGCATGTGGGGTCTTATCCTCATCATTAATCTAGTGCATGTGGGGTCTCATCCTCATCATTAATCTAGTGCATGTGGGGTCTCATCCTCATCATTAATCTAGTGCATGTGGGGTCTTATCCTCATCATTAATCTAGTGCATGTGGGGTCTCATCCTCATCATTAATCTAGTGCATGTGGGGTCTCATCCTCATCATTAATCTAGTGCATGTGGGGTCTCATCCTCATCATTAATCTAGTGCATGTGGGGTCTTATCCTCATCATTAATCTAGTGCATGTGGGGTCTTATCCTCATCATTAATCTAGTGCATGTGGGGTCTCATCCTCATCATTAATCTAGTGCATGTGGGGTCTTATCCTCATCATTAATCTAGTGCATGTGGGGTCTTATCCTCATCATTAATCTAGTGCATGTGGGGTCTTATCCTCATCATTAATCTAGTGCATGTGGGGTCTTATCCACATGGCTTTGTACAGATCACTGCTAAATGGACAACCACGCCGGGCCCATCTCAGCATCTGTTTTAGAAGTTCTAGACACAAACAAGCGACTACACCAGTCATGCGCCCATGTGAACCCTGAGGTCCCTTTCTGCTGGGTTTTAGCCAAACATTAAATGGAGAAGATGAGTGAGTATCGGTACAGAAGTGGTTCATCAAGCTGTACTGGGCTGAGGGAAGACCAGAGAGATCAAAGTGACCGTAAGGCTGGTGTCCTGGGTGGGGCTGGTTAAGCTGGGAGGGAGTTGGGTGTGGAGAGCTGAGACTGTTAATCACACACTGAATTATAACCTTTGGGATATCTTCAATGTGCCTGTCTCTCTGAAGTGTTCTAGACTCACAGATGAGCCTCATGTGACCCTGAGAAGGCTGTGTGTGTGTGTGTGTGTGTGTGTGTGTGTGTGTGTGTGTGTGTGTGTGTGTGTGTGTGTGTGTGTGTGTGTGTGTGTGTGTGTGTGTGTGTTGACCGTGAGAGAAAATTTGTTTGAGACCTGCTCCACCTTTACAAAAGTGTTACATTCCTTGTCATACATCCAAAGACATGCCAGTAATTGACTGCTCACCTTGAGCTGCAGGTAGTTGATGGAGTGGTTGGTGGTGCAGTTGAGGGGTCCCTCAGTAGACATCTCCAGGGGGTAGAGGAGACCCTGGCCCTGAACACTGAGAGGACAGCTGAGCTGCAGCACTGTGTGGCTGATCCCACTGGGACCTTTGTTCACCAGCTGACAGGGACAGGGGAGAGAACGAGGAGGAAGAGAGAAAGTAAGTAGAATATTACAAGAATATAATCCCCCACCTATTCTTTCTTCTCAAAAAATGAATCTGTTGAGGCTGACCCAGACCTCCAGGAAATGGAATGTTGATGTGATGTCATCTAAACTTGAGCACTGTTTTTCTTCCTGTTCTGAGAAAGGTTGTCCGGTGGGATGTCTGACAACATAAGTCTAGGTTGTCCTTACAAATTGAGTTAGACTTGTAATGATGTAAGGCTCAAAACAAACCCCTGTGCGTCCTGGAATGTCTTTATTTCTTCTTCTTTCTCTTTCACAACATTCACAAGGCCGCAGGGGTTACCAGAATGTGCACTGCGAGCATGAGCTGACCAACTGGCAAGTGTCTTCACTGACATTTTCAACCTCTCCCTGTCCGAGTCTGTAATACAAACCTGTTGTAAGCAGACCACCATAGTACCTGTGCCCAAGAACACTAAGGCAACTACTGACCCGTGGCACTCACGTCTGTAGCCATGAAGTGCTTTGAAAGGCTGATCATGTCTCACAACACCATTATCCCCAAAATCCTAGACCCACTCCAATTTACATACCGTCCCAACAGATCCACAGATGATGCAATCTCTATTGCACTCCACACTGCCCTTTCCCACCTTGACAAAAGAACACCTATGTGAGAATGCTATTAATTGACAACAGCTCAGCGTTAAACACCATAGTGGCCTCAAAGCTCATCACTAAGCTAAGGACCCTGGGACTAAGCACCTCCCTCTGCAACTGGATCCTGGACTTCCTGACGGGCCGCCCCCAAGTGGTACGGGTTGGTAACAACACATCCGCCACGCTGTTCCTTAACACAGGGGTCCCTCAAGGGTGCGTGCTCAGTCCCCTCCTGTACTCCCTGTTCACTCATGACTGCATGGCCAGGCACAACTCCAACACAATCATTAAGTTTGCCAATGACACAACAGTGGTAGGCTTGATCACCGACGAGACAGCCTATAGGGAGGAGGTCAGAGACCTGGCCATGTGGTGCCAGGGCAACAACCTCTCCCTCAACGTGATCAAGACAAAGGAGATGAGTGTGGACTACAGGAAAAAGAGGACCGAGCACACCCCCATTCTCATCGACGGGCTGTAGTGGAGCAGGTTGAGAGCTTCAAGTTCCTTGGGGCCCACATCACCAACAAACTAACATTGTCCAAGCACACCAAGACAGTCGTGAAGAGGCCAGGACAAAACCTATTCCCCCTCAGGAGACTGAAAAGACTTGGCATTGGTCCTCAGATCCTCAAAAGGTTCTACAGCTGCACCATGGCGGATGTGTTGTTCACCACCTCGTATGGCGACTGCTCGGCCTCCGACAGCAAGGCACTACAGAGGGTAGTGTGAACGACCCAGTACATCACTGGGGCCAAGCTTCCTGCCATCCAGGACCTTTATACTAGGCGGTGTCAGAGGAAGGCCCTAAAAAATGTCAAAGACTCCAGCTACCCTAGTCGGACTGTTCTCTCTGCTACCGCACGGCAAGCGGTACCTGAACGCCAAGTCTAGGTCCAAGAGGCTTCTAAACATCTTCTACCCCCAATCCATAAGACTCCTCAACACCTAATCAAATGGCTACCCAGACTATTTGCATAGTCTCCCCCCCCCCACCCCTCTTTTACACAGCTGCTATTCTCTGTTGTTGTCATCTATGCATAGTCACTTTAATAATCCTACCTAGATATACATACCACCTCAACTAACTGGTGCCCCCGCACATTGACTCTTGTACAGGTACCCCCTGTATATAGTCTCGCTATTGTTGTTTTACTGCTGCTCTTTAATTACTTTTATTGTTACTTTTTTATTTTCTTACTTTTATTTAGTTACTTTTATTTCTTATTCTTATCTGTATTTTTTTAAACTGCATTGTTGGTTAGGGGCTCGTAAGTAAGCATTTCACTGTAAGGTGAATGTGACTAATACAATTTCATTTGAAGTAGTGTCCATCTGGTGTGCTTCTCTGCTTCCCCAGGAAGTAGTGTCTGTCTGGTGTGCTTCTACACCAAGGCCACTGTCTGGGAAGTACTACCTGCTACTACAGATCTGCTAAAGGTCAGTGTCTTCTGTATAGAATCCTGTGCTACATCCCGATGACTGCCTGTCCAGCCGGCTAGCAGCTAGCCTCCTGGAGGGCCTCTGGCTGCTTACATTGAAAAAAGAGAATGTCCATGATTCACTTCTCTTTTTCTATGCATTGAATGTTCCATTGGATCTTCCCACCATAATCCTAATCCTAACCTGCCCGACCCCAACCCTCTGGCTCCTTACTTCATAGACGTGTTGGATTACAGGCCCAATGTCCTGCTCCTCCTGGGGGGTCTTTGAGACCTTCCAGTTGAGGGGAGGGAAGAAGACCTTGTCTGGCCGGGAGACACTTCAAAAAGAGAGAGATCAGAGAGAAGGAGATAGCAGCGAGAGAGTGAGTGACTGTGTGTATGTGTTTGGGGGGGGTTAAAGAATAGCAATTCTATGGAGTTCCAAAAGGTTTTCTAACACTGACAGAGTTTCTTCCAACCGCCAGACTTCCCTCTGAACTCACCCCTGTAAAATAACATCGGCCTGGACAACCACCTCCAGTTTGTAGGGCACCACCTCACTGTGGGAATTATTCTCATTTTTACTGTGGAAAGAGGGAGAGAGAGAGGATGGTGAAGTACAGAATACACACACCTATCAGCAACTGTCTGGTAAGAGCGCCTTGGAAAGTTTAGCCTTCAATTATTTTGTCAATGACACAAACACATGTCCAGTTATAGTCCCAGTTCAAACATATGCTTAGAGAGGAGAGGTAACTGTGAGTCATACCTGCGGATCTGCAGCTCAAACTGAACCGTCTTGCGTGTGTCCTTCAGTCGTGGCACAGTGAAACGCAGGCCTGCCCACAGCTGCAGATGAGAAGCAACGTGGTCAAGGACTACAGCCCCAACATGATGTAAGAGAGACAGAGGTACTAATGGCTAAGGGATATTGCAACCAACAGAACAAAGCCAACCTTGTGAGGGAACCTGTGCACTGTTTGGTTACTATTTTTTTTACACATACAGTACAGAGACAGTGAGCAGACTACAGCAAATCATGGGGGGGGGGCAGAGTTCCCACCAGGCTAACAGGCCTCGCCTCCTCTTCTCTCCTCCCAATTCTGTTCTGTTCAGAGGTCAATCAATCAGTACTCTCTGTCTGTCTGTCTGCCTGGGTGGTATACAGCTGTAATACACCTGGGCCTGCAGGTCTGGGAGTTCCTGGTTACAGCATTCTGTACTGCTGCCCTTCTCTCTATTGGAATGTCATGCCACTTTTATTTTCCATCCAAACCACACGCACATACAGCACAGTAATTGCAATCAGGAGACCAGCAAGGATAAAGCTTTTACTATTTAACTGTGTGTGTGTGTGTGTGTGTGTGTGTGTGTGTAATGAAAATACTGCTCATAAAAATGCTGGTTTCTCCCTGGCTCAATGAATATATTAATCCATATCATCTGTCTGTATATATGCAATTATGAATTATCACTAATCCACTCCAGGGACAAAGTAGCCTAGGTATAATCAGCACACACAATGAGTATTACAATGGCAGGATCTATATATACACTATGTATTTGTTGCATACTAAAGTTTTTCAACTTTAGTTTACACTTGAAATAAAACCATTTTAATCAGAGAAACCTCTCCACCAACGTCCACTTTACAGTCTTCCTCTGGAGTCAGACACACTACAAACCCACAGCAACAACCTGCCCACGGCCAGCAGGTCATTAGGAGCGAACCTCTGCTCAGCAGGGAAGTAGACCAGCTTCCTGCTAACCGGACAGGGACTTCCTCTCTGAATACTGATGTAACATGACAAGAAAGTCTTTCCTGTCCAGTTCTCTACCAACCCCTCGATAGCACAACACAATCCTTCCCTTCACACAGGAGAAAAAAGTGATTCTCTGCATAGCTCCGATGACTGTTTTCCCCCCTAAATAAATCTCAGAGGGCTAGCGCACTATTCCACTGGTCATCACAACTCATCAGAACCAATGAAGGATATTGCTTATGAGTAGGGCCAGGACCATGTGACATAATCAGGAAAACCTGGTCGCCCGATTCATAATCAATGCGCTTCAGAAAGGTCTTGAGTAGGACCAGAGCGGGAGTTTCTTTTTAGGTCCATGTGACCTCATTCTGATTGAGACCAAGATGGCTGAAACATCAACAATGTTTTCACTTCAAGAGCCAGAACTGCTCCTGTTTTCCACCCATGTGACCTAACCAGAAAATACTCCTGGCCCTACTTATAAACAACACTTTCAGAAAGGGTGAGCAGAACCTAAATCCTTGACTTACGCTGGTGCCAGACTTCATGGGATTGCCCAGGTCACAGCTGAGGTAGCGGGTCTGGTTCTCAGCCTCGTAGCTACAGGTCAGCTGGGTCAGGCTCTGGGTGAGAAAGAAGAGAAAATATTTTGAAATTAGAACACAATAGAGAAGAAAGATATTTACAATCTATAGACTCATTTTATCATTTCATCCTTATGTAAATAGGCTGCTCTCAATTAGCTCAAATCTATTTTGCAAGATGACGTGTTAAAGATGGCAGCAGTCAGCATCATTATAAAATGTTTCATAGCTCAAGAACATTTGGTTCCACTTAAAGTTTTCATAACTTCCATAACAGTCCTCCCAATAAATCTATCATTGTAAGTCTTATAAGCCAATAGACTGGGAGCCTCCATATCTAATAGAAATGCTGGGGTGAGCTGAATGTTTAGTATTTGCTCTCACCTCGTTATTGCGAGCTATACCGCTGTAGTCTGCTTCAGGAGGTAACACCACATACAGTTCAGCCTCATAGGCCCCACCTTCACCCTCGTTCCGCGCGTTGAAAGTCAAGGTCAGCAAGTTGTCGTCACCTAGGTACACTTCCTTCCTGTCCCTGATGGACCAACAAAACCAGAAATGGATTACTAATAGGGTCAGAGGTCAGGTCAAGAGGTGTCGGGTCTCTGAGGGTAAATAAGCACAGAGAGGTGGGAGAGAGAACTGTTAAAGCTTTGTGTACAGTTCAGATAGTAGTTGGCAATAGCAGTCTGGCCACTAACATGTTTTGTTGCTACAGCCTTATACTTACATGCTTTCTCTTCCTCTTCCCTGTTCAGGCTTTCTGCTCTACATATCAGGCTGATTTAGAGCCGGGATTCAGAACGGGACACAGCCCAAAGCACATAGATTCATCTCAGGAAATTCCCTCCCCCTGACCCCCTTCCCTCCCCCTGCATCCCCCTCACACAAAACGTTTCCAATGTAGCAGTAAAGTCATACATGCGATAGAGCACAGACTAGGACTTTAAAACATCTCCCCTTCCCCTCGATCTCTCCCTCCAGCTCTCTCCCTCTCTGAACACAATGAGAGAGGAAAATCATACAAGGGCCACACAGACGCTTCTAATTACAGCTGAACTCATAAAACCAGGCAGAGAGGAAGCAACATGGACCATATTTCAAACACCGATCTTCTGCTGGCCAGTCAGCCAGCCAGCCTAGTCAGCCTCCTACAGCCAGTCAGCCAGCCTCCTACAGCCAGCCAGCCTAGTCAGCCAGCCTCCTACAGCCAGCCAGCCTAGTCAGCCAGCCTCCTACAGCCAGCCAGCCTAGTCAGCCAGCCTCCTACAGCCAGCCAGCCTAGTCAGCCAGCCTCCTACAGGCAGCCAGCCTAGTCAGCCAGCCTCCTACAGGCAGCCAGCCTAGTCAGCCAGCCTCCTACAGGCAGCCAGCCTAGTCAGCCAGCCTCCTACAGCCAGCCAGCCAGCCTCCTACAGCCAGACAGCCTAGTCAGCCAGCCTCCTACAGCCAGACAGCCTAGTCAGCCAGCCTCCTACAGCCAGACAGCCTAGTCAGCCAGCCTCCTACAGCCAGACAGCCTAGTCAGCCTCCTACAGCCAGCCAGCCTAGTCAGCCAGCCTCCTACAGGCAGCCAGCCAGCCTCCTACAGGCAGCCAGCCTAGTCAGCCAGCCTCCTACAGCCAGCCAGCCTAGTCAGCCAGCCAGCCTCCTACAGCCAGCCAGCCTAGTCAGCCAGCCTCCTACAGCCAGACAGCCTAGTCAGCCAGCCTCCTACAGCCAGACAGCCTAGTCAGCCAGCCTCCTACAGCCAGACAGCCAGCCTCCTACAGCCAGACAGCCTAGTCAGCCTCCTACAGCCAGACAGCCTAGTCAGCCTCCTACAGCCTAGTCAGCCTCCTACAGCCTAGTCAGCCTCCTACAGCCTAGTCAGCCTCCTACAGCCAAGTCAGCCTCCTACAGCCAAGTCAGCCTCCTACAGCCAAGTCAGCCTCCTACAGCCAAGTCAGCCTCCTACAGCCAGACAGCCTCCTACAGCCAGACAGCCTAGTCAGCCTCCTACAGCCAGACAGCCTAGTCAGCCTCCTACAGCCAGACAGCCTAGTCAGCCTCCTACAGCCAGACAGCCTCCTACAGCCAGACAGCCTAGTCAGCCAGACAGCCTAGTCAGCCTCCTACAGCCAGACAGCCTAGTCAGCCTCCTACAACCAGACAGCCAGACAGCCTAGTCAGCCTCCTACAGCCAGACAGCCTCCTACAGCCTAGTCAGCCTAGTCAGCCTCCTACAGCCTAGTCAGCCTCCTACAGCCTAGTCAGCCAGCCTCCTACAGCCTAGTCAGCCAGCCTCCTACAGCCAGACAGCCTAGTCAGCCAGCCTCCTACAGCCAGACAGCCTAGTCAGCCAGCCTCCTACAGCCAGACAGCCTAGTCAGCCAGCCTCCTACAGCCAGACAGCCTAGTCAGCCTCCTACAGCCAAACAGCCTAGTCAGCCTCCTACAGCCAAACAGCCAAACAGCCTCCTACAGCCAGGCAGCCTAGTCAGCCAGACAGCCTAGTCAGCCTCCTACAGCCAGACAGTCTAGTCAGCCAGACAGCCTAGTCAGCCTCCTACAGCCAGACAGCCTCCTACAGCCTAGTCAGCCTCCTACAGCCTAGTCAGCCTCCTACAGCCAGACAGCCTAGTCAGCCTCCTACAGCCAGACAGCCTAGTCAGCCCTACAGCCAGACAGCCTCCTACAGCCAGACAGCCTAGTCAGCCTCCTACAGCCAGACAGCCTAGTCAGCCTCCTACAGCCAGACAGCCTAGTCAGCCTCCTACAGCCAGACAGCCTAGTCAGCCTCCTACAGCCAGACAGCCTAGTCAGCCTCCTACAGCCAGACAGCCTAGTCAGCCTCATACAGCCAGACAGCCTAGTCAGCCTCATACAGCCAGACAGCCAAGTCAGCCTCATACAGCCAGACAGCCTAGTCAGCCAGACAGCCTAGTCAGCCTCATACAGCCAGACAGCCTAGTCAGCCTCATACAGCCTAGTCAGCCTCCTACAGCCAGCCTAGTCAGCCTCCTACAGCCAGCCAGCCAGCCTCCTACAGCCAGCCAGCCAGCCTAGTCGGACTAAAACAGCCAGCCAGCCTAGTCAGACTCCAACAGCCAGGGACACTTCTTGAAAGTCCAATATCTTGAAAACTTGACTGCTGACATACAAAACAGTTTGGGACTGTATCAAGTGGACTAATGAAAAAAAAATCCTAAATAGTTTGAGTGGATTTTCCCTTTAAAGAAAACAAAGGGCTAACATTGAAAGAACCCATAAAAAACAAAAACCTTTCCCCTGGGGCATTTGTGGAACAGGTTGTGTGCCTTGGCAGGAAAACAGTAGAAATATCAACTACAGGAATGAAGGATATGTCTCGGATACATTGCTGGGAATTTCATAATTGACCCTTTGCCCCAAGCTACTATTATACAAAGTATTGAAATAAATGCAGCACTATCATCTAACTGCCAAAGACAGTTAATGCATTATGATTTTCCTCAACTGAACTCACTATCGCCCTGTAGCACTCACTTCTGTCATCATGAAGTGCAATGAGAGGCTAGTTAAGGATCATATCACCTCTACCTTACATGACACTCTAGACCCACTTCAATTTACTTACCGCCCCAATAGAACCGCAGACGATGCAATCGCCATTGCACTGCACACTGCCCTATCCCACCTGAACAAGAGGAATACCTATGTAAGAATGCTCAGTTCATTGACTATAGCTCAGCCTTCAACACCATAGTGGCCTCCATGCTTATCATCAAACTCAGGGCTCTAGGTCTGAACCCCGCCCTATGCAGCTTCCTGACAGGCCGCCCCCAGGTGGTGAAGGTAGGAAACACCTCCACTTCACTGATCCTCAACACTTAACCTCTCCATCAACGTCAACAAAACGAAGGAGCTGATCATGGACTTCAGGAAACAGCAGAGGGAGCATGCCCCTATCCACATTGACGGGACCGCAGTGGAGAAGGTGAAAAGCTTCAAGTTCCTCAGCGCACACATCACTGACAAACTGAAATGGTCCCCCCACACAGACAAGTGTGGTGAAGAAGGCGCAACAGCACCTCTTCAACCTCAGGAGGCTGAAGAAATTTGGCTTGGCCCCTAAAACCCTCACAAACTTTTATAGATGCACAATTGAGAGCATCCTGTCGGGCTGTATCACCACCTGGTACGGCAACTGCACTGCCACAACCGCAGGGCTCTCCAGTGGGTGGTGTCGTCTGCCCAACACAGGGCTCTCCAGTGGGTGGTGTCGTCTGCCCAACACAGGGCTCTCCAGTGGGTGGTGTCGTCTGCCCAACACAGGGCTCTCCAGTGGGTGGTGTCGTCTGCCCAACACAGGGCTCTCCAGTGGGTGGTGTCGTCTGCCCAACCGCAGGGCTCTCCAGTGGGTGGTGTCGTCTGCCCATCCGCAGGGCTCTCCAGTGGGTGGTGTCGTCTGCCCATCCGCAGGGCTCTCCAGTGGGTGGTGTCGTCTGCCCATCCGCAGGGCTCTCCAGTGGGTGGTGTCGTCTGCCCATCCGCAGGGCTCTCCAGTGGGTGGTGTCGTCTGCCCAACCGCAGGGCTCTCCAGTGGGTGGTGTCGTCTGCCCAACCGCAGGGCTCTCCAGTGGGTGGTGTCGTCTGCCCAACCGCAGGGCTCTCCAGTGGGTGGTGTCGTCTGCCCATCCGCAGGGCTCTCCAGTGGGTGGTGTCGTCTGCCCAACACAGGACTCTCCAGTGGGTGGTGTCGTCTGCCCAACACAGGGCTCTCCAGTGGGTGGTGTCGTCTGCCCAACACAGGGCTCTCCAGTGGGTGGTGTCGTCTGCCCAACACAGGGCTCTCCAGTGGGTGGTGTCGTCTGCCCAACACAGGGCTCTCCAGTGGGTGGTGTCGTCTGCCCAACACAGGGCTCTCCAGTGGGTGGTGTCGTCTGCCCAACACAGGGCTCTCCAGTGGGTGGTGTCGTCTGCCCAACACAGGGCTCTCCAGTGGGTGGTGTCGTCTGCCCAACACAGGGCTCTCCAGTGGGTGGTGTCATCTGCCCAACACAGGGCTCTCCAGTGGGTGGTGTCATCTGCCCAACACATCACCGGAGGCACACTGCCTGCCCT
Source organism: Oncorhynchus keta (assembly GCF_023373465.1). Taxonomy (NCBI): domain Eukaryota; kingdom Metazoa; phylum Chordata; class Actinopteri; order Salmoniformes; family Salmonidae; genus Oncorhynchus; species Oncorhynchus keta. The sequence continues at coordinate 20,302,339 of NC_068448.1, forward strand.
CCAGGACACCTACATCACCTGATGTCACAGGACATCAACCACCCGAGCCACTGCCTGTTCACCCTGCTATCATCCAGAAGGCAAGGTCACTACAGGTGCATCAAAGCTGGGACCGAGAGACTGAAAAACAGCTTCTATCTCAAGGCCATCAGACTGTTAAATAGCCATCACTAGCCGGCTACCACCTGCTTACTCAACCCTGCACCTTAGAGGCTGCTGCCTTATATACATAAACATGGAATCACTGGTCACTTCAATAGACAGTTGAATAATGTTTACATACTGCTTTACTCATTCATATGTATATACTGTATTCTATTCTACTGTATTTTTTTCAATGCCACTCTGATATTGCTCATCCTAATATTTATATTTTTCTTAATTCCATTATTTTACTTTTATATTTGTATGTATTGTTAGATATTACTGCACCGTTGGAGCTAGGAACACAAGCATTTCACTACACCCGCAATAACATCTGCTAAATGTGTACGTGACCAATCAAATTTGATGAAATTTTTATGAAAACTCATAATTACTTAAATGGACTTGTTTATGTGATAGAAGACCAATGACGAATTGAAAGAGCAAACATATATAGAAATCAAAATTGTCACGTCCTGACCTTAGTTCTTTTTTTAGGTCTTTGTTTAAGTTTGGTCAGGGCCTGGGGTGGGCATTCTATGTTTTTGTTCTGTGTTTTGTATTTCTGCTTTTGGCTTGGTATGGTTCCCAATCAGAGGCAGCTGTCAATCGTTGTCTCTGATTGAGAACCATACTTAGGCAGCCTGATTTCCCACTATGATTGGTGGGCAGTTGTTTTCTGTCTTTGTATGTAGTTTACCAGACGGAACTGTTTCGGTTGTTCTTTTGTTACTTTGTATTTTTAGTGTTCAGTGCTATTGATTAAATTTACGAACACTTACCACGCTGCATATTGGTCCGATCCTTCCTATTCCTCATCAGAAGAGGAAGACAACCGTTACAAAAATTATAGGTCAGAAAGAGAGCAAGAGAGGGGGGGGGGGGGCAAAATGCCCACAGATCAAAGTGTGTCGATACTCTGAATACTACTTCAAACGATTCGAGAGGGAGGCTGGTACTGGTTGGCACACCTACAACTCCCTCCCCAGTCCCCATACGTTCCAACAAATCTGTTCCATCGCACCTGTCTTTTTCCCCCCCACCAGCTTGACAGCCAATCCCTGTCGACCAGCACTCCTTCCTGTTTTCAAAGCAAAGTAGTATCCTCTGCTAGTGGAGCATTGTAGGGCTATTAACAGACTGACTAAACTAAACAAACGGGTGGAGCACGACACAGCTTTACTTACCCATCAAAACAACAACAAGGCCGACTCATCTGCATAGTGGGGTGAAGAGTTCACTTACTACAACCTGGCTCACAGTTGACCATACATAGCTATATTCTCCTGATCCAGTGGATGTCCTGAGCCGTGTATGGTCTAGGACTTATAGAGAAGGAAATGAAGGGACTAACTCACCCGTGCACCGCCAGCTTTAAGTCGGGAACACAGATGTTGTCTTCTCCACAGTCCAGCAGAATCTGGGCCTAAAGGAGGGAAGAATATGAGACGAACACATTAAACAGTGACAGAGCTTATACATGATCACACAGGCCCCTTTAAAATTAAACCTACACTTCTTTCAAATAGAATTCACACAGAGAATTAGACACACTTTGCTTTGATGGTAAACATACAATAGAGCGACTGTAGCGGGACGGGACATGGAGGAATATATTCCAGTCCAACCCTCAACCGCCCACGAGTAGAGAGTCATCACTAAAGACCAAACACCTGTGATAATCCTGTTAACAGTCCTCTCTCCCAGGGAAGGTTATAGACTGTATGACTGTGTGATGACACAAGGCAGGAGAAGCTCAAGATCACGTCTGACTGATCAAAACCCCTCTTTTAAACCCTCTCTCTGGCCTGGGACACAGAGGCACAATATTTGGAGGGAAACCCTCCCGCTCAGCAGTGACTACCATCCCCCAGTTTCACACCTCTGGTCCTGGCTACTACGTTGGGCCCTTCCAGAACACTCTCCCCTGGCTAGAGTCATATGACCTGGACAGCCAGTCACAGGCTGTACCTGGTGGGGATCTCAAACCGCTAACACAGTCTGTGCTTTAGTCTGTGACACAGCGGTGCAGAGACAGGTCAGAAGAACTCTGCACCACCTCAACTCATTTCTGTACCTTCTACATGGACAATCCTGCCTCTAGACATTCCCAAGCGGTATTAGTGCATCTTTGACAATAAAACCACTGTACACTATTCACCACAACACGTCCAGTAGTCTATCCTCCTCCTTGTTTGCAGTACGTGTCTGATTCGGCTCCAAACTTCGGCTTGCCTCTAGAAAAATGTTTGTGTTCTCGACAGCCGAAAAAACACTCACTGAGGTCCAAAGCGTCACAAAACATTGACATAATATGTGCACAAACTCTTCCGAACTGTTTCAGCTGGGAATCATGCCGACGCCTTTAGGCCAGGGTGATCTTGAGACCTAGACGCTACGGTAGAATGACATGAACTAAGCAGGTGTGTGTAGCAGGCTTAGCGTATGTAATGGTCTCCCTGTGTGATTCCATCACAGTGTGATGATCATGATGCTTTAGTTGACAATGAGGATAATAAATATAAGTTGAGGGAGATTAGAAAGAGCTCAGTGCCTCCCCTGTCATTACACAGCCAGGGGTTTGAATTAAGGGAAAGCAGGGTAACCATAGTAACCTCCAGCTCACTCTGCCCCCTCCCTCAGTGAGTGCTGCATGGCCCACAGTCGGAGAAAGAGTTACAGGTTCCCATCCTTGCTGAAGCTAAGAAATATCAACTGACAGTGCCTCGGCTTCACGGCAACATGTGGAGCACATTACAGAGAAACTCTGAAACTACACAGAGGCATCAGTGAGCTCTCACTCGGCAACCAGAGGGTGTGAGAACCGGGGTAAACCACAACTGCCCAGTACATACGATGCCATATAGTGAAATCCATAATAAAGCATGGTGCATGTGATTAAATCCAGACGGTAGTCAGTAATCACCCCCTACACGGTGTTACATTCACAATGGGTATCCATGATTAATGAAATATGTCAGCAGCTTTACACTACTAACCCCCCCATACATCATAGACACACATGGGTTATTCGAGCCCCACTCTGAAGTTCAGTTTCAGTACTACAACAGAATTGTAGTTGAGTATTTAGATGTAGTGTAAGTACAACACAGCAGATCTGATGAGGCCCCGGCAGCTTTGATACAACAAGGAGACACCAATGACAGGGCTCAGTCCTGCCCTGCTCAGAGTGAGAGAGGGAGAAATGCAGAGGGAGAGAGAGAGGCTGCGGTTACTGTGTCTGGCTGCGTGGAAAGTAATCCACGGAGACTCTGTGCCACAAAACATTCAAAACCCAGACAGATCATTTCAAGTCATCAGTCTTAAGTTATTTTATTTTCTATTAAGTTGAGACTCAGGTCATCAAATTTGTTACTTGAGTCAGTGTCCACATTTGTGCCATATGGTCCAGCATGCCACAGCTGAAGGCAGGCAGCCCACACGTTGAGCCCTGCTCACGTCTTTCTCCCTCTCTTTGCCTGCCAGGAGAAAACTGGAAAAATTCAGACAAATCTACACCAGATGGCACATGGCCTGTGTGCTGCGAGCAAAGCACCGCATTGGCCCTACCCAGAATCTATTATCTATATCTATTAACCCTGTGTGTATGACTGTGCACCCCTCAGTCGGAACATGACTTACTGTATCAACCGTTACACCGCCTAGCTGGGCTGAAAGCTGCTATTCCTGGAGTGGCAGTCAAACTCTAACTCTCTCTCCACCATAGTGTGCACATGTAACGGATGTGAAACGGCTAGCTTAGTTAGCGGTGTGCGCTAAAATAGCGTTTCAATCGGTTACGTCACTTGCTGAGACCTTGAAGTAGTAGTTCCCCTTGCTCTGCAATGGGCGAGGGGACGGTTTAAAATTATACTGTTACACACATGCCTCAAATTTCTTCTGTTGAAAACTGCTTTCCAGACCCTCTGGTCCCCTTCCCAGCAGAGTGGTTTGGAAATCAACAAGGAGAGCAGCCTGAGTCGTTCCGAGGGTGTGTGTGGGGGAGAGGGAAGGAAGGGGGAGGTCTGGTCAAGGTGAAAACATTACCATCACCTCTGAGTGAGTGAATGGATTTCCAGCCACGTCTTCACTAAGTCTTGTCCATTAAAACATGTGCAGTGCTCCACCACCAGAGATACTGGTGGCTCAGAGGAGTCCTCCAGGGTTGGAGTGCTGCGCTGGGGGTCAGACAGAAGGGCGGGAGGGTGTGCTGGAGGTCAGGAGTGCTGCGGGGGTGATGGCTGGGGGGTCAGCAGTGCTGTGGGGGTGTATTGAAGTACCTTCTGCTCGATGAGCTCGGTGGTCTTGTAGTTAAGGATGGGTCTGAGGCCGTGGGAGTCAAACGCTGCCTGAGGATCCAGACTGAAGTTGAGGGAGATGTAGATGGAGGAGAGCTTATCTCTGAACTCCTTGTCATCCTGCAGTCAGATAGAGAGACAGAGAGAGAGCGATAGATAGACAGAGAGATACAGACAGATACAGACAGGGACAGAGACAGACAGATAGAGGGAGAGAGACAGAGAGATAGAGAGGGTTTATCAGAGTGAGTGAGTGAGTGAGTGAGTGAGTGAGTGAGTGAGTGAGTGAGTGAGTGAGTGAGTGAGTGAGTGAGTGAGTGAGTCTGTGTCCATGGGGCCGAGACTTTATTTAAAACATTTTTTTAAATCATTGTTATTATTTTGTATTTTTTGTGTGTTTTTTAGGGGTTAGATCAGCTTTAATATTGCAGATAGATTGTAGCTTCCATCAATGTAATTGTCTGCATCACTTCCAATCCCACATATACATTTTTGCAAATATATATGTATATACACACATACATATTAATATATATTTTATTTTTATTTTCTTTATTACCCTCCAACCCCTCACCCAATTGGAGCAAACTAGTGAACAACAATGCTTAGGCCTGTATTTCCAGCTTATACATACTTCACACATAGTACATATATTTTATGGACACAGTCTACTTTACAATAGTTTGATTTAGTTTATTTTTAACTCTTGTCCTTCCTCTACCCTCAACCTGTCCCATATATTTCTGATGTCCATCCAGTTTGATTTCTATTTGCCATATATTTCAAACTGTGCTCTTTCCAAAATATATAGGTTGAGGACACAGTATGTTTTACATGAGTTATCTTGCTGTTATTAGTCCCAACCGTCAGCTCCATTCAACCCCTCCCATCTCTTAACACCATCCATATTGGCTTTCTATTTGCCATATATTTTTCAATGGTGCATTAAAAATATGTTATCTTATTAACACCTTGTTCTAGCTAGCTATTTGTGCAGGTAGCTATCAAGTAAACACAACTTTTGCTTCACAAAAGTTCTGAACCTTCCTATTCTCATTGTTTCTACAGATTGTATATTGAAAATAAAAATTTTTTGCTAAAAGTATTATTTTATTATTGATCGATTGACTATGACTTTTCAGTTCGCCCAGTAGTGTTATCTGTGACCAGAAACAAGCTACATATGGACAATACCAAAACAAGTGATCTAGTGATTCTACCTCTTCGCAGCAAAGATCTACAGAGCTGGGAAGGTTGTCTCTCCCATATAAATTACATTATGTTGGTTGCAAGAATTCTGTATAATAATTTACATTGAAAAATTCTAAGTTTTGAATCTAGCATCGTTTTGCATATCAGTTCAAAAACCATGTTTATTTGTATTTTTTATTTACCCTTTATTTAACCAGGCAAGTCCGGTAAAAACACATTCTTATTTACAATGGCGGCCTACACCGGCCAAACCCGGACGACGCTGGGCCAATTGTACGCGGCCCTACGGGACTCCCAATCACGGCCGATTGTGATACAGCCTTGATTCAAACCAGGGGCTCTGTAGTGACACCTCAAGCACTGAGACACAGTGTCTTAGACTGCTGCACCACACGGGAGCCCATGTGCCATGGAATCAGTACGTCAAAAATCTCTTCCCAACTATTTTGCAATCTATATGGCATGGCTGTCAATTATTTGGTCCTTAAATGAAACTGGTATACTTTTTTATTAATCACAATTTTCTTTAACCAATGATGGTCTTTAATGCTGGGCCGACAGACCAGTTCTTACCTTTTCCCTTTCACTTTCCTCTTCCATTTTTGTGGTAACGGTGCAATTACTTGGTTGTAATTTTGGGTAGAGCACTTACCCTCAGGTAGATCTTGGTCTCGTGACACACGCGCTCTCCGCTCCGCACTCTCACACTCCTCTGAAGCATTGCCTGCTGGGAGTCTACAAACAGAGCCCTCTTCACCCCTCCCTTCTGCATGTGTTTCAGATGGTCCAACTGCACCTCTACCAGGAAGCCTGGAACACACACATATACACACAACCATGAATGTGCTTTTGTTTTACACACCATCACATTAAAACTAACTTGCATAATCTCAAGCGAATAGAGAATCCAGACTATGTAGTTTGTTTTACCATATGTCACCTAGCACAGTGACTATATGCATAGAGGGCTGATTAGTGGAATAATTGCTGGGGTTGTGTATGAACAAAGAGGAGCCTAGTGCTTTGATTTGAAATCATTAAAAGGATCAGAGCAGATATGGGGATTCTGGAAGCATGACACTGCTCCTCACATCTTTGTCACAATACAATACAAAGCATCAGCAAAGTCATTCAACATACACAACGTTGTGTGCACATCTGATATTCGTGTGCAATTGAGAGTTTGTAATATGGTATTGTATGTCATCTGGACCAGATGTGGACAGTCGGCTCACCTAGGTTGTCTGGTAGGTACTTCCCATTGGCAGAGAGGCAGAAACTCAGGTTGACACTGTTTAGAACAGAGGAGAGACATAACAGAGACACGATAAGGGAAGCATTCCTGGCACAAACATGCAAACATGGAAACGCACAGACATCTCACTCATTCACTCTCTTCCTCCCATACTTGCTCTTCCTCTCAAATCCACCTTCAGATATCTAACAAGACAAGCCAAGTGGTATAATGGGTAACACTGTATGATATGAAGGAATGGCTAGTCATATGGGTAATGTTAGGAAAGGCATCTCTATGGTGTAGCCAGCCAAGTTAATAATGTGGCGTGTCCCCCCCCATCCTCAGCTCTCCAGCCTGGAATGGCTGAGTTAAAGAGGGTGAAATTGAACATCATCTCATGTATCCCCACAGACAGGACAGTCAGTCAGTGTCTGTATGTGTACGGGCTCAGAGCTCTCTCTCTCTCCCATGACATCAGTCACAGATTCCAACAGTCCGCAACGCAAACCCAAGCCCTTTACAACCAAACCCTCACTGACTGGAAAGAAAGAGCGAGGCGGCGATGGGGGAAAAAAGGGAGCAAAACAGAGTTAGTGTTGATAGAATACAAGGGAAGGAAGAAATAAAAGAGAATGAAATAGATACAGAAAGAGGGTGTCTATCTAGGAGAAACCACTCTGTTGTGCTCCTGTGTCTGTGTTTGTGTAGGAGTGTGTGTCTGTGTTTGTGTCTGTGTTTGTGTTTGTGTAGGAGTGTGTGTCTGTGTAGGAGTGTGTGTCTGTGTAGGAGTGTGTGCCTGTGCCTGTGTAGGAGTGTGTGCCTGTGTAGGAGTGTGTGCCTGTGCCTGTGCCTGTGTAGGAGTGTGTGCCTGTGCCGGAGTGTGTGCCTGTGCCTGTGTAGGAGTGTGTGCCTGTGTAGGAGTGTGTGCCTGTGCCTGTGTAGGAGTGTGTGCCTGTGCCTGTGTCTGTGTAGGAGTGTGTGCCTGTGCCTGTGTCTGTGTTTGTGTAGGAGTGTGTGCCTGTGCCTGTGTCTGTGTAGGAGTGTGTGCCTGTGCCTGTGTCTGTGTTTGTGTAGGAGTGTGTGCCTGTGCCTGTGTAGGAGTGTGTGCCTGTGCCTGTGTAGGAGTGTGTGCCTGTGCAGGAGTGTGTGCCTGTGCCTGTGTAGGAGTGTGTGCCTGTGCCTGTGTAGGAGTGTGTGCCTGTGCAGGAGTGTGTGCCTGTGCCTGTGTAGGAGTGTGTGCCTGTGCCTGTGTAGGAGTGTGTGCCTGTGTTTGTGTAGGAGTGTGTGCCTGTGCCTGTGTAGGAGTGTGTGCCTGTGCCTGTGTAGGTGTGTGCCTGTGTAGGAGTGTGTGCCTGTGTAGGAGTGTGTGCCTGTGCCTGTGCCTGTGTAGGAGTGTGTGCCTGTGCCTGTGTAGGAGTGTGTGCCTGTGCCTGTGTAGGAGTGTGTGCCTGTGTAGGAGTGTGTGCCTGTGTCTGTGTAGGAGTGTGTGCCTGTGTCTGTGTAGGAGTGTGTGCCTGTGCCTGTGTAGGAGTGTGTGCCTGTGCCTGTGTAGGAGCGTGTGCCTGTGCCTGTGTAGGAGTATGTGCCTGTGCCTGTGTAGGAGTATGTGCCTGTGTAGGAGTGTGTGCCTGTGCCTGTGTAGGAGTGTGTGCCTGTGTAGGAGTGTGTGCCTGTGTAGGAGTGTGTGCCTGTGTCTGTGTAGGAGTGTGTGCCTGTGTCTGTGTAGGAGTGTGTGCCTGTGCCTGTGTAGGAGTGTGTGCCTGTGCCTGTGTAGGAGTGTGTGCCTGTGCCTGTGTAGGAGTGTGTGCCTGTGCCTGTGTAGGAGTGTGTGCCTGTGCCTGTGTAGGAGTGTGTGCCTATGTAGGAGTGTGTGCCTGTGCCTGTGTCTGTGTAGGAGTGTGTGCCTGTGTAGGAGTGTGTGCCTGTGTCTGTGTAGGAGTGTGTGCCTGTGTAGGAGTGTGTGCCTGCGTAGGAGTGTGTGCCTGTGTCTGTGTAGGAGTGTGTGCCTGTGCCTGTGTAGGAGCGTGTGCCTGTGCAGGAGTGTGTGCCTGTGCCTGTGTAGGAGTGTGTGCCTGTGCCTGTGTAGGAGTGTGTGCCTGTGCCTGTGTAGGAGTGTGTGCCTGTGCCTGTGTAGGAGTGTGTGCCTGTGCAGGAGTGTGTGCCTGTGCCTGTGTAGGAGTGTGTGCCTGTGCCTGTGTAGGAGTGTGTGCCTGTGTTTGTGTAGGAGTGTGTGCCTGTGCCTGTGTAGGAGTGTGTGCCTGTGCCTGTGTAGGTGTGTGCCTGTGTAGGAGTGTGTGCCTGTGCCTGTGCCTGTGTAGGAGTGTGTGCCTGTGCCTGTGTAGGAGTGTGTGCCTGTGCCTGTGTAGGAGTGTGTGCCTGTGTAGGAGTGTGTGCCTGTGTCTGTGTAGGAGTGTGTGCCTGTGTCTGTGTAGGAGTGTGTGCCTGTGCCTGTGTAGGAGTGTGTGCCTGTGCCTGTGTAGGAGCGTGTGCCTGTGCCTGTGTAGGAGTATGTGCCTGTGCCTGTGTAGGAGTATGTGCCTGTGTAGGAGTGTGTGCCTGTGCCTGTGTAGGAGTGTGTGCCTGTGTAGGAGTGTGTGCCTGTGCCTGTGTAGGAGTGTGTGCCTGTGTAGGAGTGTGTGCCTGTGTCTGTGTAGGAGTGTGTGCCTGTGTCTGTGTAGGAGTGTGTGCCTGTGCCTGTGTAGGAGTGTGTGCCTGTGCCTGTGTAGGAGTGTGTGCCTGTGCCTGTGTAGGAGTGTGTGCCTGTGCCTGTGTAGGAGTGTGTGCCTGTGCCTGTGTAGGAGTGTGTGCCTGTGCCTGTGTAGGAGTGTGTGCCTGTGTAGGAGTGTGTGCCTGTGCCTGTGTCTGTGTAGGAGTGTGTGCCTGTGTAGGAGTGTGTGCCTGTGTCTGTGTAGGAGTGTGTGCCTGTGTAGGAGTGTGTGCCTGCGTAGGAGTGTGTGCCTGTGTCTGTGTAGGAGTGTGTGCCTGTGCCTGTGTAGGAGCGTGTGCCTGTGCCTGTGTAGGAGTATGTGCCTGTGTAGGAGTATGTGCCTGTGTAGGAGTGTGTGCCTGTGCCTGTGTAGGAGTGTGTGCCTGTGTAGGAGTGTGTGCCTGTGTAGGAGTGTGTGCCTGTGTCTGTGTAGGAGTGTGTGCCTGTGCCTGTGTAGGAGTGTGTGCCTGTGCCTGTGTAGGAGTGTGTGCCTGTGCCTGTGTAGGAGTGTGTGCCTGTGCCTGTGTAGGAGTGTGTGCCTGTGCCTGTGTAGGAGTGTGTGCCTGTGCCTGTGTAGGAGTGTGTGCCTATGTAGGAGTGTGTGCCTGTGCCTGTGTCTGTGTAGGAGTGTGTGCCTGTGTAGGTGTGTGTGCCTGTGTCTGTGTAGGAGTGTGTGCCTGTGTAGGAGTGTGTGCCTGTGTAGGAGTGTGTGCCTGTGTCTGTGTAGGAGTGTGTGCCTGTGTCTGTGTAGGAGTGTGTGCCTGTGTCTGTGTAGGAGTGTGTGCCTGTGTCTGTGTAGGAGTGTGTGCCTGTGTCTCTGTAGGAGTGTGTGCCTGTGTCTGTGTAGGAGTGTGTGCCTGTGTCTGTGTAGGAGTGTGTGCCTGTGTCTGTGTAGGAGTGTGTGCCTGTGCCTGTGTCTGTGTAGGAGTGTGTGCCTGTGCAGGAGTGTGTGCCTGTGTCTGTGTAGGAGTGTGTGCCTGTGTCTGTGTAGGAGTGTGTGCCTGTGTCTGTGTAGGAGTGTGTGCCTGTGTCTGTGTAGGAGTGTGTGCCTGTGCCTGTGTAGGAGTGTGTGCCTGTGCCTGTGTAGGAGTGTGTGCCTGTGCCTGTGTAGGAGTGTGTGCCTGTGCCTGTGTAGGAGTGTGTGCCTGTGTAGGAGTGTGTGCCTGTGTAGGAGTGTGTGCCTGTGTAGGAGTGTGTGCCTGTGCCTGTGTAGGAGTGTGTGCCTGTGTAGGAGTGTGTGCCTGTGTAGGAGTGTGTGCCTGTGTCTGTGTAGGAGTGTGTGCCTGTGTCTGTGTAGGAGTGTGTGCCTGTGCCTGTGTAGGAGTGTGTGCCTGTGTAGGAGTGTGTGCCTGTGCCTGTGTCTGTGTAGGAGTGTGTGCCTGTGTAGGAGTGTGTGCCTGTGTCTGTGTAGGAGTGTGTGCCTGTGCCTGTGTAGGAGTGTGTGCCTGTGCCTGTGTAGGAGTGTGTGCCTGTGCCTGTGTAGGAGTGTGTGCCTGTGCCTGTGTAGGAGTGTGTGCCTGTGCCTGTGTAGGAGTGTGTGCCTGTGCCTGTGTAGGAGTGTGTGCCTGTGCCTGTGTAGGAGTGTGTGCCTGTGCCTGTGTAGGAGTGTGTGCCTGTGTCTGTGTAGGAGTGTGTGCCTGTGTCTGTGTAGGAGTGTGTGCCTGTGCCTGTGTAGGAGTGTGTGCCTGTGCCTGTGTAGGAGTGTGTGCCTGTGTCTGTGTAGGAATGTGTGCCTGTGCCTGTGTAGGAATGTGTGCCTGTGCCTGTGTAGGAGTGTGTGCCTGTGCCTGTGTAGGAGTGTGTGCCTGTGTCTGTGTAGGAGTGTGTGCCTGTGTAGGAGTGTGTGCCTGTGCCTGTGTAGGAGTGTGTGCCTGTGTCTGTGTAGGAGTGTGTGCCTGTGTAGGAGTGTGTGCCTGTGCCTGTGCCTGTGTAGGAGTGTGTGCCTGTGTCTGTGTAGGAGTGTGTGCCTGTGCCTGTGTAGGAGTGTGTGCCTGTGTCTGTGTCTGTGTAGGAGTGTGTGCCTGTGCCTGTGTAGGAGTGTGTGCCTGTGCCTGTGTAGGAGTGTGTGCCTGTGCCTGTGTAGGAGTGTGTGCCTGTGCCTGTGTAGGAGTGTGTGCCTGTGTCTGTGTAGGAGTGTGTGCCTGTGCCTGTGTAGGAGTGTGTGCCTGTGCCTGTGTAGGAGTGTGTGCCTGTGTCTGTGTAGGAGTGTGTGCCTGTGCCTGTGTAGGAGTGTGTGCCTGTGCCTGTGTAGGAGCGTGTGCCTGTGCCTGTGTAGGAGTTTGTGCCTGTGCCTGTGTAGGAGTATGTGCCTGTGTAGGAGTGTGTGCCTGTGCCTGTGTAGGAGTGTGTGCCTGTGTAGGAGTGTGTGCCTGTGTAGGAGTGTGTGCCTGTGTAGGAGTGTGTGCCTGTGTCTGTGTAGGAGTGTGTGCCTGTGTCTGTGTAGGAGTGTGTGCCTGTGCCTGTGTAGGAGTGTGTGCCTGTGCCTGTGTAGGAGTGTGTGCCTGTGCCTGTGTAGGAGTGTGTGCCTGTGCCTGTGTAGGAGTGTGTGCCTGTGCCTGTGTAGGAGTGTGTGCCTGTGCCTGTGTAGGAGTGTGTGCCTATGTAGGAGTGTGTGCCTGTGCCTGTGTCTGTGTAGGAGTGTGTGCCTGTGTAGGAGTGTGTGCCTGTGCCTGTGTAGGAGCGTGTGCCTGTGTAGGAGTGTGTGCCTGCGTAGGAGTGTGTGCCTGTGTAGGAGTGTGTGCCTGTGCCTGTGTAGGAGCGTGTGCCTGTGCCTGTGTAGGAGTATGTGCCTGTGTAGGAGTATGTGCCTGTGTAGGAGTGTGTGCCTGTGCCTGTGTAGGAGTGTGTGCCTGTGTAGGAGTGTGTGCCTGTGTAGGAGTGTGTGCCTGTGTCTGTGTAGGAGTGTGTGCCTGTGCCTGTGTAGGAGTGTGTGCCTGTGTAGGAGTGTGTGCCTGTGCCTGTGTAGGAGTGTGTGCCTGTGCCTGTGTAGGAGTGTGTGCCTGTGCCTGTGTAGGAGTGTGTGCCTGTGCCTGTGCCTGTGTAGGAGTGTGTGCCTATGTAGGAGTGTGTGCCTGTGCCTGTGTCTGTGTAGGAGTGTGTGCCTGTGTAGGAGTGTGTGCCTGTGTCTGTGTAGGAGTGTGTGCCTGTGTAGGAGTGTGTGCCTGCGTAGGAGTGTGTGCCTGTGTCTGTGTAGGAGTGTGTGCCTGTGTCTGTGTAGGAGTGTGTGCCTGTGTCTGTGTAGGAGTGTGTGCCTGTGTCTGTGTAGGAGTGTGTGCCTGTGTCTGTGTAGGAGTGTGTGCCTGTGTCTGTGTAGGAGTGTGTGCCTGTGTCTGTGTAGGAGTGTGTGCCTGTGTCTGTGTAGGAGTGTGTGTCTGTGTAGGAGTGTGTGCCTGTGCCTGTGTCTGTGTAGGAGTGTGTGCCTGTGCAGGAGTGTGTGCCTGTGTCTGTGTAGGAGTGTGTGCCTGTGTCTGTGTAGGAGTGTGTGCCTGTGTCTGTGTAGGAGTGTGTGCCTGTGCCTGTGTAGGAGTGTGTGCCTGTGCCTGTGTAGGAGTGTGTGCCTGTGCCTGTGTAGGAGTGTGTGCCTGTGCCTGTGTAGGAGTGTGTGCCTGTGCCTGTGTAGGAGTGTGTGCCTGTGCCTGTGTAGGAGTGTGTGCCTGTGTAGGAGTGTGTGCCTGTGTGTGTGCCTGTGTAGGAGTGTGTGCCTGTGCCTGTGTAGGAGTGTGTGCCTGTGTAGGAGTGTGTGCCTGTGTAGGAGTGTGTGCCTGTGCCTGTGTAGGAGTGTGTGCCTGTGCCTGTGTAGGAGTGTGTGCCTGTGCCTGTGTAGGAGTGTGTGCCTGTGCCTGTGTAGGAGTGTGTGCCTGTGTAGGAGTGTGTGCCTGTGCCTGTGTCTGTGTAGGAGTGTGTGCCTGTGTAGGAGTGTGTGCCTGTGCCTGTGTAGGAGCGTGTGCCTGTGCCTGTGTAGGAGTGTGTGCCTGTGCCTGTATCGGGAGTGTGTGCCTGTGCCTGTGTAGGAGTGTGTGCCTGTGCCTGTGTAGGAGTGTGTGCCTGTGCCTGTGTAGGAATGTGTGCCTGTGCCTGTGTAGGAGTGTGTGCCTGTGCCTGTGTAGGAGTGTGTGCCTGTGCCTGTGTAGGAGTGTGTGCCTGTGTCTGTGTAGGAGTGTGTGCCTGTGTCTGTGTAGGAGTGTGTGCCTGTGCCTGTGTAGGAGTGTGTGCCTGTGCCTGTGTAGGAATGTGTGCCTGTGCCTGTGTAGGAATGTGTGCCTGTGCCTGTGTAGGAATGTGTGCCTGTGCCTGTGTAGGAGTGTGTGCCTGTGCCTGTGTAGGAGTGTGTGCCTGTGTCTGTGTAGGAGTGTGTGCCTGTGTGTGTGTGCCTGTGCCTGTGTAGGAGTGTGTGCCTGTGTCTAGGAGTGTGTGCCTGTGTAGGAGTGTGTGCCTGTGCCTGTGCCTGTGTAGGAGTGTGTGCCTGTGCCTGTGTAGGAGTGTGTGCCTGTGCCTGTGTAGGAGTGTGTGCCTGTGCCTGTGTAGGAGTGTGTGCCTGTGCCTGTGTAGGAGTGTGTGCCTGTGCCTGTGTAGGAGTGTGTGCCTGTGCCTGTGTAGGAGTGTGTGCCTGTGTCTGTGTAGGAGTGTGTGCCTGTGCCTGTGTAGGAGTGTGTGCCTGTGCCTGTGTAGGAATGTGTGCCTGTGCCTGTGTAGGAATGTGTCCCTGTGCCTGTGTAGGAGTGTGTGCCTGTGCCTGTGTAGGAGTGTGTGCCTGTGCCTGTGTAGGAGTGTGTGCCTGTGTCTGTGTAGGAGTGTGTGCCTGTGCCTGTGTAGGAGTGTGTGCCTGTGCCTGTGTAGGAATGTGTCCCTGTGCCTGTGCCTGTGTAGGAATGTGTCCCTGTGCCTGTGCCTGTGCCTGTGTAGGAATGTGTCCCTGTGCCTGTGCCTGTGTAGGAATGTGTGCCTGCACAGGAGCATCTCCACATCCTGATGCTTCCCAGCTGTGTTCCAACACCAAACAATAACTCATTCAAAAGCAGCTGGCAAACTTCCCGACCCCTCCCTCCCTCCATCTCCCCCTCTATCCCTCTTTCCCTCCACCCCCACCTGCATCCCACCATCACCTGGCAATGCAGGGGGGGAAGCAGCAGACACACCAACACAGTGTCAAGCATGTTGGGCAGCACAGCCAGAGATCAGAGAAACGCTGTTCTGTATCGGCTCCCATTGGATGGTAATGAGTACCATGCTGCATATTCACTGCTCCTCTCGAAGAAACAGAATCTGTTATGAAGTTGCTATAACAACAGGTCACCATCACCACCAGATAAGCCTGACTGTCTCCCAAATAAATAACATGATTAGTCTTGTGGAGTGATACAGTATGTCCTCAAAGGGACTTCCTGTCTAATTACAAATGAGAGATAGTTTTGAGGAACTCCTTCCTGTTGTGCCGAATGTCAATCAAGCAGCAGTTAGACAACAACACCCTTAGATCATGGAGTCTGCACCTGTATTCACAAACTGTCTTAGAGTAGGGGTTGCTGATCTAGGATCAATTTAAACTTTTGAAAAAGATAACATGGACAGGGAGACCTGATCCTTGATCAGAACTCAGGACCTGGAGACGAGACAATTACTCAACATGACACAGGTATGATGCAGTACTTACCAGGAGACAGGTATGATGCAGTACTTACCAGGAGACAGGTATGATGCAGTACTTACCAGGAGACAGGTATGATGCAGTACTTACCAGGAGACAGGTATGATGCAGTGCTTACCAGGAGACAGGTATGATGCAGTGCTTACCAGGAGACAGGTATGATGCAGTGCTTACCAGGAGACAGATATGATGCGGTGCTTACCAGGAGACAGGCATGATGCGGTACTTACCAGGAGACAGGCATGATGCGGTGCTTACCAGGAGACAGATATGATGCAGTGCTTACCAGGAGACAGATATGATGCAGTGCTTACCAGGAGACAGATATGATGCAGTGCTTACCAGGAGACAGATATGATGCAGTGCTTACCAGGAGACAGATATGATGCAGTGCTTACCAGGAGACAGATATGATGCAGTGCTTACCAGGAGACAGATATGATGCAGTGCTTACCAGGAGACAGATATGATGCAGTGCTTACCAGGAGACAGATATGATGCAGTGCTTACCAGGAGACAGATATGATGCAGTGCTTACCAGGAGACAGATATGATGCAGTGCTTACCAGGAGACAGATATGATGCAGTGCTTACCAGGAGACAGATATGATGCAGTGCTTACCAGGAGACAGATATGATGCAGTGCTTACCAGGAGACAGGTATGATGCAGTGCTTACCAGGAGACAGATATGATGCAGTGCTTACCAGGAGACAGGTATGATGCAGTACTTACCAGGAGACAGATATGATGCAGTACTTACCAGGAGACAGATATGATGCAGTGCTTACCAGGAGACAGATATGATGCAGTACTTACCAGGAGACAGATATGATGCAGTGCTTACCAGGAGACAGATATGATGCAGTGCTTACCAGGAGACCGGTATGGTGGTGTTGCCGTTGTTGACTGAACAACTCTTCTCCTCGGGGTTGATCATTGTGGGATAGACGGTCAGGGAGGCACTGGTGTTGACGATGGGCCGGGATCTGTAGTACATTAGATGGGAGCAGAGGCTGAAGTTACATATGATAGAGGCAGACCTTTGGGCTGAAGTTACATATGGTAGAGGCAGACCTTTGGGCTGAAGTTACATATGGTAGAGGCAGACCTTTGGGCTGAAGTTACATATGATAGAGGCAGACCTTTGGGCTGAAGTTACATATGATAGAGGCAGACCTTTGGGCTGAAGTTACATATGATAGAGGCAGACCTTTGGGCTGAAGTTACATATGGTAGAGGCAGACCTTTGGGCTGAAGTTACATATGGTAGAGGCAGACCTTTGGGCTGAAGTTACATATGATAGAGGCAGACCTTTGGGCTGAAGTTACATATGATAGAGGCAGACCTTTGGGCTGAAGTTACATATGGTAGAGGCAGACCTTTGGGCTGAAGTTACATATGATAGAGGCAGACCTTTGGGCTGAAGTTACATATGATAGAGGCAGACCTTTGGGCTGAAGTTACATATGGTAGAGGCAGACCTTTGGGCTGAAGTTACATATGATAGAGGCAGACCTTTGGGCTGAAGTTACATATGGTAGAGGCAGACCTTTGGGTAAACCTCTTAACTCAACACTTTATTTTAAAAAAACAATCCCTCAATAGTTTGACAGATAGAAGGTTATGAGTAAAATGAAATTACCTGTACAAAATCGCCTTGTCAACTCCGAAAGCACCAACAATAAGATCTGTTGTGAAAAGACATTTCTAGTTCATACACTACAAGTAAACAATAAGTACACAGTATAAGCACACTCAGAACTATGAGAGATGTTTTTAAAAATTCACTGGTCTTGTCACTCACCTGGGTAGCCATTCATGTCCTGATCCTTAGCACCTCGGAGTGAGAATCCAAAGCTGGCCGGCACTGTGCCTGAAGCCCATTGGCCAGCTATGACCTGAGAGGGTGTGTTCCTGAGCCCACCGGCGAATCCGTTGTAGATGAGAACCAATCCCTGCTGGTCCTCTCCACCGAAAGGACAGCTGATGGCCAAGTCTACCAATCAGAGAAGAGGAGAGAACAGGAGAAGACCGTGAGATCACTCAGAACTTTCCAGACTATTAGGACTTTGAATGAACTACATGAGACCAACAAAAGCGACATGTAGTAGTCTCAAAACCAATAACCTGACACAAAAACAGTCCATAAGAGGGAAGGTTTCACTTTTCAATCAAATAATGCTTCTGTCCCTTAAAGCTCCAGTATTACCACCACACCTCTCACCATTGTATCCATCCAGGTTGAGGTCTCCCAGAGGTGCGATGGTGCTGCCAAACCTCCCAAACACCTGGGTCCCGGTCAGGTTGAGAGTTGGCTCCAGGTCCAGTGGTCCACGCTGCAGATAGAGGTACACACGTCCCACCTCCTCCAGACGGCCGTCTGACCCTCGGGTCATGTACATGGGAGCTCCCACCAACAGGTCAGACATGCTGAGGGGAGGAGAGAGAAACACACGGTCACAGACATATACATTGTACAGACTAATGTGGCAAATTCAGGAAGCTTTCCTCAAATTCCCAGGTTTTCGTGAAATCTGGGAATTTCTGGATTCTTATTTACAATTTCTCAACCCTAGTACAGACACAAAAGACACATTTCCCATAAAAGTAGTAATTGGCTCAGAAAACCCGTCTCACCACCACCCATATCATTAAAAAGGGTGAGAACGCCACTATGTCAGCTGTCTGAGAACCGACTCCTACTCATTCGTCATTATTGATGTTGACTGAGTTTTCCAATAACATTATTGGATAAATTAAATGTTGCTCATGGGCAAGAACATACTGTACAACAATGTTTCATTAGAATGTGATGTTCGACTCCTCGAGAACTCACCCGTCGTTATTGATGTCGGCTGTGGACACAGTATACCCAAAATAGGAGCCCATCTGAGAAAACATCAAGACATCATGTCACATTCCTACAACATCACTATCTATCTGGGGTCAAAACGGCTCAAAATAGAAAAGCTGCTTTTCAGCAAAGGGGCTTCTATAACATAAATTATAGTAAATCTACTTGAATTAAGAGAGATCCTGAAGAAGAGACTACTAACAGAGACAAAATGGTCAATGAAAATGATGGTGCTTGCTTGGTCTAGCTTGAAGCTGTTAAGTTAGTCTTTTTTGTCATGTCTGTATAATACATTTTTATCTGAAAGACACAGAAAACGCTTAATTCCCAGACTCCCAGGGTAAGAAAATACATGTATGATTTTATTTATTCAGCTGAACCAATCAGCACCATTAAAAGGGGCTCACGCTATTTCCATTCCATTTGCAGAAAGGATCATGCTGCTCATTTGGAGAAAATTGCTTCTGCACTTTAACTTCAATAATTATGCTTTACAGCAAACCACAGATGGCTTGAAATCCAGTTAGCAGAGACTTGTAAAGGAAATTATTGTGCTTATATCATCAGTGTTCCAGTACACACTGACTCAGGAAATTAAGAGTTGCCACGAGAAACAGCTAGTTATGGAACCGCAGAGTGTCTGAAAAAAACTGTTTTGAGGTTTGTGGCTTACCTGTTCGCCAGTGTAGTTGAGCATGGACTTCAGATCAGTGCCATTTAAAACAGACACCTGCAGAGAGCAGACACACACACAGAACACATGGTCAAAATCTCTGAGGTCCAACATATGTATAGTGTATTAGGCCTGTGTTACAATATTCCACTCAAAATGAGAGCGGTGATGAGGTTCTTACCAAACCATAGAGCATGACCCCTTTTGGGACCCCAGCCACAACATCTGAGAAGTGCACAGACAGGGGGAAAACAGAGAAAAAATTGAAGATTTAGGAGGGGAAATATCACAAAGGTCACAGCTGTCTGGAACTCTGAGAATTCCAGCGATCGCAGTCTTTCCAGCTTAGTAGCGGGACAGAATTGTGTAGGTGAGTTCAGTTTGAGTTCACTTCAGGTATAGTAAACAATCTGAACCCTTTAATGGCTGTCTGATGTGCAGCCAGGCCTGTGGAAGTCTGCGGTACAGATGTCTTTACCTTCCACGTCATCTCCACTGAATTCCCCAACTGCAACAGAGTAACCTGCAAGGCCGCAAGAGAGCAGACAGTCATATGATATCAAGCATTCAGAACCTATACACCTCCACTACTCCTGAAGTGTAATCTATGGATAAAGACATGTACTTTGCCCAACTTTGCATCTATCCACCTTTTATCAGAGCTCAGAGGATTAGAGGGAATGTGGTGACGTTTCCAAATCATAGTTCTCAGACTCGAGTAGCCTACACAGGAAACCAGCATGTTTGGAAAGCAAGGGGATCACGAGAGTGATAGAATTACGAGAGAGGAAAGTCTTACCGTGGTAGCTGTCGTCATATTTGATCTGAGCCTGTCTGGTCTGGGTCTGTCCCTCCACAGACTGCATGAAGTACCCTGGATAGTAGGCCTTGATTATTTCCTCTTTGGCTGCTGAGATCACCTGACCTGAGGAGACACATGAAGCAGGAAACAGGGAGTGAATGGAAAGTTTCTCTCAGGTTTCACACAAATAACTTCAGAATACTGCTACAACTTATTTGCTTGTGGTCCAGGGGGGTTGTCAGACCCTGTACCTTGCCAGAAGAAGCTGCCTGGTCCTCCAAGCACCACTTTCCCATCCTGAAAGCGAGAGAGCGAGAGCAACAGAGAGAGAGACAGAATCATGAGAGAGATCATGTGTGTTTGCAATCCATAGTATTTGATAAACCTCTGGTACTGAACTGAGAGGAAGTGTTTAGGAGTGTTACCTTCGTGAAATCAGCACTGAATCCCCCCTGACAGTAGCCCTGACCACCCTGGTTAATGAATTCTGAAATAAACAGAGGCAAAGGTTGATAAATCAGTTTTATACATGAATGTTTCTGATTTGAAAAAGCTAATTTAAAGATCCATAAATTGCCTCATATTAAACCAATACTTCAGAATGTAGATATTTTGGAAATATTTGTAACCTTGACGTGATGACTCAACTGGGTATTTTGAACAGAACCAAGCCAGCCAGCCATTACAAGCAGTAGGGATACATTTGGTCAATATGGGATAACATAGTTGACTGCATCTGATAAAGGTACATTCTTTCCCCACAGCCAGTGTGTGATGTCACTGGAAGTGTTTCCTCAGTAGGGGTACTTGAGACTATATACATCCCTTCTGTTGTGGCCTTCAGGCGCAGCACTTAACCCCTGTCTAATAGCCTGCTGTGTGGACAGCTGCTGTGTCAGAGGTAGGCCACAGGAGTAACCTGTAGTGTAGGGTAGTTGGGTAGTGGGGTATTCGGTCGGCAGAGAAGAGCATTAGAAAATGGATGACGTCTTTGTGAAAAACCAAGAAGGATTACCTGTGCGACAGGGAGCATATTCCACAAACTTGGTGAAGTTCTTGACAGAGAGGTAGCAGGTTCCCGTGGTATCTGACTGGGGCTTTTCTGCTTTGGTTCTCCAGGAGTAGAGGGGGGCACAGGCCTATATGGGCGGGGGGCAGAGGAGGGAGTTGTTTTTCAGGTACAACAACACCCTGTGTAACTCGATGGAGACCCAGAGAGAGGTTAATGTTACATCTGGAGAAAAGTCACAAATGTAACCAAATCCAGGTCACGTCCCTCACAATCATCAAAAGAAAAACGACAGTCGTCTCAACTTCAATGTCACAGGAGCACAAAACACTTCTCCTCTGAGAGACACAGTGGAGGGGAAAATTGTAATAGAGTCACAACAACATGATAGACAAAGACCTTTAAGAAGTTTAAGACAAACTTGGAACAATGAATATATACAACCCCTTGACATGAACGCCAGACATAACAGTTGAGGGACTCTGGGCTATAGAGACCAACGTTGAAATAAACTGACTTTCTCAACCTGGTCTCAGTCTCTGAGTGTTGTCTTACCAGAATGGTGTCTCCGTGGGAACGGATGGTGGCGCCGAACCACTGGTGGGACTTGACTTCAGCCTGGTAGTCTGTGCCACTGACAGTGACTATGCGGTCCCCTGAGAAGAAGACAAAACAACAACTAAACTGAGTGATGACTGAAAAGCTCCTAATGAAACATTGTAGTTCTTCTCTTGGAGGCTCCAGACAACGTCATCCAGACATCTGCTACTACAGGACTTACTTACTGCATCATTAAACACAAACACACATCAAGTTTCTCATGAAGAACTTTCCAGAGAGAAACTAGAAGGTATTTGGTGCTCACCAGAGCCTTATATTCCTCATTATGGCTCTGGTCCTCACTGTTCAGATGTCAACCTGAGTTCTCTGACTGGTCCAGCTCTGGGTGACCACACTGACCCTGACTCTGTTTGGCCACCTGGCCTGTAACTCAGAGCTCTACTCAATCGCTGTCTGAGACCCAAATGGCACCATACTCCCTATATAGTACACTACTCTTGACCAGAGACATGCACTATGTAGGGAATAGGGTGCCATTTAGGATTCAGCATCTGTGACAGGACAGGACATGGCTGCAGGAGTCAGGTTCAAACAGGTTCAAACAGGACATTTTATTGGCAAGACTGATGCAACATCTGTGTTGCCATGGTGAGAAACAAAATCCAAACAAATCGGTTTATACAGTGTACATACCGTGAAACATCCTGTAACAAGTATTCTAAACGCTTGGAATTCGGACTACAAGACGTATCCAGTGGAACTTGTACCCAGCGACCGCACCCCAGCCCACTTCTTTTTTCCCACTAATATTCTCCAGCGCTAAACCACAAGTGTTGCAACAGAGCCATATCTATCTGTCGGGGAAGGGGGCCTGGTGGTGTGAGCCAGAGGTTGTGACCTGTGGATGTGAGGAAAGCAGGCTGTGTTTCAGCCTCCTCTGCAGGCTGTGTGTCAGCTCTGGGTGAGGGCCTGCTCTGCTCCATGTCTTGGTGGAAGGAAAGAAAGAAAGAGGGGGGGGGGACTGTGTCCAAGGAAAACAAACGCTCTGGCTCTGCTTCTTCCTAGCAACCTCTTAGGCATGCATCTCTCTCTCTCGCAAGTGTTCCCTCTCCCTCTCCACTTTCTGTCCTTCCCTTTGTACATCACTCCCTCTCTTGTTCTCTGTTCCTTTTTCTTCCCCTCTCCTGCTTCACTTCCTCCTTCTCTCAGAGTTTGGTCTCCCCCTGGCCTGGAAGGAAAGCAGTGGGGATTAGGGTCCTTTAATAACGTCACAGTAGATATAACGTCACCAGGTTTCCCCTTCAGCATTACTCATCGGCTCACAGCACCCCTGTTCCCTACCATAATACATGTGGTCACCTCCATCATGTGTGGAAAGACACGCTTTAGCGATACCACAAATAACATGCCTAACATTAAAAATATCTAAGAGGCTTGTTCCTTTAACTGCACAGCAATAATCTGCACTACTATTTTCATAACTCAGGGGCCTTTGTTTTGATAAAATGAGAGGGTGACACTGAGGAGACATGCAAGCCAAATTGGACACACTACCCCAGCAACCATGAGTATCAGCAGGGAAATCAATCTATTATTCATGTTTCAGAACTTTAGTAGATGGATTCTTCTTGACCACCTGGTCACAGTGAAACAGAAAATGATATATATTTCAACATGACATCTCTACAGTTATTTCAATGACATAATCGCTACGTTCAGAGTCCAAGACTATCAACTCCATACAGAACTGGCATTGGGGTGTTCTCTAACTTCACTTCACTTCTGAGCTGCTGTGCTCTGAGCTCCGTGTCTGTCACTGCTCTTATTGTCCATGTCAGAGGTGCCATATTGGCGTTCATAGAGTGTGCCGGATGGAATGATGAAAAGATCAGTAGGTTAAGAGGCAGGACAAGCCAGACAAACACGGCTTTGATACGAGAGAGAAAAATCCAGTAGACTCGTGGCAATGTGGTCATGTAACATCCTTTCAGTGAACTTGGGTAGACTTTGTGCTGACGTGACTAGTGCCCCTCGACCCTTCTCTCTCCTGAGACAGGACAGCAGAGAGTAGGGTGGGGTCTGGCGTGTGTCCACAGACTCTCCCCTTTGAACTTTGCGAGAGGAGACCCATTAGAGGAGTATCCTGGGTTAGAGTACAGGGCGGATGCGGTCAGAGACAAGTGGCCAAATTCACTCATCACATTAGCTGGCCCTGGGGGAGTTACTGGTGGTAGGGGAAGATGGTTCATAGATGGAAACAGGGCTCCGATTTCCCCCCTGTCCCTCTCTCCCTCCCTCAGATCACTGGGCTGTCTCATCTTATCTCATTGGAAGGGGAAGTGGAGAGGGAGGCCTCTTGGTCAGGCTCAGGGGAGACCTCACCCACACCCAGGGGAGACCTCACCCACACCCAGGGGAGACCTCACCCACACCCAGGGGAGACCTCACCCACACCCAGGGGAGACCTCACCCACACCCAGGGGAGACCTCACCCACACCCAGGGGAGACCCTAAATAATGTCACAAAAACAGACACACCTCTCATATAAAAAGGTCAACACTAATATATTACCGAGCTCTAGCCATGTCATAAGCAAATAAGGAAAACATATTTCCTTTGTCCTACAGACAGGGGTGCTAGGCTCTTGTATGCTGGCCCAGATGGCAGAATTGGCTCTTCCTCACAAATCAAATGTTCGCCTTCAAAGCAGACTGTCCAAATCCCCAAAAGACTATCCTTCACCCCAACGCCCTGCTGCACATTACATCACTGTGACGAACATGGCCCTCAGCCAGCATCCAAGGATGTGCAACACATTTTATGAATATGTTGGAAGAGAAAGGGAATGAAAACAGAAGAAAGGAGCAATCAGCAATTTGATTCCTTGAGATCTGCTGTAAAATGGGGCTCCACTGTGTGTGTGTGTGTGTGTGTGTCAGAGGGAGAGAACAATCTAATATACACAGCAAATTCTTCTCTCCTACAACTCTGTCACTCCTTAACTTATTCTTTCATCATTCCTGTAAAGGTTGATGGGGCCTTCAGCTGTCCAGTCACTGGAACACTGCTCCACTTCTCTGAAGAGCTCACAATAGTGAGCCATAAACCCAGGAAGGTTTACTGTATGTCTACCCTTTACATTCAGGTTCAAATGAAGCTCTTTGGCGAGAACAAATATATAATTGTATTTATTGTCATTGTATGTAGTGGCCGTTTCTTTTGACTATATATTTGTTCTCCCTATATGCCCTGGAGTTATATGCCCTGGACAGAACACATACTGTATCTAGCCAAAAGGGAAGATACCCTTGTCTAAAACACTCCAAAAACACATGTTTGTCGCAAAAAGAAAGGCACTAATGACATGCTCAAAGGGATCAAATCAAATAAAAACTATTAGCACATTTGCAGAATAGAACAGGCGTAGACTTAACAGTGAAACACTTGCTTACGAGCCCTTCCCAAATAGTTAAAAAAAATATTATTAAAACATTTAAATAGTAACACAAGAGGAATAAAATACCCAAGAATGGAGCTATATACAGGAAGTACCAGTACCATATCAATGTGGAACTATATACAGGAAGTACCAGTGCCAGATCAATGTGGAGCTATATACAGGAAGTACCAGATCAATGTGGAGCTATATACAGGAAGTACCAGATCAATGTGAGGCTATATTGTAACGGTTTTGACTTGAGGTTATTATTTATAGGGGTGCCAGGTAGGTTGTGCCTACCAGAGAAAACATTAGTTTCTCCCTTTAGTTTGGGTGGGAATGAGTCCCATCTGGTCCGTCAAGTCTACACCAATACAAAGGACTTATGTCAAAGTCAGGATGGAAATAAACTTTTCATAAACCCTTAAAACATTGGAAAGAACTTCAAAAACAACTATATTCTTTTGCGTGGGTTGTATTAGCAACAACAATGATTACACACACATATAATAATATAACACAATGAGTTCTGGTTCCTCCAGAAATGTCCTGTACCTCGGGCCTAAAAAGAGTCCAGCCCGGTAAAGGAGTTCAGTGAACTCAAGTGACTTTTGTCACGCAATGTTTGTCTGTTCATTCAGTGTAGCGTAACACAGTATTAAACATACCATCAATATAACAATTATTTTACCATAGAACTTAAAGCGTATCAACTCTTACTAAGTCCTCAACTACAACTAACTACATAAATCATCACAGTATACCTCACATCAAAACAAATGAAATACCGTATACAAAAAGGTTGTAGTCAGTCGGTCAGTCAGACAATCCAATCTGCCACGAAGAACGGAGAGATGTAGTCCACGGACGCAAAGAGTGGATCCGATCCTGGGTAAACTCTCTTAGGCTACAAAACACACGTTTTACGGCAACAAAACAACGGAATAGAGAACTGAGGGTTGAACACATCCTCAGTCACGTCTCCATCACAACCCCACTTTTGTGCAGCTGATGCTGGCTATTTAATTGGGAATTAAAGTGAAAGCGCCCTATTGGAAGGAGCTGCACTGAGACGGTTCAGAAAAATTCGGGGCCGTCACAATATACAGCAAGTACCAGTACCAGATCAACGTGAGGCTATATACAGGGAGTACCAGTACCAGATCAATGTGAGGCTATATACAGGGAGTACCAGTACTAGATCAATGTGAGGCTATATACAGGAAGTACCAGTACCAGATCAATGTGAGGCTATATACAGGGAGTACCAGTACCAGATCAATGTGAGGCTATATACAGGAAGTACCAGTACCAAATCAATGTGAGGCTATATACAGGAAGTACCAGTACCAGATCAATGTGAGGCTATATACAGGAAGTACCAGTACCAGATCAATGTGAGGCTATATACAGGGAGTACCAGTACCAGATCAATGTGAGGCTATATACAGGAAGTACCAGTACCAAATCAATGTGAGGCTATATACAGGAAGTACCAGTACCAGATCAATGTGAGGCTATATATAGGGAGTACCAGTACCAGATCAATATGGAGCTATATACAGGGAGTACCAGTACCATATCAATGTGAGGCTATATACAGGGAGTACCTGTACCAGATCAATGTGGAACTATATACAGGAAGTACCAGTACCAGATCAATGTGGAACTATATACAGGAAGTACCAGTACCAGATCAATGTGTGGCTATATACAGGAAGTACCAGTACCATATCAATGTGAGGCTATATACAGGGAGTACCTGTACCAGATCAATGTGGAACTATATACAGGAATTACCAGTACCAGATCAATGTGGAACTATATACAGGAAGTACCAGTACCAGATCAATGTGGAACTATATACAGGAAGTACCAGTACCAGATCAATGTGGACCTATATACAAGAAGTACCAGTACCATATCAATGTGAGGCTATATACAGGAAGTACCAGTACCATATCAATGTGAGGCTATATACAGGGAGTACCTGTACCAGATCAATGTGGAACTATATACAGGAATTACCAGTACCAGATCAATGTGGAACTATATACAGGAAGTACCAGTACCATATCAATGTGAGGCTATATACAGGGAGTACCAGTACCAGATCAATGTGAGGCTATATACAGGAAGTACCAGTACCAGATCAATGTGGAACTATATACAGGAAGTACCAGTATCAGATCAATGTGGAGCTATATACATGAAGTACCAGTACCAGATCGATCTGAGGCTATATTCAGGAAGTACCAGTACCAGATCAATGTGGAGCTATATACAGGAAGTACCAGTGCCAGATCAATGTGAGGCTATATACAGGAAGTACCAGTACCAGATCAATGTGAGGCTATATACAGGGAGTACCAGTACCAGATCAATGTGAGGCTATATACAAGAAGTACCAGTACCAGATCAATGTGAGGCTATATACAGGGAGTACCAGTACCAGATCAATGTAGAGATATATACAGGGAGTACCAGATCAATGTGCAGACGTATTTGAGGTAGATATGTACATGAAGGCAGGGTAAAGTGACTAGGCATCAGGATAGATAATAATATATGCAGAAGCATATGATGAGCGTAAAAGTATGTGTGTGCGCATGTGTTTGTGTTGTATCGGTGTGTGTGTGCGTGTGCATGCATGTGTTTGTGTTGTCGATGTGCACGTGTGCGTATATGTAGTGTGTGGGTTTGTGTGTGCGCATCGAGTTTCCAGGAACCAACGTGTCAAACAAAGGATCAGTGAAGTAGAACAGAGACACATGATCACCTGCCGGCCACAGGAGCTTGGAGGCCATGGACCAGTGGTTTTAAGAAGTGCTTAGAACAGGACCACGGCTTGACCAGCTTACAATCTCCAGTTCTCAAGAGTCTCACGCTCCAGTCACCAGTCAAGACAATAAAAAGAGATGAGTGGATGAGAGGTTTATGTTATAGGAAGCAGAGAGCCGGGACGGGGCGAAAAGGACAGCTGGCATTCTGCTGTGATGTTTGACTCAAACGTTAGTGCTTAAACCACTTGTGAGTCGATAAGTCAATGTAATTCAGAACATGTTCAGACTGCAAGAGCGAGAAGGCGTGATCAAGACCTAAAGCAATGAGGTCATATTGGGTCTTACCTTGATTGTCAAATTCAATGTTGTGGCACTCAGATTGGCCAAGACTCCATGGGCAGAAGTACACAGACCCGCCCTCTGTGATGTTGAACTGACTGGTATTGGCCTTGGGAGCGCCAATCACTACACTGACGCTGTAAGAAGAAAGAAGAAACATGCAGTCATTCAAATGTCATTATGTCACCTCTACCTAACATGCTTCCTCCCCCAGCAACATAACAGTAGAAGTATAGCAATTTAGATCCACTGAATGAGTTTGGTATTATTTTCTGTCATTATAGTTTGTTAATATCTGCTCTTGGTCTGGTATCAAATAAAAATACATTCCAGACCTTCTATTCAACAGTTTAAGCATGATGCAGAGCTGGTAAAGTGCCTTCAGACCCCTTAAATTTTTTCACATTTTGTTACGTTACAGCCTCATTTCAAAATTGATTAAATTGTTTATTTTCCTCATCAATCTACACATAATACCCCATAACGACAAAGCGAAAACAGGTTTTTAGACATGTTTGCTAATTTATAACAAAATAACTGAAATAACTTCTTTATATACAGTACCAGTCAAAAGTTTAGACACCGACGCATTTATTAATTTTTACTATTTTCTACATTGAAGAATAATAGTGAAGACATCAAAACTATGAAATAGCACATATGGAATCATGTAGTAACCAAAAAAAGTGTTAAACAAATCCAAATATATTTTCGATTTTAGAATCTTCAAAGTAGTCACCCTTTGCATTGATGACAGCTTTGCACACTCTTGGCATTCTGTCAAACAACTTCATGAGGAATGCTTTTCCTACAGGCTTGAAGGAATTCCAACATATGCTGAGCACTTGTTGGCTGCTTTTCCTTCACTCTGTGGTTCAACTCATCCCAAACCATCTCAATTGGTTTGAGGTCAGGTGATTGTGGAGGTCAGGTCATCTGATGCAGCACAAGAGATTGAAACCAAAAAAATCTCAAAATTGGACTCATCAGACCAAAAGGACAGATTTCCACCTTTCTAATGTCCATTGCTCGTGTTTCTTGGCCCAATCAAGTCTCTTCATATTGGTGTCTTTTAGTAGTGCTTTCTTTGCAGCGATTTGACCATGAAGGCCTGATTCACGCAGTCTCCTCTAAACAGTTGATGTTGAGATGTGTCTGTTAATTGAACTCAGTGAAACATTTATTTGGGCTGCAATCTGAGGTGCAGTTAACGCTAATGAACTTCTCCTCTGCAGCAGAGGTAACTCTGGGTCTTCCTTTCCTGTGGCGGTCCTCATGAGAGCCAGTTTCATGATAGCGCTTGATGGTTTTTGCGACTGCACTTGAAGAAACTTTTAAAGTTCTTGACATTTTCCAGATTGACTGACCTTCATGTCTTAAAGAAATTATGGACTGTCGTTTCTCTTTGCTTACATGAGTTGTTCTTGCCATAATATGGACTTGGTATTTTACCAAATAGGGCTATCTTCTGTAATCAACCCTTACCTTGTCAAAACACAACTGATTGGCTCAAATGCATTAATTTTTAACAAAGCACACCTGTTAATTGAAATGCATTCCAAGTGTCCACCTCATGAAGCTGGTTGAGAGGATGCCAAGAGAAATATAAATATAAATATAAAATATTTCGATTGGTTAAACACTTTTTTGGTTACTACATGATTCCATATGTGTTATTTCACAGTATTGATGTCTTCACTATTATCCTACAATTTAGAAAGTAGTACAAATAAAGAAAAACCCTTGAATGATTAGGTGTGTGCAAACTTTTGATTGTTACTGTAAGTATTCAAACCCTTTACTATGAGACTCAAAATTGAGCTCAGGTGCATCCTGTTTCCATTGATCATCCATGAGATGAAATTCTGCAGCATTGAAGGTCCACAAGAACACAGTGGCCTCAATCATTCTTAAATGGAAGAAGTTTGGAACCACCAAGTCTCTTCCTAGAGCTGGCCGCCCGGCCAAACTGAGCAATCGGGGGAGAAGGGCCTTGGTCAGGGAGGTGACCGAGAACCCGATGGTCACTCTGACAGCGCTCCAGAGGTTCTCTGTGGAGATGGTAGAAACTTCCAGAAGTACAATCATCTCTGCAGCACCCCAACAATCAGGCCTTTATGGTAGAGTGGCCAGACGGAAGTCACTCCTCAGTAAAAGGCACATGACAGCCCGCTTGGAGTTTGCCAAAAGTTACCTAATGACTCTCAGACCATGAGAAACAAGATTCTCTGGTCTGATGGAACCAAGATTGAACTATTTGGCCTGAATGCCAAGTGTCACGTCTGGAGGGAACCTGGCACCATTCCTACTGTGAAACATGGTGATGGCAGCATCATGATGTGGCGATGTTTTTCAGCGGCATGGCATGGAAGACTAGTCAGCATCGAGGGAAAGATGAATGGAGAAAAGTACAGAGGAAATGCTTGATGAAAAACTGCTCCAGAGTACTCAGGACCTCAGACTGGGGCTAAGGTTTACCTACCAAGAGGACAACAACCCCAAGTACACAGCCAAGAAAACGGACAAGGACAAGAATGTAAAAGTCCTTGTGTGGCCCAGCCAGAGCCCGGACTTGAACCCGATCAAACATCTCTCAAGAGACCTGAAAATAGCTGTGCAGCGACACTCCCAATCCAACTGGACAGAGCTTGAGAGGATCTTCAGAGAAGAATGGGAGAAATTTCCCAAATACAGAGGTGACAAGCTTGTTGCGTCACACGCAAGAAGACTCAAAGCCATAATTGCTGCCAATAGTGCTTCAACAAAGTACTAAGTAAAGGGTCTGAATACTTATGTAAATGTGATATTGCAAACATTTCTAATAAACTATTTTGGACATGTACTTTTGGGTATTGTGTGTAGATTAATAAGGGGGGGACAATTTAATCAATTTAGAATAAGGTTGTAACGTAACAAAATGTGGAAGAAGTCAAGGGGTCTGAATACTTTCCGAATGCACTGTATATACATCTCACTGCTCACAAAGCTATACCCCTACTTCCAACATTCTAACAGGTTCTAGTACAGTACTATGTTACATAACATTGTAACCATGTGCAATTGTTGCTGTAATGTGTGCACAAGACATTTTCTCCCTCTCCTGGTCACACACATGCGATCTCTGTGGGGCAAATTTGATGGGATAACAAGAAAGCAGAAGGCCTAAGTGGGGTCACACTGTTGTTTCCACAGCTGTATAGCCCTGTCCCTTTAGACAGACATCTAGCTAAACCACTTAACCCTGCAGTAAACTAATAGCAAAGCCAGGACTGGTACAGATATATCGCTGCTGTAACCCTGAAGTAAACTAAATGCAAAACCAGGACTGTTACAGACATATAGCTGCTGTAACACGGAAACCCCTTCAGCAGATCTACCAACAACGAGTGGTCTTACAGGTGAGTGTGAGGAACAGCTGACCAGGTTCAAAATCACTGGGACAGAATATTCAATGACAGAGGAAACCCAAAGCAGCCAGGTAATGAGAACGTTTAGACAATCCACTGAACCAGGACATATTGCCATGGCTCAACTGACAGACATTTTTTCCAGTAGACAGTCTGGCTGAACCAGTACAGTGTAGTCATTACCTCATCGAGGCTCCAATTATCCCATCATCATCACTGGCATGGTGCTGGACAGTGAAGTGGGCAGAAAACAGAAGAGATGAGGGCAGTGAGTGTAGAGTAGAGCCTAGAGGGGTCTTCCTAAACACAGGAAGAGCACACCCTTTCCTGCTCCAGGTCAGTCACCCAATGATGCGTGGTAGTTTACGTTATCGCTAAATTTAAATATCTTCCCTCAGGGGACAACTACTCAACAATTTCCAGTCCAGACTCAAGACGATCCACCGTCATTTCAGAAACCAGCCTTGGTGAAACCATACTTTCATCCTCGTCAGACTGCACTGCTTTTGTAGAGCCACGACACGTTCCCATCTTGGTTAGGACTTATAGATGGGTCTTTTTACATAGAAATAAGGTTTGGTAGAAGAGACTATTGGAGTTCAGAGAAGAAGTTGGCGTCAGCCAGGCCTTATGGTGTTCAAAACTGAGGCCAAACAGGGGGGCAGGTCATGAAGGTGAGGGTATAGAAGAGATAAAGTGCAGGCCAAACCCAAGTCAAAGCTTTGGCAGAAATCCTTGGTTTGTTTTGGAAGAGGGAAAAGAAAACATGGCCGTCCGGATTTGGGGGAGAGAGAGCGAGAGAGTCCAAGTGCTCTGGCCCTGGGTTTAGACTGAGGAGGGTAGCTCCCAGAAGAGTAGACAATGGAGCTCTGGCTGTAGAATAATGTAGATCACAGAGAACCTTTGTCATCATGGATTCCCACGATGAGACAGCTGACAGGCTCTCTCTCTCTCTTCACACTCACGCAGATATGAAGTTTGACACTAGAGTGTTCACTCCATAGCATATTCTATGGTTCATCACTTGTTCATTGAAGGGATAATCCAGCCCAAACCACTAATTCCTATAAATAACACTAATATGTGAAAACAAATTTTATGAACAAATGTTTCCTTTTGTCATTATAACAAGGTTGGTAGAAACATGTGGATATTGTTTTGGGAAATCTGTTGCGGCTCAAGCCTACTACAAACCCACAATGCAATGCTCTCGCTTTCTGTGCTGGCTGACCAGCTTGAGGAAAATAGGCAGGTTTCTCGACTCCCACCCTGACACTGAGACGGGATTGCGTGACGATTAGTTTAGTAACCACGTGACGCAGCATTACAACGTGAATGCGATGGGTCAGTCAGTTGGGTGGGACATTTCTGCATTTATTGCCCAATGGGATACCGATCTCCTCCTTTCTGTAATATCTCTGTCTCCTACAGATACACAGGGCGCATTGCAAGATGGTACTTGAAGGAGAAACAGAGTTGAATAATTTGGTACACTGTTTAGATTGAGCACATCTAAGTGAAATATATACATTGTCATGACGATATAGGTGGATGGATGTGTTCTAGTATGCCCATACCATCTATTGGCTGATGTGGTGATCTGAAGAGCAGGTCATTGTTTTAAAAGCATCATGAAATGTGATCGTGTGTTATACCCCCATCTCCAGTGACGAGAATTATGTAGCTATGACGCTGTTCCTACACGATTTTCTGATTTTCACAGTCAGACCACTTAGAAGTTAAATCATAGGGATTTCATTTTTTTACCCACTGACAGAACATAGACTGTCACCAAATTGACAGGAGTTACATGATTTGTAGTTCTAGGGGTGGATTATCCCTTTAATAACCCACTGCTGCTGTGGAGCTCTGCTTTGTCCATTCATGTCTCATATCTCAGTGCTTCCCCTCTCTTCAATTGCTAGAGAGATATACAGAACACAAGTTTGGCTGTGCTCCTGTGTTCCAAAATGTGCTTTTGAGCAATACCCTTTGAACAAATTGTTTTAAATATTGTATAATTTGAAGATATAAACATTTAAATCAGTACAGTCCAAAAATGTATTTTTTTTACAAATCCTTGTCCAGGGGTAAATTGAACAAAAGCCAGTAAGCACAAAATCCCAAGCACTAAAATGCCAAAGAAAGTAGGCTTACTACATCTATTGAGAATCTGATCTGAATACATGCTAAAAGTATTCTGTGATGGCATCATTTCAAAGGGAAAAAAGTCAACAAGGGGGAGGTGCTTTAATCAGCAAACTGGAAACAGGGGTGTGTTTTTTCACCTCTCTCTCTCACACACACACACACACACACACACACACACGCACGCACACGCACACACACACACACACACACACACACACACACACACACACACACACACACACACACACACACACACACACACACACACACACACACACACACACACACACACACACACACACACACACACACACACACACACACAATAACACATTGATAGTGATCTGAAAGTATTCTAAATAAGGAATAATTAGTATTTAATGGGCCTTTATCTGGCAGGGGATCAGTCTAGCTAGAGTTATAATTGTGATTTAGAAAGGGCTTTGCATACAGAGACTGAGGACACTGTCTGGCCCTCTGAGGATAAGGACAGAGCAGAGGAGAGGTATACTATTTTTTATATTTCACCTTTATTTAACCAGGTAGGCCAGTTGAGAACAAGTTCTCATTTACAACTGCGGCCTGGCCAAGATAAAGCAAAGCAGTGTGACACAAACAACACAGAGTTACACATGGGATAAACAAATGTACAGTCAATAACAGAATAGAAAATCTATATGCAGTGTGTGCAAATGTAGTAAGATTGGGGAGGAAAGGCAATAAATAGGCCATAGTGGTGAAATAATTACAATTTAGCAATTAAACACTGGAGTGATAGATGTGCAGAACATGAATGTGCAAGTATAGACACGGGTGCAAAGGAGAGAAGAAATATGGGGATGAGGTAGTTGGGTGGGCTATTTACAGATGGCCTGTGTACAGGTGCAATGATCGGTAAGCTGCGTTGACAGCTGATGCTTAAAACTTATTGCGGATCAGTGGGAAGCTAGTGTCCCATTTCGACAACTTCTGGTGAAATTGCAGAGCGCGAAATTCAAATGACAGAAATAGTCATATTTAACATTCATGAAAATACAAGTGTCATACATCAGAAAAAAGCTTAACTTCTTGTTAATCTAGCGGCTGTCTCAGATTTCAAAAAGGCTTTACGGCAAAAGCACACCATGTGATTATCTGAGGACAGCGCCCAGTACACAAAAGCATTAAAAACATTTTCCAACCAGGCAGGTGCGCCACGAAAGTCAGAAATAGCGATAAAATAAATGCCTTACCTTTGAAGATCTTCTTCTGTTGGCACTCCAAAAGGTCCCAGCTACATCACAAATGGTCCTTTTGTTTGATAAAGTCCTTCTTTATATCCCAAAAACTCAGTTTAGCTGGCGCGCTTCATTCAATAATCCCCTGGTTCCCCCCTTCAAAATGCATACAAAATGAATCTCAAACGCTACCAAACTTCTCCAAACAAGTCAAATAACGTTTATAATCAAACCTCAGGTACCCTAATACGTAAATAAACTATCATATTTAAGATGGAGAATCGTTATTGTCTTTACCAGAGATAAACAACCAAGTACGTGCTCTCATCCACATGCATGAAAACACTACAGCCAAAATGGGAGCCACTTAGAAAAACTACAAATTCTAGCTCATTTTCCTGACACTCTTTCTAAAGACTGTTGACATCTAGTGGAAGCCCTAGGAACTGCAATCTGGGGGGTTTTCCCTTCATATAAAACATGACAGCCATTGGAATAAGTGGTGGGCTGAATTGTTTTTCTTTTCTGGATGGTTTGTCCTCAGGTTTGCACCTGTCATATCAGGTCTGTTATACTCACAGTCATTATTTTAACAGTTTTAGAAACGTTAGAGTGTTTTCTATCGACATCTACCAATTATATGCATATCCTAGCTTCTGGGCCTGAGTAACAGGCAGTTTACTTTGGGCACGCTTCTCATCCAGACGTCAACAAACATCCTAGCCCAAAGAGGTTCAAGTTAGTGAGGGAGATATAAGACTCCAGCTTCAGTGATTTTTGCAATTCGTTCCAGTCACTGGCAGCAGAGAACTGGAAGGAAAGGTGGCCAAAGGAGGAGATGGCTTTGGGGATGACCAGTGAAATATACCTACTGGAACGCGTGCTATGGGCGGGTGCTGCTATGGTGACCAGTGAGCTGAGATAAGGCTGGGCTTCACCTAGCAAAGACTTATAGATGACCTGGAGCCAGTGGGTTTGTCAACGAATATGAAGCGAGGGCCAGCCAACGAGAGCATACAAGTCGCAGTGGTGGGTAGTATATATGGGGCTTTGGTGACAAAACGGATGGCACTGTGATAGACTGCATCCAATTTGTTGAGTAGAGTGTTGGAGGCTATTTCGTAAATGACATCGCCGAAGTCAAGGATCGGTAGGGGAGTTCGTTTTATGAGGGTATGTTTGGCAGCATGAGTGAAGGATGCTTTGTTGCGAAATAGGAAGCTGATTCCAGATTTAACTTTGGATGGAAGATGCTTAATGTGAGTCTGGAAGGAGAGTTTACAGTCTAACCAGACACTTAGGTATTTATAGTTGTCCACATATTCAGAACCATCCAGAGTAGTCAGAACCATCCAGAGTAGTGATGTTGGACGGGCGGGCGGGTGCGGGCAGCGATTGAAGAGCATGAATTTAGTTTTACTTGCATTTAAGAGCAGTTGGAGGCCACAGAAGGAGTGTTGTATGGCATTGAAGCTCGTCTGGAGGTTTGTTAACACAATGTCCAAAGGGCCAGAAGTATACAGAATGGTGTCGTCTGCGTAGAGGTGGATCAGAGACTCACCAGCAGCAAGAGCGACATCATTGATATATACAGAGAAAAGAGTCGGCCCGAGAATTGAACCCTGCGGCACCGATTTGACACACTGAACTCTATCTGAGAAGTAGGTGGTGAACCAGGCAAGGCAGTCATTTGAGAAATCAAGGCTGTTGAGTCTTTCAACAGAGTTGAAAGCCTTGGCCAGGTCGATGAAGACGGCTGAACAGTATTGTCTTTTATCGATGGCGGTTATGATATCGTTTAGGACCTTGAGCGTGGCTGAGGTGCAGCCATGACCCGCTCGGAAACCAGCTTGCATAGCAGAGGAGGTACGGTGGGATTCGAAATGGTCGCTGATCCATTTGTTAACTTGGCTTTCGAAGACTTTAGAAAGGCAGGGCAGGATGGATATAGGTCTGTAACAGTTTGGGTCTAGAGTGTCTCCCCCTTTGAAGAGGGGGATTGACAACAGCAGGGATCTCAGACGAGAGGTTGAACAGGCTAGTAATAGGGGTTGCAACAATTGCGGTAGATAATTTTAGAAAGAGAGGGTCCAGATTGTCTAGCCCAGCTATCTGGAGTTGGGTGAAGAAGAAATTGGGGACGCTTGGGCAAGTTGATGTGGGGGGTGCAGAGCTATTGACCGGGGTAGGGGTAGCCAGGTGGAAAACATGGCCAGCCGTAGTAAAATCCTTATTGAAATTTGCGATTATCGTAGACTTATCGGTGGTGACAGTGTTTCCTAGCCTCAGTGCAGAGAGCAGCTGGGAGGAGCTGCTCTTATTCTCCATGGACTTTACTATAGAGGACACCGTCTGGCCCTCTGAGGATAAGGACAGAGCAGAGGAGAGGTATATAGAGGACACCGTCTGGCCCTCTGAGGATAAGGACAGAGCAGAGGAGAGGTATACTATAGAGGACACCGTCTGGCCCTCTGAGGATAAGGACAGAGCAGAGGAGAGGTATACTATAGAGGACACCGTCTGGCCCTCTGAGGATAAGGACAGAGCAGAGGAGAGGTATACTATAGAGGACACCGTCTGGCCCTCTGAGGATAAGGACAGAGCAGAGGAGAGGTATACTATAGAGGACACCGTCTGGCCCTCTGAGGATAAGGACAGAGCAGAGGAGAGGTATACTATAGAGGACACCGTCTGGCCCTCTGAGGATAAGGACAGAGCAGAGGAGAGGTATACTATAGAGGACACCGTCTGGCCCTCTGAGGATAAGGACAGAGCAGAGGAGAGGTATACTATAGAGGACAGGGAGTCATTTCAGTTGTAAACACCAGGCTCTTCAAATCTACAGAGAATGTTATTGAGTGTATGAGGAACTCAAGGGAAAGTCAACACTGCAATATCTACATCAAAGTTTGAATCAACAATCTCCGACACAGAGAGAGTCAGTCAGAAGAGGGAGGTCCTAATTATAGAAGGTCAACATAGGCCACTTTCACCAGTGAAGTCACAAGGCGCGATCCTCTGCCCAGGCGTTGCAGATGCATGTAAGATCTTACAACGCCTGGATAGGTATTTTACGTATCAGCTAACCACATCATATGTTTTAGCAATTTGTCAGTCAATGACACAGTCGATGACGTGGCATGCAGCCATTGGCTGATGCAATGAGGTCACTGTGGTTCTAGACCAGCCAGCAGATTCACCACAACTCTGATGTAGTCATAGCCTGCGTCGAGGTGACAGCCACAATACTTCA
This sequence comes from Oncorhynchus keta, assembly GCF_023373465.1. NCBI lineage: Eukaryota > Metazoa > Chordata > Actinopteri > Salmoniformes > Salmonidae > Oncorhynchus > Oncorhynchus keta. The sequence goes on from NC_068448.1 coordinate 20,340,073, forward strand.
GAAACATGCTGGTAGAGGTTTGGTTTAGGGTCAGCTAAACCAAAGCCAAGAAACCCACAATCCTGCACTGGTGCAATCATAGGAAGGGTTATTTTCATTACGACGTAATTTCGACATAGTTTCCCAAAAAATGTATTGTGTTAATTTTGGCATCATATTTTCATGTTGAAATATAACAGCATAAAGTTTAGTACGGAGACTTTGAGCAATCTGCTGCTGGGAATGGCAGTGTGGGTGGAAGAAAAACATTAGTGGCTTTCCTGCGTCTCCCAAAGCGAGACCCAACTCTCCAATCAGCAGCCCACTAACGATCCCAACCAACCCCAGTCTGATGGTTTCAACGTTAATTAAACTAATTGATTTAGGCTGCTAGTGTCGAGCACACAACACAGAAACTCCTCAGTACAAACACAGACTCCTCAGTACAAACACAGACTCCTCAGTACAAACACAGACTCCTCAGTACAAACACAGACTCCTCAGTACAAACACAGACTCCTCAGTACAAACACAGACTCCTCAGTACAATCACACACTCCTGAGTACAATCACAGACTCCTCAGTATAATCACAGACTCCTGAGTACAATCACACACTCCTGAGTACAATCACAGACTCCTGAGTACAAACACAGACTCCTCAGTACAAACACAGACTCCTCAGTATAATCACAGACTCCTGAGTACAATCACACACTCCTGAGTACAATCACAGACTCCTGAGTACAAACACAGACTCCTCAGTACAATCACACACTCCTGAGTACAAACACAGACTCCTCAGTACAAACACAGACTCCTCAGTACAAACACAGACTCCTCAGTACAAACACAGACTCCTCAGTACAAACACAGACTCCTCAGTACAAACACAGACTCCTCAGTACAAACACAGACTCCTGAGTACAATCACACACTCCTGAGTACAATCACAGACTCCTCAGTATAATCACAGACTCCTCAGGATAATGACTGTTGCTGGTGATGGTTGTCTAATTTGAGGCTTCTGAAATCAGCAATACATAAGCTGCTGGTTGCAGCCACTATTTATAAGGTTTTTTTTAAATGAAGGGGCATTGTATAATGGTGGAAACTGTTGGTCTACCTCTGATTTTCCCAGGCTTAACCCAATAGAGTTTATGATGACGTTCGAGAGAGGCAGTCAGAAGCCAAATTCCTCTCGTCCCCTTCCCACCCAAACACAGCTTTTTACCCATTCCACAGTTAATGGTCTTCCTCCCAGCTGCAAAGCTTATGGCACTTGAACACTATTATAATTGTTTTAAGCCAGCCAGGAAAAAAACAGATGCAGCTTTGACTAAATAGCAAGAAATCACAATCACATTTTGTTGGACTATCAGATGGTGACTGCAGGCGGCTGCAGATGGTAAACCCTGGCTGCAATGGGAATGGTATGGCACAGACAGATTCCCAGGGAACTGGTAGGTCTACATATGAGGGAAAGACCAGAGAAAGGGCAGCAGGACTGGATCCTTTAAATGAACAAGGCAGGAATCACCTGGAATTAAGTCCAGAAAACTGCCAAGGGAAGAGTTTGCTGAAAATGCACTGTTGAGGACCTCCGCTCCACAAAAAGTTCAAAAGTATAAGTAAAGGAGCCTTCAAAAACGTTCGTCCAAACCTCAGCTAGGGATGGGACTGCCTGAACAAAATACCAACCAAAATGAAGTCACTCAACTAACTCTTCACAGAGTTTACACTTCTAAATCAAATCCTCACATAAGGAGAAACTGAATTAGCTCAAGTGTAGTGACCCAGACTGAGCCCGTGGCACTCTTGACCTCCCTTCCTACCACTCCCTAGCAGATATTGAGATCTATCCTGAGCCCAAAACCCAATGAGTAAACCGCTAAAGCAGCAACGGTCTCTCTTCCACTTTGAGAAACTGACTGCCGCACTGCTTCGACGAACTGACGCCAATAAACTAAAGAAAATGCATGGCTGTAGAAGAGGACGGTCTTCAGTCAGCAAAGCCAACAAACTGTCAAATGGGACCGTCACCAAGTATGGCATCGTCACATTATTACTGGATTGAATCACTGGAGCGACTTCAGAATCACTATTCCACTGTGGAGGGGAATGCCAGTTGAATAGTACTGTAATGTAACAACTTATTTTGGACCACATGGAGCCATGACACACGGCCTTCAGTCAGACACACGGCCTTCAGTCAGACACACGGCCTTCAGTCAGACACACGGCCTTCAGTCAGACACACGGCCTATGGTTCGATCAGAGCCAATGCCAAACCGGGAAACAGACTGTCTGACTCCCAACTGCTATTTTGTCTGGTCATCCACTCAGCACTACACACAGGCACACGTGCACAGACACACGCACTCACACAAAGACAGCATTTGTGTAGTTCTGCTGTCCAGGATCTCCTTACTCTTATGGGACAGGCAGAGGGATGATGAGAGTACCAGGGCCTGCTGGGACAGTTAGAGCTGAATGAGAGAGAGCACTGTGCAGAACGCTCACTCATACAACCAGTAAGCTGCAACAGTAGGCTGTATCCAATGACTAAGTGAGGTAGGAACCTGCACTGGAAAGTATTATTATGAGAATTATGGAACAGTTCCAATCTCAATAGGATTTCCTAAATATTTACCAAAACTACCCAGCATCCAGGTTAAAACATTATTTGTCAAACTCCCATCTTGAGTACTGTACTTCAAAAGCAGGAGTTCGAACAAAAACTACACACCCACCAATGTTGATCTGATAAACATTATCCCATCTCCAGAACCGGATCTTAATGTCACTGCAAAAAAATGTCCTCCCAAAGGACATTGGTCCTGTGCAGTGGAGCAGGAGGCCTGCAAATCAACAGAACTGGCCCAGGTGCAGAGAGCCACACATACACTACACTGCTGTTTCGTATCAGGGTCGTTCCACCTCAAGCAGCACAAGAAGATTGACACCCACCATTTCTGATTGTTCTGGAATCATTTATGTTGCTAGAAATAAATAAGATTGGCATTTCTGCTTTTGTTGATATATAATTTCATCTCTTGAGAAATGACATTTTTTTTGCGATTGCTTACAAACTTGTTGGGGAATTTGACTCATTGTGTCAAAACTCTACACACAAGCCAAATAAGACAACGCTTAGAGATAAACATTTAAATTCTATGGCAAAATTAAACTGCAATGAAAACCTAAAAATCATTTTTCAAAATTGTAATTTTGCAACAAAATTATACACACACACCATTTTAATTACTCTTTCAAAGCAGCAACACACTGATGTCTTTAGTACAAGTACAGTACATCTACTCACATTCCAATGAAAATATATAAACAGCTTATTTTTTTGCCATTGCAGGCTTTTACAACAACAAAAACACAATGAAAAGAAGAATTACAGTACAGTAATCAATACAATATGTTACTGTAAACTCACTCAATAATTAGTCAAATTGCAGTGCGATGGTAAACAAATAGTATTGTAGGGGATTGCACACACTGTACATACATATATTTTTCTATTGTTTTCTATTGTGTTATTGACTGTACGTTTGTTTATGTGTAACTCTGTGTTGTTGTTTTTGTCACACTGCTTTGTTTTACCTTGGCCAGGTCGCAGTTGTAAATGAGAACTTGTTCTCAACTGGCCTACCTGGTTAAATAAAGGTGAAATAAAAAAATAAAAAAAACACATTTAAAAGGGATAGGCTGGATGGTTTATGGATCCCGCCTTCTGTTAGGGTCTGGCCACATCACTCATCCACATCACAAACAATGTCATCCCTGGCTAAGCAACAGGGAAAATATCGCCTTGAGTGTTGTATCCAACCCTGGACTGACCCCACCTCAATGTCTCCACATGCCTCTTCCATTGCTTGCAGAAGAGGCAGGCAGTCATGTGGTTGGTGGTCATACACTTTCCAATGCCAAGCTGACAATAATTCCTCAATCGGTTTGAAAAATGGGGAGTAAGGGGGCAAGTATACAACTGTGAAGTTATTGTGGTTGGTGAACCAGTTCTTGACCAGAGCAGGGCGGTGGATTCTAACATTATCCCAGATGACAACAAACCTGGGCTGCTCTGGTCCGTCCTGTACAACTGCATTATGTAATGCATCCAGAAATATGATTATGTGTTGCAGTATTGTAGGGACCGAGGGTGGTATGGTGATGGAGAACTCCTTGCAGACTAATGGCGTCACACAAGGTGATATTTTAAAGTCCAGGACTCTAACAGAAAATGCATACACTGTACCGTGAATATGGTGTTTAATAAAAATACAGAACTACAATGTCTACATTTTCACACAAGGATGGGGGTGGGTTGGGTCAGACACATTCAGTCAAAAACTACAAGCTACAGGCAAGGCAGGTGCCCCACAGACAAGGCAGGTGCCCCCACAGACAAGGCAGGTGCCCCACAGACAAGGCAGGTGCCCCACAGACAAGGCAGGTGCCCCCACAGACAAGGAGGTCTTTAACTAACGCTGTTCCTCTCAAATGGAACCCTGTACAGCTGCTTCATCGTAAGTTGGTGTTGACGCAAGATGTGGCAGAGTGTCGACATACTGACGCGGTTGATATTATGGAATGTTGTGTGATCTGCCATGATTTGCTCTCGTAGTTGATGTAGGCGGATGGTGTTGTTTGCAAACACTAGATTGACAATGGCCAGTTCCTGTTCATGGGTGAACAGACATTGCCTTCAACCCTCAGGAGGTCGTCTGGAAGTTCTGTTGAAAATGCAAGAATGTCATCATTGGTTAGGGTCTTATTTTTTACATACTGTTCACAGTAACATCAAAACTGTATTACATGTACTTCACAGCACTGTTTTTGTTCACCGAGGAGCATAGAACTAATATTGAAGGACGACATTGTATTGTAATGTGATGCAGAATGATGTGCAAAAATTACATAGGTACAGTCTTGTGTAGAAAGTTGAAAACATACCTGTTCTCCAGTCTAAATGTCCGTATTATGGATGCTACCATGTAGCGAGTCAGGTTGGGCTGGACTCTGCCCAGCCTCCCTCACCGTCAGGCCATGACTTATGACATGGTCCACCAAAGTGGCCTTCATGTCGTCGGAAATATGTCTCCGTCTATTGCCTGGTCCCCTTCTTCGTTCTTGTCCTCGTCCTCATCCTACTCCTCTCTCTCTTCCTCTACCTCTTCCTCTTCCTCTCGCTCTCACTGCCTCCATGTTTGCAAAGTTCTCACAAAAGTGGGGAGCTTATCTGAGGTCTATTTGTAGTAGTAAGGCTCAGACTAATTGGGGTTCAATTACTGTAGAATGTTTTCATGTGTGTGTGTGGGTGTTGCCAATTTCAGGTATGTTTTTCTTTTTGAATAATTTTCCATATATATCTCATTCTTGAACGAAGTGTCTAATGTAAGAAACAGTTTGTAGTGTGTTGCAGAACTGCAAACAAAGTGCAAACAAAGTGCAAACAAAGTGCAAAGTGTGTTGCAGAATGGCAAACAATGTGCAAAGCAGAAAAAGTGTTTATACTTTTGGTGCCTTTGTTTAGGGCATGGTTACAAAAGTTAAGGTTTTGATGCTTTTGTCTAAGCATTCACTTTCAGTGTGTAAGCAATCGGTAAAAACTGTTCATTCAGTATTGATTGCACCCAAATTGTCTCTTTTAATTTATAGAATTCATACAATATTCAATAATTATAGTAACTAACATCTGATTTGAACCAGAGGTCGACCGATTATGATTTTTCAACGCCGATACCGATACCGATTATTAGAGGACCAAAAAAGTTTATTTAAAAAATTTTTTATTTGTAATAATGATAATTACAACAATACTGAAGGAACACTTATTTTAACTTAATATAATACATCAATAAAATCAATTTAGCCTCAATTAAATAATGAAACATGTTCAATTTGGTTTAAATAATGCAAAAACAAAGTGTTGGAGAAGAAGATAAAAGTGCAATATGTGCCATGTAAGAAAGCTAACGTTTAAGTTCCTTGCTCAGAACATGAGAACATATGAAAACTGGTGGTTCCTTTTAACATGAGTCTTCCATATTCCCAGGTAAGAAGTTTTAGGTTGTAGTTATTATAGGAATTATAGGACTATTTCCCTCTATACCATTTGTATTTCATTAACCTTTGACTATTGGATGTTCTTATAGGCACTTTAGTATTGCCAGTGTAACAGTATAGCTTCCTTCCCTCTCCTCGCTCCTCCCTGGGCTCGAACCAGCAACACAACGACAATTAGCGCGCGCTAACTAGCTAGCCATTTCACTTCGGTTACACAAGCTTCATCTCGGGAGTTGATAAGCTTGAAGTCATAAACAGTGCAATGCTTGACACACAACGAAGAGCTGCTGTCAAAACGCACAAAAGTGAAGTTTGAATTAATGTTTACGAGCCTGCTTCTGCCTACCACCACTCAGTCAGATACTTAGATACTTGTATGCGTGTATGCTCAGTCAGATTATATGCAACGCAGGACACGCTAGATAATATATAGTAATATCATCAACCATGTGTAGTTAACTAGTGATTATGATTGATTGTTTTTTATAAGATAAGTTTAATGCTAGCTAGCAACTTACCTTGGCTTACTGCATTCGTGTAAAAGGCAGTCTCCTTATGGAGTGCAACGAGAGAGAGGCAGGTCATTATTGCGTTATTTCTACTGACTCTGAAAAACACCAAAAGAAAGATGCCCAGGTTCCCTGCATATCTGTGTGAACGTGCCTTAGGCATGCTGCAAGGAGGCATGAGGACTGCAGATGTGACCAGGGCAATAAATTGCAATGTCCGTACTGTGAGACGCCTAAGACAGCACTACAGGGAGACAAGACGAACAGCTGATCGTCCTCACAGTGGTAGACCACGTGTAACAACACCTGCACAGGATCGGTACATCCGACCTCCAGTGCGCTTCCACGGCTCAGTATATCCTGCGCCTCCAGTGCGCCTTCATACCCCAGTGCGTCCTGTGCCAGCTCTCCACACTCACAGCGCTAAAGTGGGTATCCAGCCAGGACACGTTGTGGCAGCGCCACGTATCAGGCTTCCAGTACGTTTCCTCAGTCCAATGAGACCTGTTCCAGCTCCACGTACGAAGCCTCCAGCGATGGTCCCCAATCTGGAGCCTGCAGCGACGGTCCCCAGTTAAGAGCTTGCAGCGACGATCTACGGTCCAGAAGTCCCGGCGACGATCCCTGCACCGGAGGCGCCACCGAAGTGGGGGGAGCCTAAAGCGGAGCGGGTCTGCGTCCCACACTGGAGCCCCCACCGAGAGTAGATGCCCACCCGGACCCTCCCCTATAGGTTCAGGTTTGCGGCCGGAGTCCGCACCTTTGGGGGTGTACTGTCACGCCCTGACCTTAGAGACCCTTATTTATTCTCTATGTGTGGTTAGGTCAGGGTGTGACTCGGGTGGGAAAATCTATGTTTTCTATTTCTTTGTTGTTTTTCCAAGTCTGGTTCCCAATCAGAGTCAGCTGTCTATTGTTGTCTCTGATTGGAGATCATATATATTATATTATTTTCTGTTTAGTGTCTGTGCCTGACGGAACTGTTCGCTTTAGTTTTTTTGGGGATTTGTTATTTTTGTTTGAGTGTTTCTTGAAAATAAATATCATGAACACTTTCCACGCTGCGCTTTGGTCCACTCTTCCTTCCACCGACGAGAGCCATTACAGACGCTATATTTTTCTGATGCCAAATTGCAATCCATCCCCAGCTCTGAAAAATCCCCAAACCCCTAATTTACACACCCCCATGGACCTCATAAACATGAGGGATGTTTTAACTACAGGCCGTTCACACCTTTCCACAGTGACCACCGAGGGGGGTCCTTCCCACCTCTACACAGAAAAACAGTGAAGCCGATGGGAGGAGAGTCACACAGCCATCCCTCTGATCACCTCCCATTCACCACAGATGTCTGGAAACAAACTGTCTCTGTTATCTCCCAAGCACCCTCTTGTGCAAACTGACTGCCAGAGTAGCAGAACTGTGGTCAATTCCATTTAATTGAAAATGTGAATCTGAACTGGAAAGAGCTAGTCTATTTTGAATCCAATGTTTGGTCTGGCTAGGTCCATTTTCCCTAAAAGGAGAGTGCCGTTACCAAATCTGCACAATGAATAGAGTCCCTTTTTGACCCTAATAGGGTTAAACAAGCTAGGACTTCTGGCAGTAAAGATTAAATCTGCCTAAGTGTGTGTCGTCAGGGCGACTCAATCAACGAGTCAGCTGCTGAGTATGTGACGTCCTGAGGGCATTTCCCAGCACACAGGCACAGCAGAACTAACACAGGGGTCCGCAGGGCCAATTAGGCTTATCATGACCAAACACACGTACCTTTTTCCACTGACTGACCTACACACACACACACACACTTCTTTATATAAGCCTCCCATTACCGAACAGGGCAGTAAAATCTAGACAGCCCTTCAATGTTTGAGACAGGGTTGTTTCATGACCTCGGTCACCAGGCTAAGCATGTCTCCATTAACCTTTCAAACAACACACTAATGTTACAGAGAGACCAGACCAACCTCACAGGCCTGAAGCATGAATAGAAAAAGACTCAAAGGCCTTTTAAAAAGTGAATAAAGAAAGAAAGAAAATGGAGTCACATGGAAAGCTTCTCAGACGGAAAACAGCAAACCTTTTCTGACATCCCACAAAGAGCCCCATTGTCCAACACACAGGGCCATGAAAAGCAGCTAATCGCAGAGCAGAGAACCTGGGTGAAGAATAGCTTGGCAGCCCAAATACACATGCCCAATTTAAACAACTACCCCACACACAAACTATGATTTATAAGAATATCACAAAATAAAAGAATACCAACAATGAAAACAATACCAGAAACCTGTTTGATCATATATGGAGAGTGAGACAGTATAGACACAGAGGAAAAATGTATGTTTTAGTAGCTAACAGAGCCCCCAGTGGGTCCAGTGTCAATATTGTATTTGCAGAAACACTATTTAAGGGGGTAAACTCCAGGAAAGTGACCAACATGAACACGGTGACCTCAATCTGGATACGTCACAGCCAAACCATCCATGATCTAATCCAGAACACCACCCCATCTAGACCACATGTGGCAGGGATAGGCTGGGAAACATTATCATCAGCAGCAGAGGCATCCATGACCAAACATCTCCTTATGACTGTCTTGTAATGTAATCTGTACAGAACTACACCACACGGAAAGACAGACAGAGACTATCCTCAGTAATTCAGGTCAGCCCACCGGATTTGTGATGCACTGAGTATCTGACAGACTCCTTGAGTATATAACTTCATAATAGTTCAAAAGGTCTCTTGATATATCCTCTATTCTCTTCCTCTGACAGACAGATAGGAAAGCCTGCTGTTATTGGGACAGGAGCATGGAAACTTCTTTGATAAATCTATGAAGCAGACATTGATCAGTCAAGACAGACAAGACCCTCGCAGACAGCATGTCATCTATAGTATGACCTCTGACATCAGCCATCTTAGCAGTCCATCCCCTGATCCCTGTCTGGCACCAGAGACAGGGAAGGAGGAATGTGATGCTGCTGCTGGATGGATGGAGAGGTATTAGGCAGTCTTCTTCTCAACATGGTGGATCTGGCCGGCACTGAGGCCTCGCTGAGATTCATATCATATCAGGTTGAGGAGCAGACCTATCCTTACAAGGCCCCACACTGTGCTGCCTCTCCCTCTCTAGACTGACTACTAACACACACACACATACTACTTCTCCCTAGTCCACACACACACACACAGTTCATAGACCTTCAGGCAGTCTACCACGGTGGTGTCAGCGCATGGCTAGTGTCCTCTCTGTCTACGAGCTAACATCACTCTACTAGACCAGGCTCTACTAGACCAGGCCACTCTACTAGACCAGGCCTGACAGGAAGCGGACACACATACACCCTCATGGAGCCATGCTATCAGTGAGGGTGAGTCTGCCAGTGTGTAGTAGGGTGAGGGAGATGAATGTGTGAGAAGGTTCTAGCTTGCTTTTTCTCATTTTTGTGTGACTCTGTGGGCCTATGCTGCTGTTAAGGCTCGGAAATAAAACACACACACACACAGATAGAGAGAACACCTTCCCCATCCCGGCCAGACTGACCTCACCCCTGTATTCCAGCTACTCCCCTACTCCCACGTGTCGCCACAATGTGGGCGATAACTGAGAAGAAAACGAGAAGAAAACGAGTGACAACTGAAGACTTTTCTGTTTCTAATGTGTCTGTTTCCTGTTGGTTTATGTTGACTGTAGACTTGTTTATACTGTATTATTGACTGTATGTTTGTTTTACTCCATGTATAACTCTGTGTCGTTGTATCTGTCGAACTGCTTTGCTTTATCTTGGCCAGGTCGCAATTGTAAATGAGAACTTGTTCTCAACTTGCCTACCTGGTTAAATAAAGGTGAAATAAAAAAAATAAAAAAGTGTTATTGACGTGTGAAGCTGTCACAAACAACAAGTGTGAAATGTGGAAGAATTAGACTGATTTGGACCACTGGTTGCTAAATTTGACTCTGCTCTCATTCTGTGTTTGGTTTGGCTACACATTTGGGAGTAGCATTAGCATACACATTCAAATCAAATTCTATTTGTCACATGCTTCATAAACAACAAGTGTACACTAACAGTTAAATGCTTACTTACGGGCCCTCCCCAACAATGCAGAGAAAAATATATACAATAACAGTCAAAAGTTTGAACACACCTACTCACTCAATGGTTTTTCTTTAATTTGACTATTTTCTAAATTATAGAATAATAGTGAAGACATCAAAACTATGAATTTATATTTTATTTAACCAGGCAAGTCAGTTAAGAAAAATTATTATTTACAATGATGGCCTACAGCAGCCAAACCTGGACGACACTGAGCCAATTGGGACTCCCAATCACAGCTAGTTGTGATACAGCCTGGATTCAAACCAGGGTGTCTGTAGTGACCCCTCTGGCACTGAGATGCATTGCCTTAGACCGCTGTGCCACTCGGGAACCCTGAAATAGCACATATGGAATCATTTAGTAACCAAAAAAAGTGTTAAACAAATCAAAATATATTTTAGATTTGAGATTCTTCAAAGTAGCCAGCCGTTGCCTTGATGACAGCTTTGCACACGCTTAGTATTCTCTCAACCAAATTCATGAAGTAATCACCTGGAACGGATTTCAATTAACAGATGTGCCTTGTGAAAAGTTACAGAAGATGGCCCTATTTGGTAAAAGACCAAGTCCATATTTTGGCAAGAACAGCTCAAATAAGCAGAGAAACGACATGAAGGTCAGTCAATCCGGAAAACCATTCAGCACTATGACCCAGAGTTAACTCTGTTGCAGAGAATAAGTTCCTTAGAGTTACCAGCCTCAGAAATTGTCAATTAACTACACCTCACAGAGTTCGGGTAACAGACACATCTGAACATCAACTGTTCAGAGGAGACTGCGTGAATCAGGCCTTCATGGTCGAATTGATACAAAGAAACCACTACTAAAGGACACCAATAAGAAGAAGAGACTTGCTTGGGCCAAGAAACACGAGCATTGGACATTAGACTGGTGGAAATCTGTCCTTTGGTCTGATGCGTCCAAATTTGAGATTTTTGGTTCCAACCGTCATGTCTTTGTGAGATGCAGTGTAGGTGAACGGATGATCTCTGCATGTGTGGTTCCCAGCGTGAAGCATGGAGGAGGAGGTGTGATGGTGTGGGGGTGCTTTGCTAGTGACTGTCTGTGATTCATTTAGAATTCAAGGCACACTTAAACAGCATGGCTACCACACCATTCTACAGCGATACCCCATCCCATCTGGTTTTCACTTAGTGGGACTATCATTTGTATTTCAACAGGACAATGACCCAACACACCTTCAGGCTGTGTAAGGGCTATTTGACCAAGAAGGAGAGTGATGAGTGCTTTATCAGATGACGTGTCCTCCACAATCACCCGACCTCAATCCAATTGAGATGGTTTTTGGATGAGTTGGACCGCAGAGTGAAGGAAAAGGAGCCAACAAGTGCTCAGCATATGTGGGAATTCCTTCAAGACTATTGGAAAAGCATTCCAGTTGAAGCTGGTTGATAGAATGCCAAGAGTGTGCAAAACTGTTGTCATGACTGTCCTGTGTGAATCCAAATGGGTCAGGTCAGCTTGGCAATGGATGACAGTAACCAGACCCTCTCTCTCATCCACAGAGGGGGGAGGAGGGAGCTGTTGGGGTGTTGACAGCTCACACCCTGTCGTAAAATTAGGAATGTTCCTTTGTCTTCAGAGACTTTTCCCGACAAAACTAACATATTCTAAAGCGAATACTGGAACAATATTTCTAACATAAGAACGTGGGAAATGGTCAGAGGTGATCTAAAAAATAATAATGTCATATAAGATGGTATTTGTGATGTCATAAAAAGTGTTATAAAGGAAATACTGTAACTTGAAAAGTATATGCACTACATGTATGAAGTCTCAATCCTTTACATTGTGCATGAAATATGAGCAATGAAAGTATTTTTGTTAAGATGGGAATTTAATTTTAGGAGAGACCATTCTACTACTCTTCAAACCATCCTATTCTACTACTCTTCTCAAATCACCGTATTCTACACCTTTCATCACCAATGGGAACTGTCAAAACAGCTGGCTAGCCTATCTTCCAAGGAGCATCTTCCAGAGAGAACAACAGTAGAAGACGGGGGAGGGGAGAACCCTTTTGGACAATCAGAGCCTCACAAGCGTGCCGCTGAAAGGCCCAACACCCTTCCTAAGGAGTGAGGGTTCCCGACAGAGATCCACGGTGAACGAAGACATTTAAACATAAATACGCTCATGATTTCTTACTCCAAATGGGTGGCGGTTCATGTGCAAAGGATATGATTACTGTGAGAATAGTTTCTAAAATGTATCAACGATAAGTGTCTTTTTCTCTCTCTCTCCCTGTGTAACAAGCCGCCATATGTTATGTCAGTCCGCTAGGGACCTTTTCCTAATGTATTAAGTGTGTATGTTATCCTGTCTTATCATTTAGTTAGTAGTTAGCTAGTAAATAAATAATAAAACTAATTTGTGTAGTACTGAATCATAAGTACGGCTGGAGTTTTTGCAGATGCAGGAGGTTACGACTGTTCAGAATGATGATATGATACGAGGTTATGATTAATACATTGACTGTTTTATGGATGTGATAGATAGGCAACAGCTCTCGTGGTGTCCCAAATTCCTAATGAGTTAATTGTTACAATATTAATTTAATTGGGTAACAATTAAACATAGTTAGTTGACTCGATAAATAACAGTCATCAGATTCATGAAAGTAAAGCCACGACACCGTTATCAAGGCAAAGGGTGGCTACTTTGAAGAATCTAAAATCTCAAATATATTTTGATTTGTTTCACACTTTTTTGGTAGAAAATGTAGAAAATAGTTTTTAAAACTTAAGAAAACCCTGGAATGAGTAGGTGTGTCCAAACTTTTGACTGGTCCTTTAAACAATGAATAACGATAACTTGGCTATATTCACAAGTACAAAATCAAGTGTGTGGTAGATGCTAAATGCAGTATCCATCTTCTAGAACACAGTACACATGTTCTCGAATCTTAAACCCATTGTCTCTTCTCTCCTCCCCTTACCACGATGTCTCAGTTGTTAAAAGTTAAGATGAAGTCATCGGCGGGAGAGATGACTGCTGTTCATGCTGTTGCTGTGACTTCACACTACATATATGAGACGGACGGGGCCTGGGCAGACAGAGGGGGAGGGGGGTTAAAGACCCTGCAGATTGACATCAGACCAGAAGAGGGGGAGGAAGGGGTGAGGAGGAGGGAGGTAGAGGAGGTAGATGGGCTTTAACGGACTCTCTGACTCAGTGTCTGCTAGCATCACATCCTAAATCATACAGCTTTGCTAGACCTGCCTGTGTCTGAACTGTAGTCAAGAGAACTAGGAAAGCGGAGAGGAGAAACAGTGGGAAACTGGAGTCACTGGCGACCCACTCGGCACAAAGCCCCTCTCCTAAACCCCTAGAACGCTCTGGCAGGTGAGACTGTTCTGGGCAGACAGACACAAACACGGTCAGCCAGGACATCTGACTGCGTCTAACGCCGACACCCCAGCGAAGCTTCACTTTGGTTAATGATTAATTATTACAATTACAGGGCAGATAGCTAGGTCCAGGCTGAGTTGCTGACACGGCCTACTGATGAGTGGTGGTCGACACACACAGCAAACAGCCCATGGACAGCAGTGACCGTCTGGGTGCCTTCCATCATCAACTATGTCTGTCTTCAGACTATCTATCAGTCCAGACTATCTATCAAATCAAATCACTTTTATTTGTCACGTGTGCCAAATACAACAGGTAGACCTTACAGTGAAATGCTTACTTACAGGCTCTAACCAATAGTGCGAGAGAAAAAAAGGTCTACATGGTTGGTTGGGCCATTTGAGGTAGTATGTACATGAATGTATAGTTAAAGTGACTATGCATATAAGATAAACAGAGAGTAGCAGCAGCGTAAAAGAGGGGTTGGGGGGGGGCACACAATGAAAATAGTCCGGGTTCTACCCTGACCACATTTTTGCTGTGCTGCTCTAGTAGTCTGTAAGTACCTGTAATAAGTGTGACATGGACTAAGTTTTAAACCCTTCTTAAAGAGTTTCTCCGGTACTTTTGTATACTTTCTAGCCAGTAGTTCTGAGAGTAGCACTCACGAGTCAAATATGGTCCCCGAAAACTGCGTACTACATCACATATGTGCAGATATGTGTACCACGTCATTGCTCGCTATCTCGCTTTGCTGTGTGTGTATCTTGCTAGCTGTCACTCAAAAACGAGGGGCTGAAGCTCATTGGTTAGAACTCAAATTGTTAGGGGTTGGCCCACATGGGGGGAAATGTAGGGAAAATGGCGCAAGCACAGCTTCCAGAAAAACAGTTGCTTTCAAACTAGGGATTTCGGGGCAAATGGAGGTAAGACAGTAATTCTGCTCATAGATGATGCATGTATGAAGTACACATTGACACATCCAGCCCAACGCGGGAGGTTTAAAAATACTTAGCAGTCGCCAAAGTTCCGGAGAATGTCTTTGATGAATGATCTCAGCAGAACTATGGACTGACAATTCACAGTAACAGAATTACGCTGAGACTCATATTTTTGATTTCAAAGTTTAACAAAGCAGTCAACTCTATGCAGAAGGACTACTTTCAACAATTTACACAGAGTTTTCTAAAAACTCAAAAATATCTGCTCCGAATTAAGATTCAACGATGTCTGCAGAAAGAATGGGGTGTTAACTATGACATGACACATTGACACCCGGTAACGGAATTGCGGGAACGGAATTTCAACATGGGTCCCTGATCTGTACTACACAGAAATGCATAATAATTATGGATATCAATGTCATTCTCCTGATAGTGATGCATCCTAAATGGGCATACAAAGGTATACCTATGCAAAATTCTCCTTTGCATATTTGGGTATTATTCTACACATGGGCTATTATTTTAATGAGTTCTGCCGCCAAACAAGACCACATTTGGTTGGTCTGAACCAACCATAGACATCTATGCTTCACAAGTTTGGACATTAGAGTACAGTAAAGCGTAGTTCAGTACACTAGAGTCCTCGACTGTAGTGTGCTCTACTGTACTAAACTCAATGTTTCTTTACTGTACTGAGCTCCACTGAACTCTACTGTACTGAACTATAATCTACTTTTCTTTACTCTACTCTACTGTGCAGTACTGTGCTTTCCAAACTTGTGAACCCAACTGTGGTTTGTGACTACTATGCTTTCCCATTTTAGCCAACTCAATTGCAGAAATTCTGTTACCGATTTTTCTGAAATTCGTGTTTAAATTTCAAGTTAATTACTAATAATTAATAATTGATAGATATATTTTTGAAAGATCAGTCAAAACTAACTAAGCGATAGGTCTACCTTTACTTGTTACTTCTGTGAACTTTCATTATCCTCCTTCCTCATGAGGGAGAGAATTTAGAAAATATCTTAAGGATATGGGCATTTCAAGGCACAAGGCAATGTTTCTTAAACTTAGAAGACAGAACATTTTCTCTGAAATTATATAAGTGTTGGTATTAGTTGACAGGGATCTTCAACATCGTGTTTTAATGTATTTCTAACACAATACTTTTTCTGGTAGATGTTTTCTGTTTTCTAAGACCCCTTTTCCATCTGTCTGACCAGAAATCAAAGCCTTTGTTAATTCCACATTTTTAGGATGGAAAATGTTTGAAAAATTTATATATGCCTTAATTTCTCAAATATAGTTTTCATTTTACACCAACTTTGACACGCTTCTATGAACTTCACGTCCCTTTTACATGGAAATGACATGACAGGACTGATGTGATGGAGCCACTGCATGCCAGGATGCTGAGATAAAAGCCACAGCTTGTTTGTGACTCAGAGGTCACATTCCTACACGTTTTCCAATAGGAAAGATTACGTTTTTATTCCCAATCGTACCATAGGGCGGTCACTGGTCGTCATCATATGAGGGTAACCTTTTTCCAGTGCATCGTGGACGTGCACGGATGGAGAAAATCTAATTCCATATATGCATTTACCTAATGTAATAACTGATTTATTAAATGTAGGCTATACAAAAAGATTCAGTTGATACTCACGGCAACTCGGGAATAAACCCTCTAACCTCCTGGGATGTTTATCATTTACCATACAGTGAAAATGACTGACAATTACCTCATATTTCCCACCGTGTTCACAGTAACTTTCTAAATGACTTCCAGGATAGAAAAAATACTCACCTTGAAGAATTGGTCAAGTAAAATTCCACGGAATATCCAAAGTAGCTCCCATTAGGTCCGCTGTAGACAGAAGGGTTCTCCACGTCCAAATTGAATGTATCACACAACGGTAGCAGAATTATTAGACAAACCCCAATGCAGAATAATGAGTAGTTCAATTTTCCCGGTGTCTTCGAATGGTATCTTTTGGAACCCATTCTATTTCTCAATTAATCCACTAAAATTGTATTTGTTTTAATCAACACCTGCGTTGCTCTTATGTTTTTCGATCAGTAGAGCTTGTGGAGTGGTTGTTCTATTTCTCTAAACTGCATGCCTTGAAACTCAAACTCGCTGTATCTCTCCTAAATGCTCAGTCAGCTTCTTCCCTCGACTCGCTCTCCCTCGCTACGCTCGCTCCTCTGTCCTAATTGAAGGGATATTGAAAGGAGGGAGTTCCTCGACTCGTGACAATTTTTTGAAGAGGTGGAGCTCTTAATGCAGAAAAAGACAGACAGAAGACCAACGTGTTTCGTCAATCTAGAGTGGGCTACACTCAGAACGGAGTCATCTGTATGACACTGAAATCTTCCCGAACTGTCTGGAGAAATCTTCCCGATCTGGGTATTCTGATCATTTTATTCTCTCCTTGGCGCGCAGCCACCATTTGCGTTCAACCCTTTAGAATGTGGAGGGGATTTTGGTCTATCTGCCTAATAAAGATCACATGGTTGTCTCTCTGTAACCTTTTCTACCTGGGTGATGCTGACCAACAGAGATTTAACACAGATAACCAGATACAGTATATTATTAACTTGGTGGTCAATTGATACAGAGTAACATCATCGGTATTTATCAGCCTATTACCTCAACTCTCAATGACCTTTTCTACCTCGAGTTGTTACTAAGTATTCCTCCTGGTTGGAATGGAGTGAGGAGGGTGGTTATTTACCAACATTCTTTTCTTGAGGATGGTTACACAGGAATTTGATGATCATCAGTAGATTTAGAGGTTTGAGGTGATATAGTGGTCAAACGTTTATAATTAATCAGACATTCTGGAAAATACAATGTATGTTGTGAATTTTAACAACTGTCTCCATCTTGCCCATATGCAGCCATATGCTACAGTATGCATGAGTATCACACAAGTCTGGGCTGCGTATGTGTTCTCTATTAGTTGAATAATGCAACATAAGATCTGATTCAGGTAGATGATGCATTCTGTCCTTCATCTCTCAAAGCATGAGGTTATTTCTCCCAGGGTGTAGGAACTAACTGAGAACATTTCCTATTTCTGTTTCTGAGTCACACCAATAGAGACCCGCACAGTTGGAAAGTGGTTACGTTGCAAGTCAGAAGCAACCACCTCACTGAAATGAGATGTTCAATAAAGCCACTCGCCTGGCTGGAATTGTGTCTGTTGGTTTAGCTGATTCACAGGGGATTGGGACTGAGGGGCCACATTTAGCTGGATGGCACTAAGGACTGTCCACTCAAGGCTCACTCATATTTAGAAGTACACTTCCAGAATAAATGGTTTTAATATTCTAACTCTATAGAATCAAAATGGGTTCAATGGCTGGCTTCATATTGAACATCAAAAAGGTTCAATATAGAACCACAAAGCACCCTTACTTTTAGTTCTATAGTATAGTCTCTTCATGCCGAGGGGGGTTGTAGAGTCGTAGAGCTGCTGGGATAATAATGGGGATCATCTGCGGGGCGATTCACAGCTGTTGGGGGCAACATGCCGGTTCACAGCCCTAATCCTGGAGCTAGTGCTCCCATTCATCACTCTCTCTCGCTCCCTTTTTAGACCCACATGATGAGCTTGCAGATGGATGAAAGTGAAACCGTCTGTTTATGACAAGGGTTTATAGGTTCTACCCAGATCATATCACCATCTAACGATTACCAATTCTATTTCCGATCGCAAGATTGTATAATTTCCAATGGTACAGCGATTTTCCATACACTTCTGACCCCCCCCAACATTTCACATTTGTGAAATAAACCAAACATTTCACACTGTCATTGGATTTAGATTAAAAGTTGGGTGACTTTAAGACTTTTTGCAAATCCAATCACTATTCTATGTTGATTCAACGTCATAACATTGAATTCTTTTGTTGCAATTACTTGGAAACTGTCACACCACGATCTGTTTCCCCTGTCTTTGTGCTTGTCTCCACCCCCCCTCCAGGTGTTGCCTATCTTCCCCGTTATCCCCTGTGTATTTATACCTGTGTTCTCTGTTTGTCTGTTGCCAGTTCATTTTGTTCGTCAAGCCTACCAGCGTTTTTCCCCTTGCTCCTGTCTTTTTCTAGTTCCTGTTTTCTAGTTTTTCCGTTTTTGACCATTCTGCCTGCCCCTGAACCTGCCTGGCATTCTGTACCTTGTCACACCAGCCTGGATTATTGACCTCTGCCTGCCGTTCTGTACCTTTTGGACTCTGATCTGGATTACTGAACTCTGCATGCCCTTGACCTGTCGTTTTGTCTGCCCCCTGTTCTAGTAAGAAATATTTGTTACTTCAACACTGTCTGCATCTGGGTCTTCTCCTGAAACGTGATAGGAAACAATGTTGATTCAACCAGTTTTTGCCCATCTTCATCTTCAACCAGTTTTTGCCCATTTTTATCCTGCCTTAAAGGATAAAAATAAATACAAATAAGTCCACGGTTGATACAGTCCCAAAATGTTTTGCATGTCAGCAGATATTGGACTTTCAAGAAACAAAGTGTTACTTGCCACATCATCATGATGACTTGTTTTGTGATTATTGTGGTAAACAGACAGGCATGTACAGACCCAGTCTTATCTCCCTGACAAAGCAGGGTCAAAAGTTTGAGGTTAGACAGACGAGAGAGGTAAAGGAATACGTAAGGGACAGATAAGAGAGCTGTGTGCTCCTAGTCAGTTATTATTATGGCTGATTGTTCCACCTAGCACTCTGAATTGTTGACCAGCTGCATCAGCTGGTCTCATAGACTAGACGTAACATAGTAAAAGAAAATCCGGGACACTCAAATTAGTATGATATGTTTACATGTTTGGTATGGTTAAAAGCGAAAGGAGATTGGTTGGTTGGGGTGGATGGGCGGGAGTATAACTCAAACGTCTAGCAACCCAAAGGTTGTGTGTTTAAACCTCATCATGGACAACTTTAGCATTTTCGCTAATTAGCAACTTTTCAAACTACTTGCTACTTTTTAGCTACTTTTCAACTACTTGGCATGTTAGATAACCCTTCCCATAACCCGAACCTTAACCCTTTTAGTTAACCCTTCCCCTAACCTTAACCCTTTAACCTAACGCCAAACCTTAACCCTAACCTTAGCCCCTAACCCCTAGAGCTAGCTAACGTTAACATTTGCTACAACAAATTGGAATTTGTAACATATCATACGTTTTGCAAATTCTTTGTAATTTGTAACATACATACGAAATCGATGATGGACCTCCACAAGTTAATGCATACCATATGAAATTTAACATATCATACTAAATGGAGTGTTTTGGATTTACGTACAAAATAATACGAAATGCTCTTGGACCACGTTGGTTGCATATCTCACTGACCTGGGAAAAAATGCTTACTGTCTTAATTAAACACAATTTTCCGGATGTTGCATACCACGTTCAGCCAATCAGGTTGCAGCAGTCTGGATGAACGTATCCACAACATCAGGAAGTAGCATTAGCCACTCATGGTGGTGAGAAAATGTGTTTTATTAAGATAGTTTGCATATTTTCCCTGTTTTTTTTAAGCCGGCGGGCCATTAAATTGAGTTACGGGGGAAATAGATGCCTTTGCAGAATGAATGAAGGATGTTTTATGTACGACCAGGTCACCAAGGGACACGAGTGTATAGCCGGCTGGGCACATTATGCAGATGACAAATGACGTAAAATACATAATAGTGCCATCTGGTGGCTGTTTGGGCTAACGTTAAGTTGCTCAAAAACCTGTGGAGTAATTCTGTAATTACACTATTAAAAACATTGTATTAACATGTTGGAATATAGACTGTTCATTATGTTATTAATTAAGTAATAACAAAAAAACAACACTCAACTCTAACACCATGTAATTGTATAGCAAGTCCTATATAATTACTGTAGTAATTACAGTGTTACTACACAGGTATAAGCGCAACTTTATTGCATTTTGCAGTTCAGCTTAGAACTCAGCCATTTTAGTACAGGGATTCTTATCTTGTAAATACATATACTACTTCAAAATCTCTCCAAACAGGGAGGGAATGTAACTTTGGTACTGTACAGCTAATATGAAGCTAAAACAACTAAAACAAGATTAGGTAATGCAGTTGGATTTAGGTCATGGTTTTTTGTCTCACATGTCACTTTCCAGGAGCGCTGTCATTTCAACTAAAGGGTCATGTTCAATATGCTACATCAAAGGGGAGAGAGAATTGACCATTCACTATACCTTCTGAAAAAACCTACACTCGATCCCTCCAATGTCAACAACTACAGACCAGTATCCCTTCTTTCTTTTCTCTCCAAAACTCTTGAACGTGCTGTCCTTGGCCAGCTCTCCCGCTATCTCTCTCAGAATGACCTTCTTGATCCAAATCAGTCAGGTTTCAAGACTAGTCATTCAACTGAGACTGCTCTTCTCTGTATCACGGAGGCGCTCCGCACTGCTAAAGCTAACTCTCTCTCCTCTGCTCTCATCCTTCTAGACCTATCGGCTGCCTTCGATACTGTGAACCATCAGATCCTCCTCTCCACCCTCTCCGAGTTGGGCATCTCCGGCGTGGCCCACGCTTGGATTGCGTCCTACCTGACAGGTCGCTCCTACCAGGTGGCGTGGCGAGAATCTGTCTCCTCACCACGCGCTCTCACCACTGGTGTCCCCCAGGGCTCTGTTCTAGGCCCTCTCCTATTCTCGCTATACACCAAGTCACTTGGCTCTGTCATAACCTCACATGGTCTCTCCTATCATTGCTATGCAGACGACACACAATTAATCTTCTCCTTTCCCCCTTCTGATGACCAGGTGGCGAATCGCATCTCTGCATGTCTGGCAGACATATCAGTGTGGATGACGGATCACCACCTCAAGCTGAACCTCGGCAAGACGGAGCTGCTCTTCCTCCCGGGAAGGACTGCCCGTTCCATGATCTCGCCATCACGGTTGACAACTCCATTGTGTCCTCCTCCCAGAGCGCTAAGAACCTTGGCGTGATCCTGGACAACACCCTGTCGTTCTCAACTAACATCAAGGCGGTGGCCCGTTCCTGTAGGTTCATGCTCTACAACATCCGCAGAGTACGACCCTGCCTCACACAGGAAGCGGCGCAGGTCCTAATCCAGGCACTTGTCATCTCCCGTCTGGATTACTGCAACTCACTGTTGGCTGGGCTCCCTGCCTGTGCCATTAAACCCCTACAACTCATCCAGAACGCCGCAGCCCGTCTGGTGTTCAACCTTCCCAAGTTCTCTCACGTCACCCCGCTCCTCCGCTCTCTCCACTGGCTTCCAGTTGAAGCTCGCATCCGCTACAAGACCATGGTGCTTGCCTACGGAGCTGTGAGGGGAACGGCACCTCAGTACCTCCAGGCTCTGATCAGGCCCTACACCCAAACAAGGGCACTGCGTTCATCCACCTCTGGCCTGCTCGCCTCCCTACCACTGAGGAAGTACAGTTCCCGCTCAGCCCAGTCAAAACTGTTCGCTGCTCTGGCTCCCCAATGGTGGAACAAACTCCCTCACGACGCCAGGACAGCGGAGTCAATCACCACCTTCCGGAGACACCTGAAACCCCACCTCTTTAAGGAATACCTAGGATAGGATAAAGTAATCCTTCTCACCCCCCCCCCTTAAATGATTTAGATGCACTATTGTAAAGTGGCTGTTCCACTGGATGTCATAAGGTGAATGCACCAATTTGTAAGTCGCTCTGGATAAGAGCGTCTGCTAAATGACTTAAATGTAAAATGTAAATGTATACTTTATCTATATTCTGACTCTGAGGGAGTCAGCCAATCCAGATGGAACTGAAAATGCCCTGTTCTGTTATTTTCCATGCCAACTTAAGAGTATGCAACTGAACAGTGTTTTGTTTTCCATATTTTTCTCAATTTATTTACCCTCGAATTCTCTCGTCATAAGAGATTTCTCACAAAAAAGGGGTGCGGCTATCCCCATGCCTCAGCTGTGACATCGTCAGCATGTTGTTGTGGCAACAGATTAGGAAAACAACAAAACACTTCACAGTACTCCAAACAGCTTGGCCACTCTTATAAATATAGACCTCACACACAGACACACACACAGGCATGCACACACGCACACACACACACACACACACACTTTCAATTACAAGCAATTGGACACGTGTCTTTCCATACAGTAGGGCAACGTTTTAATAGGAACACCACAAGGCCAGTCAACTTTTTGATCCTGACACAATTTTGAGGTTAGACTCTGCTCTGCCTTACAACTGTCTCTGAACTGGTAACGTGATTCTTTTAGACTGTTAAACAGACTGGATATGCTGCACAGTGGAATGGGCCAGAGCGGGAAACAAGCTCAATACTACGAATTATTTGGTCTCCAAATATCAGTTAATATTCAACTCTCTGTTTCATACCCAGGATAATACACACCAAGACTAAAACCAGTATTGAATATTTTACACTTTATTTCCCTCCAAATGCCAGAAAACTCCTACATTCAGAGATGAACGCTGCTGATGCAGCAACTAATTGCATGTGCATCTGATATTCAATCCCCCACTATTCACTGAGACCCTGCCCTGGCCGACACCCCTTCCTCCATACCCTAATTTCTCTTTGCAAGACAAACAGTCGTTTGACAAACACTGACACAGTGGGGGTTGGGGTTGAGTGCCACTCCAATGGTAGTTATAAGGCAGCCCGGACCCTTTTAAGTCCCAATGCAAATGCCACTTTACCACACAGCAACAGAGAGCAAACAAAGGACACAACAGACTACATGCATACAGTAAGTAAAGCCACCGCAAGCAAGAGCTAGCAGGAGCTGTAACCGGTTTGTTGCTTTGCTTGTTGGCAAAGCTCTTTATTTGACATCTTGTTTTGTGTGTGTTTAAATTAAGTTTGATTGTCTTGTCAAAGAAGGAAATTGGAGGCAATAGTGACAGATTTGATTGTTATTCAGTATTTATAAAGGCTTGATTTGCAAATGGAAAAGAGAGCTCGCACTTAGCGACTCCTGAGTTAGACTAGTCTCCAAATGCTAAAGCACTGTCCTTCTAAACCTTAAGCCTTTAACCTGTTTCACAATACCTTTAACACACACACACACACACACACACACACACACACACACACACACACACACACACACACACACACACACACACACACACACACACACACACACACACACACACACACACACACACACACACACACACAGCTCAAACCTTCCTCTGTATTCCCCCTTACCCCCTCTCTCTCTCCTCTACTGTAGTAATACGCATCTAAATTCTTCCTATGTGAAGGCCTGCCTGCACTTCCTGTTTCTACTACACTCATATAAAAAAGGTTTCCAGAAGTTCTTCTGCTCTCCCAATAGGAGAAGCCTTTAAAGAAACCCTTTTTGGTTCCTAGTAAAACCCTTTTTGGTTCCAGGTAGAAAAGTTTTAGGTTCCATGTAGAACCCTCTGTGGTACGGGTTCTACATGGAATCCAAAAGAGTTCTACCTAGAAACACACACACACTTGAATTCCTCCTCTCTTTCTTTTCAACCTTTCCATTTAGAGGAGAGGAAGGGTGGGGAGGTGTTGCTGATTACTCCAGGCCAGTCTAACACTGTCAACTGGTCGACAGATTCGTAATGAAGGAGTGGAACTTGGCTGGACAGACAGGGTTGTCGGAAGGAATTGTCCATTGTTGTACACGCTGACTCCTAGCAACAGTGAATCATAGTTTTGATTTAGACAAGGGATCATCTGGGTAGTTCTCATTGCAAAACAGTTTCAATCATTCTCATTACCCCTCTTCTTCCAAAAGGCCCTGGACTTATTTTATTTTGACCTTCTTCTCTGCGTGTGTTTTTTACTGTGGTCCCATGCCAACTGAGACAACATGTGTGGTGGGGGTAAGACCATCCAAAAGTGTCCATGCACTGTTTGCTTATCTAGTTAAAACAGCCACAAAATGTCTGAAAATGGGCACTTGTGTTTTTATGTACATCCGCTAATCAGCCTCAGTTACAGAAGCAGTAAAGCAGTGCCACATGTAATGACTAAGGACACCAGGCCTCTGTGGCCCTGCCTGCCTGCAGCGAGATCATTGGACACTCTATGATGCACATAAGTGTCCCGTTGCACCAGCGGATCCCGCTGTGCTGCTACCATTTACAGCCCATGTACAAGCTCTCATCAGCATAATGCTGCTACACACAGAGTTTAGCCTCTGTTACCTCACGCATGTTTGCCTGTAAAAACACAAAGGTTGCATTATATGATGTAATTTGATGAGGTCTTAGTGGTACAGTAAACATGTTGACAGAGACTTTGTGTAAACCTGTGAGACTGAAAGACCAGCAACGAGTCAGGTTAGGAAAATACTGTGTACCAGTAGTTGTGTTTCTACCCAAACTATCCTGTTCAAGAATTTATCTGCCGGTCGAGATGGGTCTAATTGTGATAAATATAACTCTGACCCCCTCTCTGACTAAAGAGGAGCACGCTCTCCGCAGCCGATGTGAGTAAGCCGATGTGATTAAGACCGATGTGAGAATGCTATTCATTGACTACAGCTCAGTGTTCAATCAATCAATCAAATGTATTCATAAAGCCCTTCTTACATCAGCTGATGTCACAAAGTGCTGTACAGAAACCCAGCCTAAAACCCCAAACAGCAAGCAATGTAAACAAGCCAGCAACATGCCACCCTGCATCCCACTGCTGGCTTGCTTCTGAAGCTAAGCAGGGTTGGTCCTGGTCAGTCCCGAGAAGGTAGACCAGATGCTGTTGGAAGTGGTGTTGGAGGGCCAGTAGGAGGCACTCTTTCCTTAGGTCTAAACAAAATGCCCCAGGGCAGGGATTGGGGACACTGCCCTTTGTAGGGTGCTGTCTTTCGGATGGGATGTCAAACAGGTGTCCTGACTCTCTGTGGTCACTAAAGATTCCATGGCACTTATCATAAGAGTAGGGGTGTTAACCCTGGTGTCCTGGATAAATTCCCAAGCTGTCCCTCATACCACCATGATCAACTAATCATCCCCAGCTTACAATTGGCTCATTCATCCCTCTCCCCTGTAACTATTCCCCAGGTTGTTGCTGTAAATGAGGATGTATTCTCAGTCAACTTACCTGGTAAAAAAAATTAATGCAGGTGTAGAAGCACAGTGGCTATGAAAAACTCCCTAGAAAGGCTGGAACCGGGCCTCCCGGGTGGCGCAGTGGTTAAGGGCGCTGTACTGCAGCGCCAACTGTGCCATCAGAGACTCTGGGTTCGCGCCCAGGCTCTGTCGTAACCGGCCGTGACCGGGAGGTCCGTGGGGCGACGCACAATTGGCCTAGCATCGTCCGGGTTAGGGAGGGCTTGGCCGGTAGGGATGTCCTTGTCTCATCGCGCACCAGCGACTCCTGTGGCAGGCCGGGTGCAGTGCACGCTAACCGACACATTGGTGCGGCTTGGTTGGGTTGTGTATCGGAGGATGCATGACTTTCAACCTTCGTCTCTCCCGAGCCTGTACAGGAGTTGTAGCGATGAGACAAGATAGTAGCTACTAAAAACAATTGGATACCACAAAATTTGGGAGAAAAAGGGGTGAAATTCAAAAAAAAGAAAAAGAAAAAAGAAAGGATAGTCCTATTCTGGCTGTGCCAGGTGGAGATTATAACATAACATGTTCATAGACGACCAGCAGGGTCAAATAATAATAATCACAGTGCACGCTCTACAACCACTGTGATTATTATTATTTGACCCTGCTGGTCGTCTATGAACATGTTCTGTTATAATCTCCACCTCAGGAGTAAATGTCGGTTGGCTTTTCATAGCCGATCATTCAGAGTATCTCTACCGCTCCTGCTGTCTCTAGAGAGTTGAAAACAGCAGGTCTGGGACAAACAGGCAGGATATAACTTTGCCAAAGCACAGCCCCCCCACACCACTAGAGGGAGTACAGTGGGCCTAGTACAGCCCACAAAGATCTCCCCCATGGCAAGAACCCAAGGGGGGCGCCAACCCGGAGAGGAAGATCACGTCGGTGACGCACCCCTCCTAGGGAAGGCATGGAGGAGCACCAGTGACTCAGCCCCTGTAATAGGCTTCCCAGTGGAGAGATGGGAACCGGCCAAGCAGAGACAGCAAGGGAGGTTCATTGCTCCAGTGCCTTTCCGTTCACCTTCACACTCCTGGGCCAGACTACACTCATTCATAGGACTTACTGAAGAGATGAGTCTTCAATGAAGACTTAAAGGTTGAGACCGAGTCTGCGTCTCTCACATGCATAGGCAGACCATTCCATAAGAATGGAACTCTACAGAAGAAAGCCCTAACACGATAGTGCCCTCAAAGCTCATCAATAAGCTAAGGACCCTGTGACTAAACACCTCCCTCTGCAACTGGATCCTGGACTTCCTGACGGGCCTCCCCCAGGTGGTAAGGGTTGGTAACAACACATCCGCCATGCTGATACTCAACACAGGGTCCCCTCAGGGGTGCGTGCTCAGTCCCCTCCTGTACTCCCTATTCACTCATGACTGCACGGCCAGGCACGATTCCAACACCATCATTAAATTTGCCGATGACACAACAGTGGTAGGCCTGATCACCAACAACGACGAGACAGCCTATAGGGAGGAGGTCAGAGACCTGGCCATGTGGTGCCAGGACAACAACCTCTCTCTCAATGTGATCGAGACAAAGGAGATGATTGTGGACTACAGGAAAAAGAGGACCGAGCACACCCCAATTCTCATCTACGAGCTGCATTGAAGCAGGTTGAGAGCTTCAAGTTCATTGGTGTCCACATCACCAACAAACTCTCATGGTCCAAGCACACCAAGACAGTCGTGAAGAGGCCAGGACAAAACCTATTCCCCCTCAGGAGACAGAAAAGATTTTGCATGGGTCCTCAGATCCTCAAAAGATTCTACAGCTGCACCATCGAGAGCATCTTGACTGGTTGCATCACTGCCTCGTGTTACAACTGCTCGGCCTCCGACCGCAAGGCACAACAGAGAGTAGTGCGAACAGCCCAGTACATCACTGGGGCCAAGCTTCCTGCCATCCAGGACTCTCTGCTACCGCATGGAAAGCGGTACCGGAGCGCCAAGTCTATGTCCAAGAGGCTTTTAAACAGCTTCTACCCCCAAGCCATAAGTCTCCTGAACATCTAGTCAAATGGCTCCCCAGACTATTTGCAGTGCCCCCACCCCCGCTTTACACCACTGCTACTCTCTGTTACACCACTGCTACTCTCTATGCATAGTCAGTTTAATAACTCTACCTACATGTACATACTACCTCAACTAACCAGTGCCCCCGCACATTGACTCTGTATCGGTACCCCCCCTGTATATAGTCTCAATATTTATATTTACTGCTTCTCTTTAATTACTTGTTACTTTTATCTCTTATTCTTATCCGTATATTTTTGAAACTGCAATGTTGGTTAAGGGCTTGTAAGTAAGCATTTCACTGTAAGGTCTACACCTGTTGTATTTGGCGCATGTGACTAATACAATTTGATTTGATGTGCAGGAATGTTTGTAGAATGTTTAAATTGAGAGTAAAGAAAAGACGCTCATGCAACAGTCTGCCCTGTCTACCACCGTTCTCCTCCTGCAGCATTCAGAACCTATGTTACTCTGTTCTAGGTGTCATGTTTATTTGCCTGGCCTATTTGTATCTCAGAACAATGTACGCCCTGTGACCCCCTCCTGTGTTATCTTATTGGGCCGGGTGTGCTGTGGGACGGGCGTGCTGTGGGACCAGGCTGACATGAGGCCCTGCCTGCAGTGTAGGAATGTGGCTGTATAGTAGTGGATGGATCTGGGAGTGGTGGGGTACAGGGAGAGAGCAGAGCAGAGGGGACTGTTTCTTTCTCACACAAAGGCATGCACACGCACACGCACACACGCGCACGCACACGCACACGCACACACACACACACACACACACACACACACACACACACACACACACACACACACACACACACACACACACATACAGGATATGGCTGGTTTTCCCACACCCCCTCCCATGGTCTAACATACCTAAAACACACAGTCACATGAGGTATCACAACATAAACTTTTTTCATTGAGACTTTTGTGACAACAAGGTTCACACAATAATATAGAAACATTACTGTTTATAGATGACAAAATACATGGAAAGGTGTTTAAGTCACACAATCAAACTAAAATGTGTTTGTTATTCTTCTAACCTGACAAATCGTTTAGCCCTGTATAGCTCTCTTTCCAGTGTGGGCTAATTGCCATGTCTCCCTCTAACAAATGGCTAATGACATCGGTAAGTAAACATAGTTGGGAGGAGTTGGACAATCATCACCTCCTCAAAAGCCGCTACATATCCTCCTCAACACCCGCTACATATCCTCTTCAACACCCGCTACATATCCTCCTCAACACCCGCTACATATCATCCTCAACACCCGCTACATATATCCCTCAACACCAGCTACATATATCCCTCAACACCCGCTACATATCTTCCTCAAAACCCGCTACATATATCCCTCAAAACCCGCTACCTATATCCCTCAACACCCGCTACATATCCTCCTCAACACCCGCTACATATCCTCCTCAACATCCGCTACATATCTTCCTCAACACCCGCTACATATCCTCCTCAACACCCGCTACATATCCTCCTCAACATCCGCTACATATCCTCCTCAACATCCGCTACATATCTTCCTCAACACCCGCTACATATCCTCCTCAACACCCGCTACATATCCTCCTCAACACCCGCTACATATTCTCTTCAACACCTGCTACATATCCTCTTCAACACCCGCTACATATCCTCCTCAACACCCGCTACATATCTCCTTCACCACCGGCTACATATCTTCCTCAACACCCGCTACATATCCTCCTCAACACCCGCTACATATCCTCCTCAACGCCCGCTACATATCCTCCTCATCGCCCGCTACATATCCTCCTCAACACCCGCTACATATCCTCCTCAACACCCGCTACATATCCCCCTCAACACCCGCTGCATATCCTCCTCAACACCCGCTACATATTCCTCCTCAACACCTGCTACATATCCTCCTCAACACCCGCTACATATCCTCCTCACCATCCACTACATATTCTCCTCAACAGCCGCTACATATTCTCCTCAACATCCGCTACATATCTTCCTCAACACCCGCTACATATCCTCCTCAACACCCGCTACATATCCTCCTCAACACCCGCTACATATCCTCCTCAACACCCGCTACATATCCTCCTCAACACCCGCTACATATCCTCCTCAACACCCGCTGCATATCCTCCTCAACACCCGCTGCATATCCTCCTCAACACCCGCTACATATCCTCTTCAACATCCGCTGCATATCCTCCTCAACACCCGCTACATATCCTCCTCAACATCCGCTACATATCCCCCTCAACACCCGCTACATATCCTCTTCAACATCCGCTGCATATCCTCCTCAACACCCGCTACATATCCTCCTCAACACCCGCTACATATCCCCCTCAACACCCGCTACATATCCTCTTCAACATCCGCTACATATCCTCCTCAACACCCGCTACATATCCTCCTCAACACCCGCTACATATCCTCTTCACCACCCGCTACATATCCTCCTCAACACCCGCTACATATCTTCCTCAACACCCGCTACATATCCTCCTTAACACCCGCTACATATCCCCCTCAACGCCCGCTACATATCCTCTTCAACACCCGCTACATATCCTCCTCAACACCCGCTACATATCCTCCTCAACACCCACTACATATCCTCCTCAACGCCCGCTACATATATTTCCTACTCTGACAGTGAACCTTCAAGACAAAGATTGATGGGGAAAGAACAATATCTTAGCAACATGATCTCACAAGATCTCCCACCTCAGATCAATAGGGGGAAAAAAGCACAGGCCTTCACATTAAAACTCTTGACCTCATCCTCACAATGGGACACATATTAGAAACTGGTGGTGCTGAGAAGTGTAACTATTTTATGGGGGACTTTAGACATATCTTATCAGCTTGCAGCATCCAGCCATACTTGGTTCTAACAGAGGTTTGAAGCCTCTTAGTGCTTCCTTCCTGCTCATGAGGCCATCTGTTTGTTTATCAAGCTTTTCCATCAGCTCTGGGGCTAAATTTATCATTCAGAGTGTTAAGTGCGTTACCTACAGTAAATATGTTGTTTTCTAATTCTCTTAGAAATATTTCAGATGGTTTACACATTTATGCATTGGATGGTTCTCTCATCGCGCAGTTTCCCGCCTATAAATAACTGGTCTTCTGAATTGACAAGCTAGAAGCTGAAGCTGAGATTTAAAGTAGGCTTCTTTTATAGAAGTAGGTCCCTCGTGTCTCTACAAACCTAGGCAAGTCAGTCTAGTTTTATTAATGCCCCCAATGTTTGGAATAATTTACAATCCTAATTACATCTTGAATCCTTGGTGCCAATAGGGCAGTTTAGAACACTGATGAGGAATACATTCACTGAGGTTTGCGATCATTTATTTGTTTAGTCGAAATGTAATGTATATGTGATTGGAGGTATCTTTCAGTTTCTTATTTTGTCGCTGTTCTATTGAATTATCATGTTGATTTGTGAATTGTTTGTTCTCAGAGCACCATTGAGAATGAGACCACGGTCTCAATTGGGCTCGCCTGAATAGATAAAAGTAACAAAATCTATCTATTCAACTGAATGTGTGATTTCAAACACAGATTTACACAGTTAGATTTAGGTATAAGAAGTAAGTATTGAAACTTTTAAAGTATTATAAGGTTGTCTGTTAATGACGAACAGTGGTTGTATATACAATTGCTGACATTTTTACACTGTTACAATAAATAAATACAAATGACTGTCCTCCTTTGTAAACTGTAGTCCTAGTTTCATGACCAGAACACGACCCCCCATGTGTTTGAGTCTTTCTGCTTGTTTTCGAACTTCTCTCCTATCGCACACCTAACCATTTCCTGCTGCATTGTTTTTCTACATCCTGTCCAGACTGTGTTTAGCCCTGGCTGGTGGATGACAGCGTGGCTAGAAGAATGCCCCAGAATGAAGAATGCAGGGGTTTGTTCTGCCTGTATTCCATCATCTAAGTCCACACGCGTCACAATGACTATGTCCCAGCCCTCTAAGTGGAAAAACAATGTTTAGGATGGTGAGTCACGATACTTCCCATTAAAACAAGGTTATATGCACCCCATCTAATCCCAGCAACAGGCTCCACCTTATAAGCTCATGTTGGTGCTCATGCTGTACAGACCACCAAGGTGTCACACCGAGCAACACAGCCTTATATAGAAGCCATATTAAATGCTAACTCTGTGATCAGTGCATTAGGGTAACCAACACTAACGTTGAGGAGGTACAAGCAGGCTCGCTGCATGAGCTTATATAGAGAGTGGCTGGGACTAATGCTGGAGTCACTGGAGGGATATATCTCGTCGTGGGTCTGAGAAGTTTAGAAACTGATATCATTTAATGTGAGTGTCTTTAAATTCCCATAGAGCCACGACAGGGGGGCCTGAATGAATGATTGGAGTTGTAATATCAGTTTGTTTGGTGCAGGGGTAGAGGACAGGAGACTTTGCACACCATGTCCTGTCCAAGGGTTGAGTTACATCTCAAACAAACCTGAGTGTTGTTTCACAAGCAAGCAGAGGAGAGGATGAGAGTCTGTTCTAATGAAGAGGGCAAGGGTCGACAGATCTATTATGTTTTTTTTTTTAAATCTCTCTTTTTTCTCTCTCCGGTTGAAACCTGACACATCCTGGTCCTAATAAAGGGTATCCAGCCTCCCATATCCCAGGCCCACAAAGAGACCTCCACCTGCTCTCAGTCTCAGGGCCTTCTGGTCAGAATGGCGTGAGATTACAATATAATCACAGTTTTTGAGATTTGAGAGAAGGAAGGGAAGACCGAGAGAGAGGTTGAAGCGGGGGAGAAGAGGACATGTGACTGAGGTGAGGAGTACTTCTGGGCTCATTCAACTCCAACTGGCCCTGTGTGAGAATCAAACAGCCAATGGTTAGAAAGAAAGAAAGATGTCAGTCGGGCCTTTTTACAAGAGCTTTGACTTGCTCTGGGACCAGCTCTGAGACACGTCTATGGAAAATGTTTCGCTAGGCCTGGAAGCTTTTGGACAATACTTAATGCTGTAACAGAGACAGCTTGTAAGGCTTCTCTGCTGGCTTTCAGTAAGCCATAATTCAAACAGCCTGTTCCAAACTAAAAATATTCTTTCACTCTTTTTTTATTAAACTGTCAATTTTTCTCAGGAATGGCAGGTTCACGTATCAACTCTCAAGTGACAAACACATTATGCAAAAAGCAAGTGGATTTAAATATGAACAGACGCGTGTTGTATAGACAGACGCACGCACATAGAAAATACAAACGTGATATTGCAAACATCTACAGTAAATACATAAACCACCATTATTACCAGATTATTACAAGCCTAGTTGTGGTCGCCTTTAAGAACATGACATCACAGTTTATTGGAAACAACAATCACACTCTCTATTATGAACAGGAAGAACACAGAATCAAAACATTCTGTACAGTTGTCCCACTGATTGAATAATCTTGGAATGTGATAAAGGGGTAGATTGACACAGAATATCAATGGGAGTGTGCCATGTCTTCTCTGCCAAAGCACTATAAATTAACACGTGAGACAGGCAAACAATCCCAGTTTTCCTGCCTTTGTCCCGTTGTGTTTTGGTTCATGTGTTACTGCTTAAGCATCCCCAGCCTTCAGAGAGAGAGCGAGAGAGCGAGAGAGCGAGAGAGAGAGAGAGAGAGAGAGAGAGAGAGAGAGAGAGAGAGAGAGAGAGAGAGAGAGAGAATCACCATGCTGCTCTTTGTGGGCTAAAAGGAGTTTTATCACCCAATACTCACATTCTGGTTCTTTGTCATACCAGCAAGATTTATTACAATTTTTCTCTTTGCTAACTTAGTCTCTCAGGTCGCTTCAGGGTGACTGATGCCATTTGTGATGAAATCAAATGCATCAAACATCTGTGAATGACGATATGACTTATTTGACCAATTTCGGCACTCACATGCAGCGATAGGGTCTAAAGCAGAACGCTATACCCTATCCCCAATCTTTGTGCACATGTCACCAGTATAGGGGGTACAAACTGGGCTGAGGAAGGACCACCTGTACGCTGGTACAGCAGGGAAAGGAGAGTGACCTTGTTTGTCCAAAGAGAGGCAGCTGTTTGTCCAGCAGGTGTTCTAAATATACACGTTGGACCCGTCCTGCATCTGTTCTTCTTCTAATGATTTTGTGATAGTGGAACACCGAGGATGAAAAATTGTAATAGCTCATCATAAAACCACCACAGATGGTGAAGGAGACAAGAACACAGGTTGGTCCTCTCATGTCTGAAGCCAAGAGCTGTGTGTGTTCACCTGTCCTTATCCTGAATCCTAATGGCCAAATCCCTTTGTAGTTTATCCCTTGTAAAGATAGATGGAACATCTGGAAATCAGTGCCCACTGCCCAGAGGGTGGTGTTCTCTCATTCCTTTGTAGATTTACAATTGAGATGTATTTTGATTGTGTGCAGCTTGCCCATGATTCAGAGGTTAGTGGTTTAAATTAGAAACACAATGTTTTTCCAAATGCTCTTTCAAATGATATAAATATTTGTTTTGACAAATGTTGTAAATTATTACTACCTTGATTACTATTCCTCAGACTCATGCATTGGTGAGTGGACCTTCAGGGAGTGATGCAGCTCTCCATGTAAGGGCTGAACTATACCTCTGTCTACCATCATCTTAATATCTTCACTCCAAATCAACACAACTGACCATTCAAGGTGATACCTATCATGAAAAGTCCCCAAGGATAAACAGTAATATTAGACTGTTTGGACTAAACTCTTGATTCATAATAGTATTAACCTTCTCTTAAGAGAGACATGGAGTCTTAGTGATGACTTACAGTATGACTCACCAGTGTCTCCTGACCCCTCTTGTCTCAGCCTCCAGTATTTATGCTGCAGTAGTTTATGTGTCGGGGGGCTAGGGTCAGTTTGTTATATCTGGAGTCCCTCTCCTGTCCTATTCTGTGTCCTGTGTGAATTTAAGTGTGCTCTCTCTAATTCTCTCTTTCTCTCTTTCTTTCTCTCTCTCGGAGGACCTGAGCCCTAGGACCATACCTCAGGACTACCTGACATGATGACTCCTTGCTGTCCACAGTCCACCTGGCCGTGCTGCTGCTCCAGTTTCAACTGTTCTGCCTTATTATTATTGGACCATGCTGGTAATTTATGAACATTTGAACATCTTGGCCATGTTCTGTTATAATCTCCACCCGGCACAGCCAGAAGAGGACTGGCCACCCCACATAGCCTGGTTCCTCTCTAGGTTTCTTCCTAGGTTTTGTCCTTTCTAGGGAGTTTTTCCTAGCCACCGTGCTTCTACACCTGCATTGCTTGCTGTTTGGGGTTTTAGGCTGGATTTCTGTACAGCACTTTGAGATATCAGCTGATGTACGAAGGGCTATATAAATACATTTGATTTGATATTCTCTTTTCTATCTGTGGTTCTCTGTAATGGTTTTTCAGTCTCAGTAGCACTCACTGTTCCTGCTGCTATCGCATGCTCTGAACTCTGGCACAGGGGCATAAAGAGCCTAAAGAGGACGCTCAGTTCCCACTCTGGATGCCTCACTTATGACCACCATGCAACTCATCCAGGAGAAGAGGGGAGGAGAGGAGGAGAGAGAGAAGAGGGGAGGAGTAGAGAAGGATGGGAGGAGGGGGAGGAGAGGAGGATGGGAAGAACAGCCCCGAGTTCTCTTGGAGACATCATGAGTCACATAATTATGATTATTAACTATTCTCTCGCTCTCTCTCATAAGCATTCTGGCTCACTTTTCTCCTGTTTTCCCTTTTACATCCCTTATGTTGCCTTCTTAATAGTCACTATGGAGTGTGTGTCTATGTGTGTTTGTCTGTGTGCATGTTTATTTATAAGCCCATGATAAATGAAGGTTTAAATAGAGCTCAATCTGTGTATTCACAGAGTACCATCTAACACCATCTAACAGTGGAACCATAGACAGTGGGCCCACTTCCAAAGAGATACCTGACTGAAGTGTTATGTTGGCTGACGTTCTACCGATCTGCTTCCACTCATCTTGGCAGGGGAGAGGACTTTCTCCTCTGACACCTCTATGGGAGGCAACAACTGTTCTGAGCGATGTGATCCAGCCTCTCTGAATAGGGCAAAGTAACAAAAAGCAGTTAAAGGTTGCTTGACCCCTGAGCCTGTGACATCTGATAGAGCTGGGGAGAGAGGCCCTGCCACCTGAAACGTCCTGTGAAGAAGATATATTTTTCCTCTTTCCTCTCCTTTCTCTCCCTGTGTCCCCCACAATTTTTCTCTTTCTCCTCCTATATTCTCCACCAACAATCCCCCCTGGAATTGGGTTGTGCTGTGAAAACCTCACTCCTCATGTGCTACACGTCTGGCTTCTATTAGCAATTTGGCACGGGCCTCTGCGTGCGTTTCGCCTGGCCACAGTAGCTGTCATTGCTGAGTCTCCCTCAGCCTGGCTGAGTCCAGGGCCAGATGGAGGGATCTATGTACTGTATGATGTGACTGCGGCCGCCCAGGGAAGATCAGCGAGAGGGAGTAAGAGAGAGAGAGAGATGTGGGAAGATGAAAAGTGAAGGTGAGGAGTCATGAGAAAACTCATTGTCTGGATGGAGAAATGAAGATGGACTTAGATTTAGATGGTGGGCTCACATCCAAGTACAATAGCTTTATCCTCATTGTCATGTCTGAAAGTTCCCCCTCTGCTCGCTAGCACCAAATAT
Source organism: Oncorhynchus keta (assembly GCF_023373465.1). Taxonomy (NCBI): domain Eukaryota; kingdom Metazoa; phylum Chordata; class Actinopteri; order Salmoniformes; family Salmonidae; genus Oncorhynchus; species Oncorhynchus keta. The sequence continues at coordinate 20,376,931 of NC_068448.1, forward strand.
AGTCAAGAACAGTTTTCTTCCATCATGATACTTTCATGGATTGCTACCTACCTAACCCACAGAAATCCCCCTGCTCTCAATGTTCGAGAATAAATCCTAAATCACAGATCAAATAAAACACTGATCAATGTCCTGGCATTCAGGCTGAGGGAGCAGAGAGAGAAACAGAGAGAGCTTTGAAACCCGTGGTCTGCTCTGATTTGACTTTAGTCTCCTTAAATGTTCCCGTGCTTCTCTTGCCTCAAATGTAATTACTTCCATCTCTCTCAGTTGTGGTGCAGGCCATGCTGACTTTGTCGGAATGAGAGAAGGGGGAAGACTTAGAAGGAGGGCTGGGTAAGTAGAGGAGAGGAGAGGGTGGGATTGCTTGTCTCTTTTTTGTGGATACCTCTCTCTCCCAGTCGAGTCTCACACAGTACATGGATGAGACTGCTGTAGCAGGAGACCTCTTGCCGTGAACAGAACACACCCTCTCTCTGCCTGTGAGAATGAGTAAGGCTTTCCTTTCCCTTTAGGAAATACACTTCTCTATTTCCATGGCTACACCAGCAGTTGAGGGATGTCCCAAGAACTGTATATACCACAACCTTTTTAAATGCAGTGAAACCCACCACCAAATACTGAGGTTGGCAAAAACATATATATACAAAGTAAATGAAATGTGCGAGAAGAGAAGCAAGACAAGTCCTCTGATTTGCTATACGAGGCCTTTAGATGTGAAAGGAAGAGCATTTGATTCAAAACATATTGCAGGGGATTTAGTAAATCATGCTCTCAGCGATATGGGAACGGGTGTGGGAACGGGGGTTCTGCTGTATTTTGATCTGCAGAATTATTCTGTGAAACTTTGCGGTGCCAATTGTGAAAATGTTATTTTACTCACCTTCTTTAACACTTGTAAGTTCTGAAGCCTCAGATGTAATGAAATTATGAGAAGTCAGAACTATGGCAAGGAGCGGAGACGGACGGACGGACGGACGGACGGACGGACGGACGGACGGACGGACGGACAGACAGACAGACAGACAGACAGACAGACAGACAGACAGACAGACAGACAGACAGACAGACAGACAGACAGACAGACAGACAGACAGACAGACAGATGGAGAGCGAGAAAGAGAGGACAGATCTTAATTTGACCCAGTTTGCTACAGCATGAAAATAATCCTGTGCCAATTATAATTAATGGACATTTTTCGTAGAGGTTGATACATGTTTCATTAGGGCAAATCAAGTCTGACATTTTAAAGTGGAAATGACAAACTTTAGAATAATTTTTAAACCTTGAGTACACTACAAGTTTGCTTTCTCTGCCAAGCAGGAAAATTCTCAGTGACAAAAGAATGATCAAATTAAGACCCTACATCTGAATTCTGTGTACAAACTACTAGGTGCACTCATGCAGGAGGAGTCAGTCTGAATTCCACAGATGCTGTGGACTGATGTCCGTCCGTCTGTCCGCCCGCCCGCCTGCCTGCCTGCCTGCCTGCCTGCCCGCCTGGTGTTCCTGCCTGGTGTTCCTGCCTGATGTTCCTGCCTGGTGTTCCTGCCTGGTGTTCCTGCCTGGTGTTCCTGCCTGATGTTCCTGCCTGGTGTTCCTGCCTGGTGTTCCTGCCTGGTGTTCCTGCCTGATGTTCCTGCCTGGTGTTCCTGCCTGATGTTCCTGCCTGGTGTTCCTGCCTTGTGTTCCTGCCTTGTGTTCCTGCCTGGTGTTCCTGCCTGGTGTTCCTGCCTGGTGTTCCTGCCTGGTGTTACTGCCTGGTGTTACTGCCTTGTGTTCCTGCCTGGTGTTCCTGCCTGGTGTTCCTGCCTGATGTTCCTGCCTGGTGTTCCTGCCTGGTGTTCCTGCCTGGTGTTACTGCCTGGTGTTCCTGCCTGGTGTTCCTGCCTGGTGTTCCTGCCTGGTGTTCCTGCCTGGTGTTCCTGCCTGGTGTTCCTGCCTGGTGTTCCTGCCTGGTGTTCCTGCCTGGTGTTCCTGCCTGGTGTTCCTGCCTGGTGTTCCTGCCTGGTGTTACTGCCTGGTGTTACTGCTTTGTGTTCCTGCCTGGTGTTCCTGCCCATCCCTCAGATCACAACAGATATTTTTGATATGGCAGAGAAGGGGTGACACAAGGACGTCCATGGAGAAGGAAACCATGAGGAGAATTTGTTTTTGAAAAGAAACCTACTGACAGCCTGTATCATTTAGGGGGGGGAGACACCCTGGACCCAAACTGTTACATACCTATATCCATCCTGCCCTGCCTATCTAAGGTCTTCGAAAGCCAAGTCAACAAACAGCTCACTGACCATCTCGAATCCCACCGTACCTTCTCCGCTGTGCAATCTGGTTTCCGAGCCGGTCAAGGCTTTCGACTCGGTCAATCACCATATTCTTATCGGCAGACTCAGTAGCCTCGGTTTCTCGGATGACTGCCTTGCCTGGTTCACCAATTACTTTGCAGACAGAGTTCAGTGTGTCAAATCGGAGGGCATGCTGTCCGGTCCTCTGGCAGTCTCTATGGGGGTGCCACAGGGTTCAATCCTCGGGCCGACTCTTTTTTCTGTATATATCAATGATGTTGCTCTTGCTGCGGGCGATTCCCTGATCCACCTCTACGCAGACGACATCATTCTATATACTTCCGGCCCATCCTTGGACACTGTGCTATCTAACCTCCAAAACGAGCTTCAATGCCATACAACACTCCTTCCGTGGCCTCCAACTGCTCTTAAACGCTAGTAAAACCAAATGCATGCTTTTCAACCGTTCGCTGCCTGCACCCGCACGCCTGACCAGCATCACCACCCTGGATGGTTCCAACCTTGAATATGTGGACATCTATAAGTACCTAGGTGTCTGGCTAGACTGTAAACTCTCCTTCCAGACTCATATCAAACATATCAAATCAAGAGTCGGCTTTCTATTCCGCAACAAAGTCTCCTTCACTCACGCCGCCAAACTTACCCTCGTAAAACTGACTATCCTACCGATCCTCGACTTCGGCGATGTCATCTACAAAATTGCTTCCAACACTCTACTCAGCAAACTGGATGCAGTTTATCACAGTGCCATCCGTTTTGTCACTAAAGCACCTTATACCACCCACCACTGCGACTTGTATGCTCTAGTCGGCTGGCCCTCGCTACATATTCGTCGCCAGACCCACTGGCTCCAGGTCATCTACAAGTCCATGCTAGGTAAAGCTCCGCCTTATCTCAGTTCACTGGTCATGATGGCAACACCCATCCGTAGCACGCGCTCCAGCAGGTGTATCTCACTGATCATCCCTAAAGCCAACACCTCATTTGACCGCCTTTCGTTCCAGTTCTCTGCTGCCTGTGACTGGAACGAATTGCAAAAATCGCTGAAGTTGGAGACTTTTATCTCCCTCACCAACTTCAAACATCTGCTATCTGAGCAGCTTACCGATCGCTGCAGCTGTACATAGTCTATCGGTAAATAGCCCACCCATTTTTACCTACCCCATCCCCATACTGTTTTTATTTATTTACTTTTCTGCTCTTTTGCACACCAATATCTCTTCTCTACCTGTACATGACCATCTGAGTGTTAACTCCAGTGTTAATCTGCAAAATTGTAATTATTCGCCTACCTCATGCCTTTTGCACACAATGTATATAGATTCCCCTTCTTTTTTTTCCTACTGTGTTATTGACTTGTTAATTGTTTACTCCAATTGTTTACTCCATGTGTTGTCTGTTCACACTGCTATGCTTTATCTTGGCCAGGTCGCAGTTGCAAATGAGAACTTGTTCTCAACTAGCCTACCTGGTTAAATAAAGGTGAAATAAAAAAATAAAAATAAATATAGTCTTTAACCCAAAAGTTATAATGCCCTCGTTGACTGGGTTTGATCGCCGACTGAGCTGAGGTAAGCCTACCTCCGAGAACACAAGTACTGCCGGGTGAGGTCTCTGGTTTACAGTATTACTTAGCTAAGTCTTTGTTTGCAAGCAGACCACATGAATTCCATCATGAATAAAAGTGTTGGTTTCATTGTTACTGCAAAAGGGTTGACTGACTCACAGAGAGTATCTAGAGAATCAGGAGTTGTCGGAGACCAGAGGCAAAGGCTGCAGTCAGGTTAGATACTGTAGCTGCAGTCACAAGAAACAGATGCATATTGATGGGGCTGTCCAGTGACCAGCACACACATGAGTACATCCAGACAGCAGACAGTGATACGAGCTCCACTCACAGCTGACTGTGTGTAGGTATGTGTGTGAAGAGGGGCTGAGGTCAACAGACATAAAGGGAGTGATGGCTGCTTGTTTAACTCTCCTTGAGGACACACGGTGACCAAACAAACATACACTTGTAGTAGTCTTCATGTGCTTGCCAGTGTGAGTGGGAATGTTTAAGAGTCCACAGAAATCAGCAGCCAGATAAACCATATTTACACCCCTCACAGCTGCCCAGCTGCAGTGACTCGTGGAAGCGGAGAGACTCTACTTACACAGCACTGCAGTGAGACAAGACAGGAAAGGCCATGCTGGAGTTGCCTAGAGACAAGCTGAATTGCAAAACTTTCACACACAAAAACATTTTTGAGGAACAAGCAAGTCCTAGCACCTTTCCTAAAATGATGCAACCCCACAACATTTGAGGATGTACGGTAGTAACCAAAAAAGCATTGTTCATAGCACTCACTATTTTCAATGGTTGTTTTGATAAAAGTTCACCACTATGCATGAATGACTCCTATTCAGACAGTAACATGCTTGGGTTAAACTGTAAAACACCTCAGTTGATCTCTTGACATCTTATCTTTGTCATCGTATCATTATGACAATGTTTATCTTGTTTGGGGGGCTGTGAGAAAGCAGAAAGACTATGATAAGGAGTTATGGGCTCCTCTGGATGAATGGAGTCCCCTTCTCTGTAAACGTAAGAAATGAAAGAAAGAACTTCAGCGATTGATGCTAAACACACATAGACAAGTGTACCACAGACTCTCAGAGCTGAGAATAAATAAAAGAGTGACCTCTAACTGCATCATGTGTACATTGTTATCATCTCCCATACTGGGAGAGACTGTATATGCCCCTCTCATTAACACAGCATGGGCCCTTCACCACCGCCGCCACCACTCCCTCACCACTATGTGTTCTCTTAATTCCTCCTTTTGCTAACTTTTAAATTATTTTTGGTCCTTATAGACAACCAGGTAATAGACTCAAGCAAAAAGGCAAAGTGTTTTCACTGTTCTTACAATATGTGACTACTTTAACACGCACGCACACACACACACACACGCACACGCACATGCACACGCACACGCACACACACACACACACACACACACACACACACACACACACACACACACACGCACACGCACACGCACACGCACACACACACACACACACACACACGCACACGCACACGCACACGCACACACACGGCCACTCCAACCACCATAATAACGCATATCAAAAATAGTTTTCTCTTCATGATGACAAAGAAAACAGGGAGGTAATGAATGAGAGGCAGCTGTTACCTCCAGTCTGCCACCCCAACAAAGAGCAACTCTGACTCCCTGCTCTCTCCACTGGGAAAGCAAGCCACTAATCAGTAAATGAGGAATCCAGGGGGAAAAGACTTTCAGGTGTTTCAACAAAGAGTGCGTTGATTCACCTGCCTGTGGTGGTTAGTTAGGTGGGGCGGGGAGGGTGGTAGAGAGGGAGGGAGGGAGGGAGATGACCTCTCCTCCCTGTGTGAGTGGGCACGCTCAGCACGGGCCTAATGAGGGGCCAGACACACGGGAGAAGGAGAACACCCAACACCCTCAGGGGAAGACATCAGTATGTAAGTATCTAAGAGCCCTCTAATCTGGTGATCCGGTGACACCCTAAACAAGGTGCACTGGGCCTGGACACGTGTATTATCTGAAAAAGTAGACAGATGCAACACACTTCCTCTTCACCCTTTTAATCAATATGGTCAATATGGTCTGGCTCCAGTATATACCTCCTCAGGACACAGATGCTGTGAGACATGCGAGCTGAGACAGGATGTTGAGTGGTGCCAGAGAGGATGCTAGTTAACTACACTACTTTATTACTGCAACCAATGTATCAGAGTGACAGCTAAAACACAAAGCCGGGTTCTAGTGATTTCACACTAACATAACACCTTGACTTTTCCAAATTTTGTTACGTTACAGTCTTATTCTAAAATATCTATATTTTTTAAATGATCTCATCAATCTACACACAATATCCCAGAATGACAAAGCGAAAAGAAAAAAAAATGTAAACATTTTATGGAAATATAACATTTACATAATTATTCAGCTCTTTACTCAGTACTTTGTTGAAGCACCTTTGTCAGCGATTACAGCTTTGAATCTTATTGGGTGTGACGCTAGAAGCTTGGTACACTTGTATTTGGGGAGTTTCTCCCATTCTTCTCTGCAGATCCTCTCAAGCTCTGCCAGGTTGGATGGGGAGCGTCGCCGCACAGCTATTTTCAGGTCTCTCCAGAGATGAATCATTAATCAAATGTATTTATATAGCCCTTCTTACATCAGCTGATATCTCAAAGTGCTGTACAGAAACCCAGCCTAACACCCCAAACAGCAAGCAATGCAGGTGTAGAAGCACGGTGGTTAGGAAAAACTCACTAGAAAGGCCAAAACCTAGGAAGAAAGCTAGAGAGGAACCAGGCTATGTTATGTTTGATGTTTGATTGGGTTCAAGTCCAGGCTCTAGCTGGGCCACTCAATGACTTCAGAGACTTGTCCCGAAGCCACTCCTGCGTTGTCTTGGCTGTGTGCTTAGGGGCTTTGTCCTGTTGGAAGGTGAACCTTTGCCCCAGTCTGGTCACTGTACAACAAAGGCCTGATTGGTGGAGTGGTGCAGAGATGATTATCTTTCTAGAAGGTTCTCGCACATTTTCATAAAGGAACTCTGGAGCTCTGTCAGAGTGACCATCGGGTTCTTGGTCACCTCCCTGACTAAGACCATTCTCCCCCGATTTGTTCAGTTTGGCTGCGAGGCCAGCTCTTGGAAGAGTCTTGGTGGTCTTGGTGGTTCAAAACTTCTTCCATTTAAGAAGAATGGAGGCCACTGTGTTCTTGGGGATCTTCAATGCTGCAGACATTTTTCTGGTACCCTTTCCCAGGTCTGTGCCTCGGTACCATCCTGCCTCGGAGCTCTGCAGACAATTCCTTTTGCTCTGACATGCACTGTCAACTGTGGGACCTTATATAGACAGGTGTGGCGCAAAAATACCATCTGAGACGAATGCGCTTTGAGATTCTTAGACCAGAAGGCTTCAGTTCGCACTTTCTGAATGCTTCTCCTTTTAATAACAGAGCATGATTTATCCTACTACAATTCACTTACTAGCATGCTCTTACCCGGCTTATTTCAAAGCGATTATTAGAGGGACCTTTTTAACCACACATTAATGATGTCATAATTTGGATTGTGAGGCAACTGAAGCCTGGTATAATGGAAAAAGTGTCTGGCCATTAGAGACCTGAGGTATGGGGGATACAAGAATTACCCATCAACTAACTGGGCCTTCTGCCATCCCAACTCTTGAGAGAAATGGGTGGAAGTGGGGCGAGAGTGCATCCGTTCTCATAGCCAAAACATCCTCTAGAGGTCTGTGCTGCCTAACTCCTCCTAAAAGGTCTTAATTCCTAAATTCTCCCATCACTAAATAGAAACAGGAGGCACCAAAGACAATGCTGATGGCTAATTCAATACATTTTAAACCCATGCACCTCAACAAGAAACAATAGCTTTCATCACTGAGTTTGTACAGCCTCTGAGAATCAGGTTTTGTTTACAGTGTGGACATCATAACAGACGTGATGTGGGAGAGAAAAAAAAGGGTGGGAGAGAGAGAGAGAGAAGCAGAGAGAGAGAAAGAGAGGGAGAAAGAGAGAGAAAGGTTTTATGAACAAGAGGACACACTGATCCAGAGCAGGTCATAATCATTAACCAACCTAGCTGGCGCTCTAGTTTACATTACTGCCCAAGAATTGATGGCACTTTGGATCCCCCACCGAGCTGGATCCCAGAGACAGGAGCTGCCTTGGAAATAATCCAACAAGGGACTCATGTAGAACGAGTGAGATTTGAGCTCTGTCCTCTCTGAATTTCCTTGTCAGATGTAGTTTAAAAAATCCAGATAAATGAAGACCCTGGTAGCCCCCGTGCTATGTGATCTCCTCTCCCCTCTTTGAATCTTGCTGGGAACCCAGGGCACCACGGCAACTCACGGGAGGGGAAGTGCTGAGCCGGAATGCTCTAGAATGCAGTTAAAGGGGCAATCAGCAGTAGAAGCAATAACAAAGCGTATTTCCCGCCACTGTTTCGGGTAAAAAGCTGAGGGATGGGGCTGGAGAATTGTAAACACTCTCAAATTCATAGACAGAGCAATGGATTCAAGAACTGACAATACATGACATCATAGTTTTAACCATGGATGTAGAAACTGCAGATTGGCCCTTTAAAAGAAGAAGAGAAGAAGGTCAAGAAGAAGGAGATAGGGCACCGTGACACCCTAAATCTCCACCAGAATACAGCAGTAAATCACCCAAACCCAGTCCCAAACCACTGGGCACCAGAAATATTATTTACAGCCGTAATAGTTTCCTTATGTGAAAAATCGTTGTTTTCTTTTTATCTTTATGACTGATTTGTTTTATTCTACATTCTCTACATTCTTCTACATTCCAAAGTATCTCTATTTTTATTGGCTGGATTGACCTCTTGTGATAATAAAGGAAAACAACTCTGAAACGTAGACCCACACACTGATACACAAGAGGAAGCAATATCCCTTTGCAGCAGAATATCAGTTTAGGGGCAGAACTGTTACTCAGTTCATTCTTAGTGAAGGAGAGTTCTGGATACTTCAATTCTCACTGAGAACCCTTTCCCTCTTAAAGCCCCTGGAACCCTGGAAGGACCTATAAATATCACAGTGAGGTCATCACAAATGGTTATTAATGTAAGTATAGTTCCCTGGTGAAGAGGAGCCTGGGGTATTATGACAGCCAGCCACCCATTATGACAGCACTCTCCTTCCATCCGTCTGTCACCTGTTTGATTCTTGCTAGTTCTGTTTCCACAACAGCAATCTGAGATAGGATTTTAGGGGAGTCGTGTGCGTGGCTAGGAATAAGAGAGATTCCAGACAAAAACTGTGCATCAAAGAGGAAAAGAAATAGGCATCCCGGACCTCTTCCACGGGCTTCTCTCTATTCTCTCCTGGTGTCTTACTTTCATTCACTTCTAACATACCTGTTTTATGCCAAAGTTCCTTGTAAAGAAATCATTAACTATATCGCCACCCAAGCAGATCACTCCAAAACAGGAACCAAACTTTGTGACACCGGACCCCTGTGGTGACACCATAAAGGCATATCATTCTGAAACTGTTTACATCCTATATGTATGAGCTCACAGTGGGAGAAATTACACAAGAAAACAATGACATGGGGAACTCTCTCTCCCCCTAAAATAGTACATTAGAGCGTTGTTTAGTGGAACCTTTCCAATGAATAACCAAAACACAACAACATGATATTTCTCAATAATATAAATTAGTCTAGACTGTGAATAGCAAACATTAGGAACACATTCCTAATATTGAGTTGCACCCCACCCCCCACCCCCTTTTGCCCTCTGAACAGCCTGAATTCGTCGGGGCATGGACTACAAGGTGTCGAAAGGGTTTCACAGGGATGCTGGCCCATGTTGACTCCAATGCTTCCCACAGTTGTGTCAAGTTGGCTGGGATGTCCTTTGGGTGTTGGACCATTCTTTATGCACACTGGAAAATGATGAGTGTGAAAAACCCAACAGCGTTGCAGTGCATGACATAAACCGGTGTGCCTGGCACCTACTACCACACCCTATACAAAAGGCACATACATCTTTCATTTTGCTCATTCACACTCTGAATGGTACACATATACAATCTGTGTCTCAATTGTCTCAAGGCGTAAAAATCCTTCTTTAACCTGTCTCCTCGCCTTCATCTATACTGATTGAAGTGGATTTAACAAGTGACGTCAATAAGGGATGAATCTAAGTGAAAGCTTTGTCATGGAAATGTTTTGTATACTCAGTGTATATCAGTGTTTCAGTGTTATATCACTCCAATCCTTGGGAAACCGAAACAGCAAACATTTTTAAATGTTTTAATTTAACCTTTATTTAATTAGGCAAGTCAGTTAAGAACAAATTATTATTTACAATGATGGCCTACCAGGGACAGGGGCCTGGGATTCAAAATAAAATAAATAAATAAATACAATATAAATATAGGACAAAACACACATCACAACAAGAGAGACAACACTACAGTCGTAGCTAAATGTTTTGAGAATGACACAAATATTAATTTTCACAAAGTCTGCTGCTTCAGTGTCTTTACATATTTTTTTTATCAGATGTTACTATGGAATACTGAAGTATAATTACAAGCATTTCATAAGTGTCTGTCACGCCCTGACCATAGAGAGCTTTTTATTTTCTATGTTGGTTAGGTCGGGGTGTGACTAGGGCGGGTCATCTAGGTAATTATATTTCTATGTTGGCCTGGTATGTTTCCCAATCAGAGGTAGCCGTTTATCGTTGACTCTGATTGGGGATCATATTTAGGCAGACATTTCCCCTTTGTGTTTTGTGGAATCTTGACTTTGTATACAGTAGTTGCCTGTGAGCACTATAGCAGCGTCGTGTTTCGTTTTGTGCATTGATTGTTTTCTTTGAGTTTCACTTCAAAATAAAGAGGATGGAACCATACCATGCATTATGACGATCGTGACAGTGTCAAAGGCTTTTATTGACAATAACATTGTCAATATTTGCATTGTTGACCCTCGATTTTTCAAGACCTCTGCAATCCGCCCTGGCATGCTGTCAATTAACTTCTGGGCCACATCCTGACTGATGGTAATCAATGCTTGGAGTTTGTCAGAATTTTGTGGGTTTTTGTTTGTCCAACCGCCTCTTGAGGATTGACCACAAGTTCTCAATGGGATTAAGGTCGGAGGAGTTTCCTGGCAATGGTCCCAAAATATCAATATTTTGTTCCCCAAGCCACTTAGTTATCACTCTTGCCTTATGGCAAGGTGATCCATCATGCTGGAAAAGGCATTGTTCGTCACCATACTGTTCCTGGATGGTTGGGAGAAGTTGCTCTCGAAGGATGTGTTGGTACCATTCTTTATTCATGGCTGTGTTCTAGGGCAAAATTGTGAGTGAGCCCACTCCCTTGGCTGAGAAGTAACCCCACACATGAATGGTCTCAGGATGCTTTACTGTATAAATATGACACAGGACTGATGGTAGCACTTACCTTGTCTTCTCCAGACAAGCTTTTTTCCGGATGCCCCAAACAATCGGAAAGGGGATTCATCAGAGAAAATTACTTTACTCCAGTCCTCAGCAGTCCGATCCCTGTACCTTTTGCAGAATATCAGTCTGTCCCTGATGTTTTTCCTGGAGAGAAGTGGCTTCTTTGCTTCCCTTTTTGACACCAGGCCATCCTCCAAAAGTCTTTGCCTCACTGTGCGTGTAGATGCACTCACACCTGCCTGCTGCCATTTCTGAGCAAGCTCTGTACTGGTGGTGCCCCAATCCCGCAGCTGAATCAACTTTAGGAGACAGTTCTAAAGTTGGTTGAAGCCCTTTTTTGCAAAGCAATGATTTAGGTTGATTTAGGTAACCATCTTACAGAGGAAAAACAATGATTCCTTGCACCACCCCATTTGAAAGCTTCCAGTCTGTTTTCAAACTCAATCAGCATGACAGAGTGCACGTGTTCACACCTGTGTTAACAGGTAACATGATGTCATGGCAGGGCTGACAGAGGAAAAACAATTTGATGGCAAGGGACTGATCACTCTTCATAACATTTGAAAGCAAATTACCTTACAAACAGTCTGTTATTCAAACTCAAAATCAGCATGATCTTGAAAATAAAGAGTGATCTCATGCCTTGAATTACCCATTTGTCAACATCATAGATTAATTTGACTACACCTACAAACAATTACAATGGCAAAGTTAATCACAAGAATGGCTTCAGATCAAATCACGTTAAGGGTCATGATGTCAGGCAGGTCTCTTATTTTCAAGTTTTCTACTCCACTAGCCAGCAGGGCTTAAATGCTAGATGTACATGGAGATGACAACACAGCATGGTAGCAACACAACATGGTAGCAGCACAACAACAACATAGTAGCAACACAACATGGTAGCAGCACAAAACATGGTACAAAGGGCAAGAAGGTAGAGACAACAATACATCACACAAAGCAGCCACAACTGTCAGTAAGAGTGTCCATGATTGAGTCTTTGAATGAAGAAATTGAGATAAAACTGTCCAGTTTGAGTGTTTGTTGCAGCTCGTTCCAGTCGCTAGGTGCAGAGAACTGAAAAGAGGAGAGACCCAGGGATGTGAATGCTTTGGGCAACATTAACAGAATGTGACTGACAGAATGGGTGTTGTATGTGGAAGATGAGGGCTGCAGTAGATATCTCAGATAAGGGGTAGTGAGGCCTAAGAGGGTTTTATAAATAAGCATCAACCAGTGGGTATTGCGAAGGGTATACAGAGATGATCAGTTTACAGAGGAGTATATAGTGCAGTGGCAAATCTGATGGCCGAATGGTAAAGAACATCTAGCCGCTCGAGAGCACCCTTACCCGCTGATCTATAAATTATGTCTCCATAACCTAGCATGGGTAGGATGGTCATCTGAATCAGGGTAGTTTATCAGCTGGGGTGAAAGATGATTACGATAGAGGAAACCAAGCCTAGATTTAACTTTAGCCTTCAGCTTTGATATGTGCTGAGAGAAGGACAGTGTACCGTCTAGCCATACTCCCAACTACTTGTATGTGGTGACTACAGTACTTCAAGCTCTAAACCCTCAGAGGTAGTAATAACACCTGTGAGAAGAGGGGCATTCTTCTTACCAAACCACATTACCTTTGTTTTGGAGGTGTTCAGAACAAGATTAAGGGTATAGAAAGCTTGGTGGACACTAAGAAAGCTTTGTTGTAGAACATTTAACACAAAATCCGGGAAGGGGTTGTTGATGTAAATTGAGAAGCGCGTGGTCCTTAGGATCGAGCCTTGGGGACAGGCAGTGGCTGAGACAGCAGATTTTCTGACTTTATACACTGCACTCTTTGAGAGAGGTAGTTAGCATACCAGCCCAATGACCCCTCAGAGACACCAATACTCCTTGGCCCACAAGAATGGAATGGTCTACTGTATCAAAAGCTTTGGCCAAGTCAATAAAAATAGCACCGCAATATTGCTTACAATCAAGGGCAATGGTGACATCACTGAGGACCTTTAAGGTTGCAGTGACACATCCATAACCTGAGTGGAAACCAGATTGCATACCAGAGATGATACTATAGACATTAAGAAAGCCAGTCAGTTGATTATTGACAAGTTTTTCCAACACTTTTGATAAACAGGGAAAATAATAACAGTTAGGATCAGCTTGATCTCCCCTTTAAACAAATGACGAACCGTGGCTGCCTTCCAAGCACTGGGAACCTTCCCAGAGAGGAATGACAGGTTAAAAAGGTTGGAGATAGGCTTGGCGATGATAGGGTCAGCAACCTTAATGAAGAAAGAGTCTAAACCATCTGACCCAGATGTTTTTGGGGGGTCAAGTTTCAGGAGCTCCTTTAGCACCTCAGACTCAGTGACTGCCTGCAGAGAGAAACTTTGTAGCGGGCAGGGGAAAAAGAGGGAGAAGCATCAGGGATAGGCACATTGGAAGGGGTGGGAGATGAGGAAATGTTGGACGGGCAAGGAGGCATGGCTGAGTCAATTAGGAATCCTGACTTAATGAAGTGGTGATTAAAGAGTTCAGCCTTGTGCTTCTTGTCAGTAACAAGAACAACCACATCATCAAAATTGGGGGACATGGGCAGCTGTGAGGAGGAGGGTTTATTCCCCAGGTTTTTAACCATTTTCCAGAACTTCTTGGGGTTAGACCCACAGAGAGAGAACTGCTCCTTAAAATAGCTAACTTTGGCCTTCCAGATAGCTTGAGTGCGCTTAATTCTCATTTGCCTGAAGGATCCCCAGTCAGCCTGGGTATGCGTGTGCTGAGCCTTTCGCCAAATGCAATTCTTGAGGTGGAGTAACTCTGCAAGATCACGATTGAACCAGGGGCTGAACCTCTTTTTAATTCTCATTTCTTTATTGGGGCATGTTTGTTAACAATACCACTGAAAATATAACAAAAGAAGGTCCATGCGTGTTGGTCCAAGTGTTGACAAACTCACCTGATTAAACTCAACCAGATATTGACGATTAGCTAAAAAGTTTAATTAGGTGTTTAAATATAAATGTGTAATGTTGGGGGTCCCGGAGGCCTGGAGTTGGGAAACATTGGTCTATATTATCTCATCAATTCCAAACATCTTCTACACTTCCCAGATCATTCCACTAGTGGAAAGAACCCACCCTCCTACGCCATAAGGCCTGCATCGAGATATACATTTCCATGACCCCAGTGTGTGGAAACTCTTACCAGTGGAGGAGACATACAGGGCAAAGCTTTGTTTTCACAGGTAGTCTCTCTTGTGCTACTGTGTAACAGGAAATCAGGTCATTATAAAGTTAAAAACATGGATTCATAAATGTGCCTTCTACTGAAACTTAAACCTCCATAAACAGCAGTCCAGTTGGTCCCCTGCTGGGAACGAGTCGCATTACTTCTTTCCAACGTGCAAGACAGAAATAGAAAGAAAGTCATTAGCAACAGTATATGGTTTCAATTAACTTGTGAGGTGAACTGGTCTGCCATTGCAAACGTTGAGATTAGCCATAAATAGGGACTTTTTCATCTGATGGAATAAGAGTGTTCATCCACCCTTTCTCAGCTTTACAATCACATATGCCTCCTCTGATTCCCACCACTGTTTGATTAAATGTAAACCTATACCTCCTCCTCACTCATACTCTCAAGAGTCCCTTGACTCTCCAGGGTCAAGGGTCAGAGCAGGGTCAGCAGCATTATGAAGTGGGAGAAACAGCAGCACAGGGTATGGAATGCTGTGGGATAAAGTGGCAGAATACAGCTGGCCAGATTCAAAAGAGGACCGACAGCATCAAGTAACATTCATGGCTTTATCAAATGGAAGTGGCCACAAGAGGCAAAGGTAGAAAAGAGCATCAGACAGGGTAGTGTAAAGCAGTAGGGAAAGCACAGTTGTGTCCAGCAGCAATCATCACAACAGGAGATGCAGCAAGCCACAGCATCCTGAACAGAGCCCATGGACAGACAGATGGACTCAGAAGCTGTTGCGTTGCATCCAGGGAGTCCAGCTGAGGTAGCTTTCCCATGAAAGTCTTTATTTCACACACATGCTAGCACGCACGCACACGCACACACACTCACTCACAGAGAGAGAGAGACAGAAAGAGAAACATCCTCTCATATCCTCTCATTAGCTGGCTTCCTAAGAATGTGCTATTCAAGATGAACTCACCACAATGGAAACTGGCCAAAGAAAACAGGTAGATAGCAAAGTGGGATAACTCCTCCATGCATCACAGCAGCCCTTTCTGAAGGCAGGGGTGCATCCCAGAGATACAGAACCTATTACACAATGAGTCAGGTGTCTCTCTCACCAGTTCCCCAGTTCAAGGTTTTGCTTAATCTGATGAGTGTGACTGACTCGAGAGAGCGCAAGTTTGTTAAAATGTGAATTAGTCTACTTCTTCTTTGGTTTTGAGTATGTTTCTCATCTGGATTCACACCCCTCAGCTACAGAAGAAGAGAGACAAGCTGAATGAGTGGGAGGTCACTCTCAGTCATACGATGAAAATACAGTAATAATACATTTGATATCTAAAGTGCTTTTCATGTACATCTCAAATTCACTGTGGGTTCTTTCCATGTCATGCCTGAATGCTGGATATGATTATCAAGATTGAGGTCATGAGGTCATGAATCATTATCATTATAATGCAATTAGCCATTAGCCATTCGTCAGCATCAGTGCTGTATCCACCATCCCCACGACCCTGATTAAGTTAACATTATCCTCTACAATTGATCTCAGACCTTTGACCCTCAGGGGAACCCTGTTCTTGACTCCACTGTGTCCAATCACCGGAAAGACACTGTGTTAAAGCAATTTCACACCAAAGAGAAAGTTGCAGATTGATTTTAACCAAATCTAATACACAGACAATTAGAGGTGAAATTGTACTTATTTGCATCAAATGCATAATCACAGAATGACTTTAGACCAAACACTTAGCCTTGGCAGACGGATTGCCTCCCACATTACAAATGCTCCAGCGTGTTCCAGTGATGTTGCCCTGGGTCTGGGATTTCCAAGACTAGCCAAAGTATAGACCATTGCCACATTCCCACTTTGTCCAGACATATGTGGTAAAGTCACTTGTCTTGTGTAAGATATAAGGTATTCAGATGACGTGGTCCCCTGATTATTGTAAAGAAACTATGTAAGCCTATAGACATTCAAACATCCGCCTCTCCAAGGGAGAGCTGGGAACAGGGCCAACTGCTTGTTAATGGCCTGGATGCTTGTATTGCAGCAACAGCCACTTACTTGATAGAAACAAGAACTGAGTAGTAACAACGTGTATGATTAAACATTACATAAAAAAACTACAGTAAATTTGCTGTTCAAGCTGTTTTTCTAAATTGTGTATGTTTCAGACACAGACTGCATGGCGACTGCAGCCCATTGTTAGAGGAGTTGGAAGTAAAAGTTGACCAAGTTCTCTGTAGAGACAGAACAGGGAATGTTTGCCAACCATTTTTTAGCCGACACAGCTGTTTTTCCTGCTCCCAAGGGCATAGCTTGGCAATGCGGTCATCTTTTTGCCTTTGTTTAGTTCCCTTCTTTATGCTTGCTTTGGCATCATCGTTCCTTGCCCCTGGGCTAAAAATCAAAATCATCTGATTTTAGCCCAGTCGTACCCATATAGCAGCCGATAACTGTCACAGAAGAGCTATGGATGGAACTGCAGTCATCTCAGATGCACAGATTATAATTGTATGGTCCTTGATTGGGGAAAAAATGACTCAGATGAACTGAAAGAGTGGTGAAACATTAGTGTGTGTATTTGTGTGTTTGTGTTTGTGCGTGTGTGCGTGCGTGCGTGCATACACACACACGTACAGTTTAATGCTATTGTTCAATAGAGTTTGTGTGCTATGGAAAATGGGTTATCCTCAGTTGAAGTTAAGTGTGTGCTATTAAACTGGTTCCCAAGATAATGTACTTATGGCACTCTGAGTCAGACTATCACTGAAAGTGGACTGTATTGTGAAATTTAGGGCCCAGTCAGAACATTTTTCTCTTTTGAGTATAGTTGAGGGACTTATGGAATGGCATGTCTATGCCTTTTGGCTCACTCCCTTTTGGCATAGAGGAAATAGCAGCTGTCATACAAATGGAATGGTGTCCAACATTAACACACACACACACACACACACACACACACACACACACACACACACACACACACACACACACACACACACACACACACACACACACACACACACACACACACACACACACACACACACACACACACAAACACAAAGCATGTTTTCTCTACAGTGCTTCGTTTTTTCAGGTGCTGTAGTTTGGGTAGCCATCACCCATTTTGTATTATATGTTACGAATTACAATTTGCAAAGCGTACAATATGTTACGATTTGCAAAACATACAATATCTTATGAATTTGCAAAACATATGATATGTTACGAATTCTAGCTAAGTGGCTAACGTTAGCTAGCTGGCAAAGGTTAGCTAGGTTAGGGTTAAGGTTAAGTTTAGGAATTAGGTTAAAAAGTTAAGGTTAGGGTCAGCGAAAGGGTTAGCTAAAGGGTTTAAGGTTAGTGTTAGGGGAAGGGTTAGCTAACATGCTAAGTAGTTGCAAAGTAGCTAAAAAGTAGTAAGTAGTTGAAATGTTGCTAATTAGATAAAGTTGTCTGTGATGAGGCTCAAACTTGCAACCTTTGGGTTACTAGACATTCACGTTATGTGCCCACCCATCCACCCTGACCAACCACCCTAAGTAACCATCTGTCCTATGTAACCATACCAAATATAACATATCATACTATTTAGAATGTCCCATATTTACATTTAGTATGTTAAGTCGTCTATGAGACCAGTCTGGCACAGCAGGAAATGCAAACTTGTAGTGTTTGAGGTTTAAAAAGGCTTCTAAAGTTTGTAATTTCCACTTTAAAATGTCAGTCTTGATTTAACCTAACGAAAACTGTATCAACCCTTACAAAAAATGTCCTGTAGCAAACTGGCTCAAATTAAGATCCTGAATCTATATAACTCTTAGTTCCCCCAGCATGTGAAGACCAGAGAGGAAGGAAATAGCCATTGGCAACTTTAATTAATAGTACAATTTTAGAGGGAATGAGCTCAATGAAACCCTAATGATGGCATAGCACTGACATTGCTTACAGAGGGAGCACATTCTTTCCAGGCCCTGAAGCAAAGTTTGCAGATTGGTACACTGGAGCTATGGGGTGTGGCACCCCTCCACTCACTTCTCTCCAGCTCTCTGACCATTACTTACAACAGGCTAGGGTATAACCAGAGAGGGAGACAGGGTTTGTATTGCTGTGTGAGTATTGAAACTAGTGTTTATTCTCACATGTTTTAATCATTATATAACGATTGTGATCATGCCCGATAGGTTATTTCCCCCACATATAAAGTTCTTCCACAGCCCTATCCTGCACTCTCTTCCGTCATCACCTCTGATGCTATCAGCTCTAGCTGAGCTCTTCCGGCCATTGGAAAGGCTACACAATGCACAGACAGAGAGGCAGGAAAGAGTAAACGGGTGATACAGTGCAGTCTGAGCCATGGACTTCTGCCACAATTGTTCCAGAGGTCCTGTGTGGACCAACATCACTCTGAATGATGGTTAATGTAATAATGCCACACACACAGGCTGGGATCTCAGATGGAGGGGCTGGGACTGCATGGTGATAATAAGGCTTAAGGGTGGCAGTTACAGAGAGTGAGGGTGAGGTAGAGGGCAGTTTCAGAGAGTGAGGGTGAGGTAGAGGGCAGTTAAAGAGAGGGTGAGGTAGAGGGAGGTAGAGTTCAGTTAAAGAGAGTGAGGGTGAGGTAGAGTTCAGTTAAAGAGAGTGAGGGTGAGGTAGAGTTCAGTTAAAGAGAGTGAGGGTGAGGTAGAGTTCAGTTAAAGAGAGCGAGAGTGAGGTAGAGTTCAGTTAAAGAGAGTGAGAGTGAGGTAGAGGGCAGTTAAAGAGAGTGAGGGTGAGGTAGAGGGAGGTAGAGTTCATTTACAGAGAGTGAGGGTGAGGTAGAGTTCAGTTAAAGAGAGTGAGAGTGAGGGTGAGGTAGAGTTCAGTTAAAGAGAGTGAGAGTGAGGTAGAGTTCAGTTAAAGAGAGTGAGGGTGAGGTAGAGTTCAGTTACAGAGAGTGAGGGTGAGGTAGAGTTCAGTTAAAGAGAGTGAGGGTGAGGTAGAGTTCAGTTAAAGAGAGTGAGGGTGAGGTAGAGTTCAGTTAAAGAGAGTGAGGGTGAGGTAGAGTTCATTTACAGAGAGTGAGGGTGAGGTAGAGTTCAGTTACAGAGAGTGAGGGTGAGGTAGAGTTCAGTTAAAGAGTGTGAGAGTGAGGTAGAGTTCAGTTAAAGAGAGTGAGAGTGAGGTAGAGGGCAGTTAAAGAGAGTGAGGGTGAGGTAGAGGGAGGTAGAGTTCATTTACAGAGAGTGAGGGTGAGGTAGAGTTCAGTTAAAGAGAGTGAGAGTGAGGTAGAGTTCATTTACAGAGAGTGAGGGTGAGGTAGAGTTCAGTTACAGAGAGTGAGGGTGAGGTAGAGTTCAGTTAAAGAGAGTGAGGGTGAGGTAGAGTTCAGTTAAAGAGAGTGAGGGTGAGGTAGAGGGCAGTTACAGAGAGTGAGGGTGA
The DNA here is from genome assembly GCF_023373465.1 of Oncorhynchus keta. Taxonomy (NCBI): domain Eukaryota; kingdom Metazoa; phylum Chordata; class Actinopteri; order Salmoniformes; family Salmonidae; genus Oncorhynchus; species Oncorhynchus keta. The sequence goes on from NC_068448.1 coordinate 20,396,894, forward strand.
GGTAGAGTTCAGTTAAAGAGAGTGAGGGTGAGGTAGAGTTCAGTTAAAGAGAGTGAGGGTGAGGTAGAGGGCAGTTACAGAGAGTGAGGGTGAGACTGGTGAGGTTGTGAGGCAACAGCTGTCAGAGAATGTCAAACTATTTTACACCTTTATTCTTGGAGTATAAATTCCAGCATGTGTGCTGCTGTAACACCACCCTCCAGCTTGGCTTGGGGATGTATGTGGCTATAGTATCTCATGACAGATGAAACAGGCCAGACCGTACGGAAAGACTTGGTTCACTTCTGGATGCCGATATAACTTTGGTATAGGTCCAAAGGAAGCATATTTTACATGACTCTGTGTGCATCCTGATCCTGGACCTCATAGCCAGCTGCAAACTCCAAAATCCGTTTTTTTCCGCATTGGCAGCATGAGTCAACTGACAGGAAGTCACTTCTACACAGCGGCGCTCATGGGGAATAGAGGAGAGACGTTGTGTCACTTTGCCCAGCAAGTAGCTTCCTGACATTAAAGTGAAAGGGAAAAATATTATCAGTTCCCCAAATAAAAGCATGTTCTAATCATTTAGCAGTACTAAAGGGCAGCATTGCCTTTCTTAGACAGGTGAAAAGGGTAGGAGTATTTTCTTGTCCAGGAATTAGAAGTGAGAAGAGTTGAAGTCTCCTCCTTTAGAGGAGAGTAGGGCCTTTAGAGGAGAGTGGGGCCTTTAGAGGAGAGTGGGGCCTTTAGAGGAGAGTGGGGACTTTAGAGGAGAGTGGGGACTTTAGAGGAGAGTGGGGACTTTAGAGGAGAGTGGGGCCTTTAGAGGAGAGTGGGGCCTTTAGAGGAGAGTGGGGTCTTTAGAGGAGAGTGGGGCCTTTAGAGGAGAGTGGGGCCTTTAGAGGAGAGTGGGGCCTTTAGAGGAGAGTGGGGACTTTAGAAGAGAGTGGGGCCTTTAAAGGAGAGTGGGGCCTTTAGAGGAGAGTGGGGTAAGTTGAGCACAAAGGGTTAGTAGAACCACCCCTTCCCACTGGGCACACATTGGGCACACAATCAATGTTGTTTCCACCTCATTTCGTTGACCCAACGTGGGATGGACGGTGAATTGACATCTGTGCCCAATTGACATTGAGTTGTTTCTAGGAGCCAATGGCCATGGGGTAAGTTAAACCAATGGCCACCATACCCCAACAAAAATGATTCTATTTTGTCAGTTTTATAGATAATTTGCATAATGTCTTTGCAATGTGTCATACATATGAACTCAAAGAAAATGAATATGTGCAGTACCTGCGCAAAATGGAGGCTATGATAGTAGCAGAGGCACACACTCTTAATCTGATGACATAGAGTCTGAACTTGCTAAACAATATAAAGAATCTCACGGACCAGTTTCATGGGCTTGGTAGCTTCAAATGCAGAGAACTTGCCTACAAAATGGCACATGGAAATAACATCCCTGTCCCAGACAACTGGGCAAAAATGGAAGGGTATGTGATATTGAACAGAGATCTAAATCTGAATGTAGGAATACATTTAAGATATATAATATACCACACCCCCATTCCATGAATTAAACTGACCTACCAGCACCATCATCCACTGTCACAGGACACCATCACCCACTTTCCCCAAGGCGGCTCAATTGACCTTGTCCCTATGCTCAACTTATCCCATACCCAGGGTAAGTTGCGCCAAGAGACCACTTTTTATTTGACAAGTTATGTTTCCAAAGCTGTTATGTTTACATGTATTGTGATTATTTCCAGGGATACACAACCTCCTGCGACATGTGTAGATATCTTTGTGAATGTAAAAAATGGCTCAAGATACCCCACGCTCCCCTCGATTAGTATATTGATGAATGGCTAGCAGCAGGAGAACATGACAGATGTTATAACCCAGGGATAGAACATCAACATAAACAGAGGGCGACAGCTGAAAATCTAACACAGTTAAAGGAGGCGAAGCGAGCACAAGATGGATTGCTGACAGAGAAGGTCGAAAGAAACCTACGATTTTTAAAACAAAGATACTATGAGAATGGGCCAGTCGACTTCTGGCATCTCAACTCAGGAAACAGTCTGGGTTGACAATTGCCCAGAAAATGTAAAGCAATCATTTAGACGAACTATCTAAATATCTAAAACCTTTGCTAAGATCTATAAGACATTGTACTCTAACACAGACGTGGGGATGTCAACAGAATGGATCCCTTTTTGGATTCCATTCATTCAAAATAGATCAAGCTGCCTCAAAAACCATTGATTCTCCTATAACAAGGGAAGAGATTGAGGAATAATAGGAGTCCTGGATCAGATGGCTTGGCTACTCAAATGAGTTACTGACCTCATTAGCCCACTGTTGGAATGGGCCTATTCTCTTTTTATTTGTTGAAATTTACATTTTCTCCCCAATTTCGTGGTATCCAATTGTTAGTCTCATCGCTACAACTCCCGTACGGGCTCGGGAGAGACGAAGGTTGAAAGTCATGCGACCTCCGATACACAACCCAACCAACTGCTTCTTAACACAGCGCGCATCCAACCCGGAAGCCAGCCGCACCAATGTGCCGGAGGAAACACTGTGCACCTGGCAACCTTGGTTAGCACGCACCTCGCCCGGCCCGCCACAGGAGATGCTGGTGCACGATGAGACAAGGATATCCCTACCGGCCAAGCCCTCCCTAACTCGGACGACGCTAGGCCAATTTTGCGTCGCCCCACGGACCTCCCGGTCACGGCCGGTTACGACAGAGCCTGGGTGCGAACCCAGAGTCTCTGGTGGCACAGCTGGCGCTGCAGTACAGCACCCTTAAACACTGTGCCACCCGGGAGGCCCGGAATGGGCCTATTCTCATGTTGTCCAGAAGGAGGATCTCCCGCTATTCTGGAAGAAGGAGATTATATCTGTCCTCTACAAAGACTATAAAGATCCCACAAAATGTACCTCATACAGGTCAACTGTACTTCTAAATACAGACTGTAAACTCCTGACCTCCATATTGGCTAAACAGTTGGAGGCAGTGATTACAACAATAATACATCCAGATCAAACAGGTTTTATTTATTGGTCGTCACCTACCTGACATCATACATAAATTCCTTTACATTATGTCCCACTCCATTCCCCAACCAGTGCTATGCATGGCATTGGCACTGGATGCTGAAAAGGCAATCGAACGAGTGTAATGGTCTTTTCTCTTAAGAACATTGGAAAAATGTGGATTTGGTCTGAACTTCATTAAATTAAATCAGTCATTATACTCGGCCCCACAAAGCAAAGTGCGAGAAAATGGCCGCTTCTCTCGGTCCTTCCAACTGGAACGACGATGTAGACAAGGTTGCCCTCTATTGCCACTACTGTTTGTCATACGCATTGAACCCTTAGCTTAAATAATAAGGAACAATACTGATATCAAAAGGATAACGGTTGGACCTGATACGCATAAAATATAATTGTACACTGATGATATTGTGGTACACATGTCTGACCCTGTGAATTCTGTCCCAAAGCTAAAACAATTTTGAAATAGACATATCACCCCCTATATAAAAACGTTGCTCTCTTTTAAGTGGCCGAATGAAGGTATCACGTATCTAGGAAATACTACACCTGCGGATCTGGATAACTTATACAAAGCCAACTACACCAAGCTGATAAATAGAATCAAAAGAGATCTGGACTGCTGGTCTGTGTTGCTACTCACCCTATCTGGAGGGGTATAATCAATAAGAATGAACGTATTACCCAGATTCCTGTTGCCCTTTCAAACACTTCCAATGTCACCATAAAAATATGTTTGTGCTATTAGACAAACTTATCTCCAGATTTATCTGGCATTGAAGAGGTCCCAGGGTCAGATATAAAGTACTACAAATGTCAAAACAACACGGAGGGTGGGGACTACCTAATCTGAGACATTACTGGTTTGGATCGCAATTTAGGGCCATGACAGTATGGATGTCTAAAGCTGTAGGTTCAAGGTGTCTGGAAATATAAAAGTTAGAATGTCATCTGCTGCCACTGCTATTGCTCAAAAAACATGTCCTCTGTGTCATTACAACTTTTGTAAATATTTCAACTAAACGATTTTGTGATAAGTTCATTCATATTTTTTGAAATTCTTGAAAATGTGTAGATATAATCCAATTTAAATATGGTGTATAAATAAATAAATAATCCACTTGTTTAGAGAGAAAAAAAAAATTCAATCATTTTTGATCTCTGAATGCTAGGAACGGAGAAGCGGTTGCCAGATTGGAAGACCTGATGCACAGTGGGCCGTGGGAAAATCTAAGTCATTCTACACAACATCTACTGATCGTTGCACACCTGTGCTGAAAGACCTCTAAAAATCAGCCATATGTGTCTGTTACTGTGCCTGCTCTTTAGTCACTGCCCAAAATATAATAAAATAAAATGTATTGGTCACATACAGATGGTTAGCATATGTTAATGCAAGTGTAGTGAAATGCAAGCAGTAATATCTAACAAGTAATCTCACAATTTCACAACAACAAAGGAATTAATAAGAATATGTACATATAAATATATGGATGAGTGATGGCCGAATGGCATAGGCCAGATGCAGCAGATGGTATAGAGTACAGTATATACATATGAGATGAGTAATGTAGGGTATGTAAACATTATATAAAGTGGCATTGTTTAAAGTAACTAGTGATACATTTATTATATCCAATTTTTTATTATTAAAGTGGCTAGAGATTTGAGTCAGTATGTTGGCAGCAGCCTCTCAATGTTAGTGATGGCTGTTTAACAGTTTGATGGCCTTGAGATAGAAGCTGTTTTTCAGTCTCTCAGTCCCAGCTTTGATGCACCTGTACTGACCTCGCCTTCTGGATGATAGCAGGGTGAACAGGCACTGGCTCGGTTGGTTGTTGTTCTTGATGATATTTTAAGCCTTCCTGTGACATCGGGTGGTGTAGGTGTCCTGGAGGGCAGGTGGTTTGCCCCCGGCGATGCGTTGTGCAGACCTCACTACCCTCTGGAGAGCCTTACGGTTGTGGGCGGAGCAGTTAGCAGGGACGTCGCTTAGCCCCCCTAAATAAATCAATATATCAGTCAATATATTTTCTCTGTGATTTCTTCCATCATATTATTTATTATCAACCTTGCTCTCAACCGTTCCATCGCATCTTAAACTTCTTACCAGGCAGGCACTAGAACCTGGGGGAGGCTGCTGCTGCAGAGGCTGCTGCTGCTGCATGCGCTAGTGACCATTAGGCATACCTGTAGCTAACATTTTGGTTAACGTTAGCTACTGCGGTGGCTTGAGACTGCTAGCTAACAGTAAACAGACAGGAAAAGGCTCTGACAGGACGGATTCATGCAGATAGGCTACGATGTGAATTTGTGGTAAGTTAGAACAGAGAGAGAGAGTATTCACTACTATCGACTTTGGTCATAATCAAAGCTTTGTTAACCAATGCATTTTTATGTGAGGTTGCCTGTAAGTTACAGTGTAACAGACGTTGCAAGCTAGCTAACAGTAACGTCTTTTAAATTTGACATAAGTTATGTGGCGATGATATCTAATTAACATTGTATTTAATGTAGCTTTGCGATCTGTGCCAGGCTATAAATGAGACAGATTACAGATTTCATACTCAAATGCTTTCATTCAGTAGGTCTCTGCAAAACAATAATCACATAGGTCATGTGTAGAAAAGGGGACATAGTGTTGATCACAATGTCATTGTATTATCCTCAATTTCTCAACTGTACAGTCGTGGCCAAAAGTTTTGAGAATGACACAAATATTAATTTTCATAAAGTCTGATGCCTCAGTTTGTATGATGAATTGCAATTAATTGCAAAGTCCCTCTTTGCCAAGCAAATAAACTGAATCCCCAAAAAACATTTCCACTGCATTTCAGCCCTGCCACAAAAGGACCAGCTGACATCATGTCAGTGATTCTCTCGTTAACACAGGTGTGAGTGTTGACAAGGACAAGGCTGGAGATCACTCTGTCATGCTGATTGAGTTCGAATAACAGAATGGAAGCTTCAAAAGGAGGGTGGTACTTGGAATCATTGTTCTTCCTCTGTCAAACATGGTTACCTGCAAGGAAACACGTGCCGTCATCATTGCTTTGCACAAAAAGGGCTTCACAGGCAAGGATATTGCTGCCAGTAAGATTGCACCTAAATAAACAATTTATCCGACCATCAAGAACTTCAAGGAGAGTGGTTCAATTGTTGTGAAGAAGGCTTTAGGGCGCCCAAGAAAGTCCAGCAAGCACCAGGACCGTCTCCTAAAGTTGATTCAGCTGCGGGATTGGGGCACCACCAGTACAGAGCTTGCTCAGGAATGGCAGCAGGCAGGTGTGAGTGCATCTGCACGCACAGTGAGGTGAAGACTTTTGGAAGATGGCTTGGTGTCAAGAAGGGCAGCAAAGAAGCCACTTCTCTCCAGGAAAAACATCAGGGACAGACTGATATTATGCAAAAGGTACAGGGATTGGACTGCTGAGGACTGGGGAAATGTAATTTTCTCTGATGAATCCCCTTTCCGATTGTTTGAGGCATCCGGAAAAAAGCTTGTCCGGAAAAGACAAGGTGAACGCTACCATCAGTCCTGTGTCATGCCAACAGTAAAGCATCCTGAGACCATTCATGTGTGGGGTTGCTTCTCAGCCAAAGGAGTGTGCTCACTCACAATTTTGGTCTAAGAACACAGCCATGAATAAAGAATGGTACCAACACATCCTCCGAGAGTAACTTCTCCCAACCATCCAGGAACAGTATGGTGACGAACAATGCCTTTTCCAGCATGATGGAGCACCTTGCCATAAGGCAAGAGTGATAACTAAGTGGCTCAGGGAATAAAACATTGATATTTTGGGTCCATGGCCAGGAAACTCCTCCGACCTTAATCCCATTGAGAATTTGTGGTCAATCCTCAAGAGGCGGTTGGATAAACAAAACCCTACAAATTCTGACAAACTCCAAGCATTGATTACGCAAGAATGGGCTGCCATCAGTCAGGATGTGGCCCAGACGTTAATTGACAGCATGCCAGGGCGGATTGCAGAGGTCTTGAAAAAGAAAGGTCAACACTGCAAATATTGACTCTTTGTATCAACTTCATGTAATTGTCAATAAAAGCCTTTGACACTTATGAAATGCTTGTAATTATACTTCAGTATTCCATAGTAACTTCTGACAAAAATATCTAAAGACACCGAAGCATCAAACTTTGTGTAAATTAATATTTGTGTCATTCTCAAAACTTTTGGCCACGACTGTAGGCTAGCTAACGACTAAAGTTAGATGGATATATGGAAATTCTTCAAGAGAGGCGGTGCCAGCAGCTCTGCCGAAGGACAATCCGGTGAAAAATGTAGATTTTGCCAGTTCAAACAAAATAGGGGGTACACTTTGATGTGTCCATCCACAAAATAAGCATCAAGAGAGAAGCAGCAGTTCTGTACTGTAGGTCCACTTGCGTTTCAGAGTGGTACAAATGCAACTGCAGAGAGACCAAGTTCCTGGTGTTATTGACATGATGGTCTCGTCAGAGTGATTGCAAATTGTAGGGCATAAGATTAAAATAATGTATTCACCGATTGATCATTCAGCCTGTTTAATCCAGGATGGCATTAAGCAAGGACGCCACTAAAGAATCATGGATAAGGGGGCTAAGCCTCTTTTAGGTGGGTTTGGGCATACTCCCCCAGGATTTTTAAACCCCCCTCTTTTCATCATGTATTTTTTTAGTAACAAAGGGTGTAAAATCTATCAAAATTAGGTTATTTTTGGAGAAGGTTGGCTAAAAGTATACCTGTCTCATAGTTTGTGGTAAGACACTGATCTAATATGACTTACTTAAATTCTATCCAAATAAAGAAGTCCACCCTGTCCCCATTCATCCAACACCAACAAAAGGCACAAAAATGGCTGTACTATGTAGCCAAAATTCTTTTGGGATTTTATTTTGAGAAAGAGAGAGAAATGAGAATACATGCTGGTCATATACCATTAAAGTTTCACCCTTTTGTTAATTGTTGCTAAAAATTAACCCAATAATTCAGACACATGGAACAGTATAATCCACAATGGGGCAAAACTAAATTCAACTAATGAGCTAAATAAAAAACGAAAAACAGAAAAATATTAGGAATAAAATCTGATAAAAAAGGAAGATCCCAAACAAATATTACAGCCTATAGTACATTTGTACCACTCTGAAACGCATGTGGGTACAGTACATTTGTACCACTCTGAAACGCAAGTGGACCTGCAGTACATTTGTACCACTCTGAAACGCAAGTGGACCTGCAGTTGCATTTGTACCACTCTGAAACGCAAGTGGACCTGCAGTACATTTGTACCACTCTGAAACGCAAGTGGACCTACAGTACATTTGACGGCATACTTCCAAAATCTCAAACTCTTGAATTACTTTATTTCTGTGTCGAAAGACTCTCAGCTCGTTTCATTGACAATGGTGCTGGCTCCGCCAAGTCCTCACGCATTGGACAACAGATATATTGTTATGCTTTTATTGCTCATCTCTGGTCATGTGCGACCAAGCCCTGGGCCGGTAGATACCATGCGATCTCTACCGACTCCCTATGATTTCAAAAACAGAGCATGTTTTGGCCTCTTTTGCATGGTAATGTCAGAAGTCTATTTCCAAAAATAGACATGATGAGAATATGGGCCAATACGACAAATGAAGACATGGTTTTATCAGAAACTTGGCTAAAGAAATGTGTCAAATAACTTGATTTATATTGATGGGTACACGGTTTTTAGAACGGATCAGATGAGTAAAAGAGGAGGGGTTGCAATTTATGTGAAATCCAAGTTTAACACCTGACATTCTCTCGATTACCAACGCCAAACATTTTGAATTGCTTGCGGTTAAAGAGAACTGCCCTCGGCTGCTACAGACTGCCCTCGCCTGCTATAGACGGCCCTCGCCTGCTACAGACTGCCCTCGCCTGCTACAGACCGCCCTCGGCTGCTACAGACCGCCCTCGGCTGCTACAGACCGCCCTCGGCTGCTACAGATGCACTTCACTCTCTTTCTGATGTCCTGCACAAGCTAAATTACTCTGAATTAATTATTTTAGGAGATTCGAACTGGGAGATGCTTACATCTGTATTGGACTCTTTTAAAGAACTGTGTGACTCTCTGAATCTCGCTCAAATAATTCATGCGCCTACAAGACCGAATCCCAGAGCACCTAACAAATCAACTCTATTGGGCGTTCTTCTAACGAATATCCCTCACAAATACACATCGACTGGGATATTCTGTAATGATGTCAGTGATCACTGTGCAATTGCTTGTGTTAGATATACAAACATGATCAAAGCCAAACCACGTTATATTTTTAAAATACATTTTAGACAGTTTGATGAGCAAGCGTTCTTACATGATCTGTAACATAATATTGACAAGAGTAAGTTTGATTCCCAATGTTGACAGTCACTGCCTGGGACTATTTTTACATTAAATTTGTGTCGATTTGTGATAAGTATGCCCCTGTGAAGAAATGTAGAATCAGTGGAAGGGACAATCCCTGGTTTTCTGATAACTTGACAGAATTCCTTAGAAAGAGAAATGTCTCTTGGGCTCAAGCTAGACATACAAATGCTCCTGTTGACTGGGCCTCCTTCAGAGCGCTATGAAACAAATGCACAGGATTGATCAGGAAGTCCAAATCAGATTACTATTTAAATGCAGTCACAGAGAACCTAAACAACCCTACCAAGTTCTGGAAGCTAATCAGATCAGTGTCAGGTTCTAATGTATCCCCTGGCCTTCCTGACCATTAATGATGGATTCTAATGAAGTGAAAGATAAAGCCGATATTGTAGGGGTTTTTAACAAGCACTTCATATCTGCTGGTTCAGATTTAGATAATGGTGGGGCCCAGGCCTCGAATGTAAGCTCTTTTAGAGTAAACTATGATATCGGCCCTCATGTGAACCATTTTAACTTTGAGCCTGTTTCTTATGGTGATGTCTACAAAGCACTGAGGCAATAGACATTAAAATGTCTGCAGGTCCAGACAATCTCTTAAAGATAGCAGCTGGTGTTATTACTGAACCTGTGGCTCACATTTTCAACTTGAGTCTACTTACCCAGAATTTGGAAATCAACTTATGTCCTCCCTCTGATGCTAATAACTATCGTCCTATCTCTAAACTCCCTATCCTGGCCAAAGTCTATGAATCCCTAGTGAACTCACAGTTAAAAAACCTCTTAATTCAAAATATCATGCTGAGCGGGGTTAAGTCTGGCTTTAGATCGAGGCACAGCACCATAACTGCAGCTGTAGCAGTGGCAAATGACATCATAAATGCACTTGATAAATAGCAACATTGTGCTGCTCTGTTTGTCGATTTATCAAAGGCCTTTGATTCAGTTGACCATGAATTGTTGCTAGCTAGACTCAGTAACACTGGTCTCAGTGAAGGGGCAGTACATTGGTTTAGGAACTATCTTTCTGACAGAACACAATGCGTGTATACTGACAATCACAAGTCTAGCTTTCTTAAGATTAATAGAGGTGTGCCCCAGGGTTCTATTTTAAATCCTGTGTTGTTCTCAAATTGTATTAATGATTTGGGAAATGGGATGCAACCAGCAAAGTTCCATCTATATGCAGATGATAATGTACTCCTTCTCTGGTTCAGGCTGTTGAAGAGCTCCACACTGCTTTTCAGTCACTGCAGGCCACCCTTTATGTTCTCAAACGGTTCTAGAATGTACAAAAACTAATGACCTTTACCAGAGCTAGAACTCTGACCAGAGAACGTTAGCATTGTCACATCTGGTAGATTATCCATTGAAAAAGTGTCATCCTAGAAATACCTAGGTATATGGTTGGATGACAAGTTGTTCATATGGATCATCTTGTGAGGAAGCTTAAATTGAAATTGGGTTTTTATCATAGTAATAAGGCTTGCTTCCCGCTTATGGCTAGAAAGAAGCTTGTTCAGGCCATTTCTCTCTCAGTAAATTATTATGGTGGCTTGTTGTATATGCATGCAGCCTCCTATGTCTTACAGAGATTGGACTCTGTTTATCATGCATCCTTGCACTTTATTACAAATACCAAGTCACTCACCCACCATTGCACATTGTACCAAATGGTGGGTTGGACCTCACTTTATATGCGCAGAAAGCTACATTTGTATGTCTTCGTCTACAAAGCCATTTTGGGTAAACTCCCTCTGTAGTCTGGTCTCCTTCACCACCAGCAGTTACTATAACAGGTCTGCTAGGTGGGTGCTACTTAAAGTCCCAGGACATTTACAGTATTGGGCAAAACTGCCTTATCATCTTGTGCATGAGGCATTACAAGGCATCCCCTCGGCCATAGAACAATATTTAGAGTTCAAGGGAATCAATACGCTGAGAAACCAACAATTAACCTATTCAGGGCTTTATCAGCCATTAAACAGGATAACACATTTATTCTTAGACAGAGGTGGGAAGGTAAACTTCATCAAGATAAGTGGAGAGACCTGGTTAGATATATTCTCTGAAGTTCATAAAGTTAACAATGCAAATTAATGGAAGGAATTTCAGTGGAAAAAATGTTTTTTTCCAGAACTTTAAGCTAAAATGAGTTCAAATCAAGTTGTTGCTGGAGAGAGTATGGAGAGGAGGTGGCTACCCATCTACATATTCATGGGAAATGTCAAAAATCAGATAGCTTTTGAGTGTCAGTTTTCAATATGATTGATAAGGTGTTTGATTTTCAAATGGTCAGAGATCCAATGTTAGCCATTTTTGGATCTAGTTGGACGTGTTAGAAAGGAAAAAATATTATTTGTTACAAATACTTTTCAATGCAGCTAAAAAAGGGCGGAAAACACTGACCAACCCAAAACACAGGGCGGAAAACACTGACCAACCCAAAACACAGGACGGAAAACACTGACCAACCCAAAACACAGGGCGGAAAACACTGACCAACCCAAAACACAGGGCGGAAAACACTGACCAACCCAAAACACAGGGCGGAAAACACTGACCAACCCAAAACACAGGGGCGGAAAACACTGACCAACCCAAAACACAGGGCGGAAAACACTGACCAACCCAAAACACAGGGCGGAAAACACTGACCAACCCAAAACACAGGGCGGAAAACACTGACCAACCCAAAACACAGGGCGGAAAACACTGACCAACCCAAAACACAGGGCGGAAAACACTGACCAACCCAAAACACAGGGCGGAAAACACTGACCAACCCAAAACACAGGGCGGAAAACACTGACCAACCCAAAACACAGGGCGGAAAACACTGACTAACCCAAAACACAGGACGGAAAACACTGACCAACCCAAAACACAGGGCGGAAAACACTGACCAACCCAAAACACAGGGCGGAAAACACTGACTAACCCAAAACACAGGGCGGAAAACACTGACTAACCCAAAACACAGGGCGGAAAACACTGACCAACCCAAAACACAGGGTAACGCGGTCCGGAGCACAATAACACCTCCAATTCAAAACGTGAACACATAATAAGAACAGGTGCAACTCATAAGACTAAACTAACAGACAGGGGAAAAGGGATCGGTGGCGGCTAGTAGGCCGGTGACGACGACCGCCGAGCACCACCCGAACTGGCAGGGGAGCCAACTTCGGCAGGAGTCGTGACACCAACAGATGAGGAGTGGAAGTCAATTATAAGAAGAACATGCATAATGGTAAAAAAAATACATTTAGA